>NW_022900941.1:21115667-21176883 GCF_012274545.1 Fukomys damarensis | reverse complement strand
ACTGTATCCCTAAAATGTACCAATAAATTCAATTATTTATTAAAATAAATAAATAACTAAATAAATTCTCTATCAAAAAATAAAAATAAGCACAGCTGCAAATGACAAGGAACTTTGTCAAATCTACTTAAAAATGTAAACCCATTGTATTTCACAAATTTGAGAATTTTTGAGTCAAAATTGATGCAGAGTAAATATTTGTCACTCATAGACCAAATGAAGCAGGATATTTCCATATGAATTGTTGAAATAATAATAGCTAGCACACAATAAGCTCCTTATTAGGTGCTATTCTACAAGATATATAGCCAGCTAAGTAGATATGTAAACCAAACTGTCCAAGGAAATATTGCTTGGTCTTCATCTTGTAGGTAAGAAAACAGAAGTCAGAGAGGTTAAATAGTACACAGAGCTGGGTTGAGCCCCGACATGGTATCAGAAGCTAGTTATCTTACATCTCTGCAGACAACTATGCATACCCTATTATGAAATTTACATTGTTATAAGTTAATAATGTTATCAGCGTCACTTACCATACATTTGATACAAAAAACACTCCCTATGAGTAGTAGTCTTATCATAGAGAGCTCAATGTTGGACCAGCAGGACTCGTTGGAAGGCTCTGAGCATTTGAACTCAGCCTGATCCCAAAGTTTGCTGCCAGTCAGTAGCTGAGTGACTACTCGGTAAGTTATTCAGCTTTTCTGAACTTCAATTTTCTCATTTGTGAAACTTAAATAATAATGTTGATTGTTTCATTCATCCATAATTATAGAGGAAATCTATAGCAATTAAATGGGTTGTCTACATATTTATTTGTTTTATAATCTAAAAGCAGAAAAATAATTACCACTCTTAGAGAAAATGTTTAGAAGAATACTCTGATTTAAAGCAGAATATAGTATAGCTCAATAGTTGATCACTTGGGTGGCTTACATGAAGCCCTGAGTTCCTGGTGCTGTAAAAACAATTTTTTAAAAACATGTAAAGTTAAATTAACTTTAATGCTTCTTTTTCTAAAGCAATAAGAACTCTGCTTCCTATTTCTTCTAAAGAAGGATAAATCTTAGGAAAAAAAGAAAAGAGCTAATGAAAAAGGTAATATGAAAAAGTAAGGCAAATTCTATGAGGGGCAAAAAGGAAAGGAAAGAGGAAATCCTTTAATGCCAGAAGTGAAGTTCTTAAAGAAGTTAAGACTTAATATGGGCTATAAAATTTTGGCCAGCTTGCTCAGGGAAGTGGCAGACAAGTTAACTCTTAAATCTGTATAATTTGTAGCTACAGAGTCAAATATTTTCTACTGCAATGGGAAAGAGGTCCTAGACTTAAAAAGTGAAAGTAAACTGTATACTGAACTAGAGAACCCACCAGTCCTCAGGCAGAAGTAAGATCCAGGCTTGGCAGGAAAGTTTCTACCACGTGATCACAACATTCTCACAGAGGAAAATATGGACTGGCAGCCAAAGAGCACAGCAAAGTGAGGAATTACGGCCCCTGAAGGAAAGACAGCAGTCATAACAGCAGACAGCTTACTTAGTTCCTAAGAGACTATAAACCGTGCAAATGTAGGGAAGAAAGAAAAAAACCCACCTGAAAGTGGAGAATAATATAAAAGATATGAGGATTTAAAATTTAATCAAGAGGTAGTTCTATAGATGAAAAACTATATATAGTATTACAGTTTGGGAAACAATGGCTTAGAGTAATTGGCTAAATAGAAACTTTAATACAATTAAGAAGAGAATCTATGCACAGAAAATACATTTGAGAAAATCACTAGAATGGGAACAAAAATAGAGAATAAAAAGCTGAATTATTTGAAGAACAGATCATTAACTCAGGGATACAAAGGCAGGGCTCAACATATTCTTTTAGAATGTCCCAAAGCAGAGGGTAGTTCACTGGGAAAGGGTGAGAATCTTTAAGAACTTATTAAATATAGAAAAAAAGAGCAGACTATCCTAGGACAAGAATCAGAGACCCGAAGAGGTTGCTATTTAACAATCTGGGTTACTATCAAGGATGACACACTTGAAGGTAGTATTTGAGCTCAAATAAAGTTAAACATCACCTAAAGAGATACCAAGGTGGCAACAATTACTCTAGCAAGTAGAAAAAGAATGGATAATAAGCACTACATGAGGCTAGGGTGAGAGTTGGCTACCTCTGCAGTGTCTGTCCTTTTTACTTCTTCTGTTATGCAATAGCTACTCAGTTTGTATAAAACTGAGCTTCCACCTGAAAAGGAGAATGCAATTTATCTAATGACCTCACTTTGCCATATTATTGGGTTCTGTATTAGGGATGTGGGCCAAGATGGCCCAATTAGATGGAAATTTTGGTTGGGGATTGTCAAAATTTCTCTGGCCTTAATTATGAAAGTTAGTCCCAGATGTTGTTTGCATCCATGTTGTAACAATGAGGAAGCTGATTTTTATGACAATGTTCACAAAAGTGTAAGGACAGTTAGGGAGGAATAGGCAGCATAGGGCATGACCTGAATGGCCAACACAATAGCAACAACTGCATGGTTACTCACCACATGACCTGCAAAGGAGGCTGCCCTATGCGGGACCTCTGCTTACCTTTGCCATGTGTCCATAGATCCTGTGAACCTTGGCTTACCCCAGATACAAAGGCTAAGACCCTGGCTGTACCCATCAGTGAAACAACTATTTTTAGAAAATCATCTTGCCTCTATAAATATAGGCAAGGCAAAGACATCAGGCTGAGAAATTCACCTTGAGCTTCTCCCTGCTGAAGAGCTTACCTCCCCACCACTCCACCTTTTGCAATATTATCAGTAAAACTTCCTTATTTCACTTTCGTTATCTGAGTTTCTCATTCCAAGCAGAGAGATTTTCAGTTCTGAGTCAGCCACGCTCCACTCCTTCCATTCACTCCTGCTAGGTGGAAAGACAGCCAGGGAAGCAGAGAATCTCTTCACAGGAGGACCCCAAACCTCAGAAATCCACCTGATGCAACGAAAGGATAGTGGCAGAGTTTTTTTTTTCCAACCAAAGCCAGGCCCTTGAAAGAAACACTCATGAATCTCACTGAAAGATTATTTTGAGAGCAGCCCTAATTCCTCTATTTTTAAGAATATTCCCTGTTATTTTTGCTCTTATCACATCTTAACACTAAAACTTTTCTAAACCATATATTAGCAGAACCAAAATACAACATCAGGGACCAATCATTTTCAGTGTCACCCAAGCAGGAGGAAGAAAACAAAAAAACCGAGTTTGACCAGGTTTTAAATCGAAGTAAGTGAAAATTCATTAGCATTATTAAATTTATTGGAAGCTTTCCATTTTCTGCTATAGATATAAAAGTAAAATATAGAAAAACATGATATGTTATATAAATTGAGAGCATTAGATTGTGTATAATATTTTAATTAGCTTTAATAAATGTGTATGGGGGTTTATGAAAATGAAAAAAGTACAGCATGATTTGGGCTATTTATATAATATTCAATTGTATGAATGTCCCTAAGTATTTAGCTGAATTGTCTCAGTGCCCAAGACTAATGGTTTCTGTGAAAAGAAATTGATGTTTCAGAGACATAATTAAAAAACTAATCCATGCATAGAAGATATATTCTCTTAAGTCTATTTTGTGCAGCTATACAAATACCGAAGACTGGGTAAATTTTTTTGGGGGGCATGGGGTTTGAGACACGGCCTCACTATGTAGTTGAGACTGAACTGTAACTCACTATGTAACCGAGGTTGGTCTTGAACTCACAGCGATCCTCCTACCTTGGCCTCCTGAGTGCTGGGATTATAGACATGTACCACCATGCCCAGCTAAGACTGGGTAATATATAAAAACAAAAATTTACTTCTCACAGTTCTTGAGTCTGAAAATTCTAAGATCAAAGAGCCAGGCAATTCAGTGACAAGGGTCTCATCTCTGTTTCCATGAAGGTTCCTTGAGCTCTGTGGCCTCTGTCATGAAGGAACTCTATGTCCTTTTACATAAAAAGGAAGATGGACAAACAGGGGCAACCTCCATTCATCAAGCTCTGTTTAAGGGTTTCTAACCCCAGTATCAAGAGGATCCCTCATAATCTAATGCTTCTAAAAGTCTCCATCTCTTAACCCTATTATGTTGACAATGAAATAATCTTGAAAAACACAAATTCAAACTATAGTAGATGTTAATTTTTTTTATGGTTAATGTAGTTAATTCAAAGCATCTAAACAATTTCCTAAATCAGAATGTTAAATTGCCCAAATAAATCAGATCCCTCTAAATTTCACAATCATTCCCAGAAAAGTAGAATTTAATCCCATGTGAATGACTACATTTAATGAGAAATTTTTTTACAGAATATCCATTCTATCATTGACCTTTCAAAATATTAAAATATTATCTATCTTAAATTAATAAAGCAGAATACTGATGCTTCGAGAGTCATCAGAATACGTAAGCATTTATTAAAAATCCAACACTTGACAAAATCATGCTTAGAACATTTGAATGAGATGGACTTTAGGAGTTGTTTTCCTATTCTGTCCTTATTTCTCTCCATGTTGTATTAAGTATTAAAAAAGCAGAGTTCCTAAGTTATCTAATAATGAATTCAGTAAAGTGGAATTTAATGTCAATCTTCCATTTTTCATAACATAGCAATAATATAGTCACTAATACAATAGCTGTGCATTTTAAGAACTGATAATTCAACAGATTATCCACTGTTTTTCAGTATCTTAAAGAGTCACACGAAAGATGTAGAGAGACATAATAGGAAAAAGACACCACTTAAGACAAAATTAGGTGCTTATCTTCTAAATTTGGGGTATTTATACTTCACTTTTGTAGTTTCTGCTTTTAAATTATCAGGTGAAATCTTTCTTAGATATTAAGTACTAAGACAATGTAACATCCTCCTATTCATATACATGCGGAATTTGTGTGTTTAACTTTGTAGTTATTCTCTCTATAAAAGAATTAAATAATTTAACAGCAAATCAAAAACATAAAATTTCATTAAACAAAATCCTTTCTTACATAATACCACATTACTATCATCAAAATATTAAACTACTCACATTTTCTTTTAGCTAGTATAAATTCACATCTAGCCAAAAAGTAGAGATTGAACGTGAAGAATTCAAATCTTTCAAAACAGAAATAAAATACCCATTCATGAATGATATCTACATGTCTCCCCACTCTAATTGTTATCAGTGTCCCACTATCTCTCATCAGATGCTAGCTCAACTAGGATGTTGAAAGTGATGAACACAGGTAGAATAAATATTTGACAGATCTAATCCAGCATGATGTTTTTTTAATAGAGCTTCAAGACGTAGCAGGCAGACACAATGCCTGCCATGTATGATCAAAAGGTACAGATTTGCTTACTCTAACACTTCACAATGAGGAGCATCAGTGACTCTTTCATTACAAATTAGAGCATTGAGAATTGAGGCCAGAACCACCTGCCTGCAGACCTACAGGCCCAGAACTGATCATTTACTTCAGATCCCATATTTCATTCAATGAGCTAATGGCAGCTCACTTTAACAGTTTGCCAGAGTCTGCTATTTTTTCTTCTTTCCAGTTGTCACTTAATGAACTTGTGCTGGCCATGGAGATACACATGTACAATCTCAACATTCTGGGAGGATAAAGAAATAGTATTTCAAGTTCAAATCTCAGCTGGATAATTTAAAGAAAGGGAAAAGGTACATACACATATCAGATCTTACCAAAGTACCAGTTGTCAAAGATTAATATAATAATTATGTATCACAAATATATACCAATAGCCTGGCATTGTAGCTCAAGCCTGTAATCCCAGCACTCGGGAGGCTGAGGCAGGAAGATCACTATGACTTTAAGACCGGCATGGGCTACATAGTGAGTTCCAGATCAGTCTCAACTACATAGTGAGACCCTGTCTCAAAAAACAAACAAACAAACAGTAAATAATATATGCCAATAAATTTTTACCCATAAAGTTTATTGGTACATTTAAAGTAAACAATACAGTTACATTTATCTTTGGGATCTTGTAACTCTACATGGTATGTCTTGGTTCTTATCTTTCCCCATAACCTGCACTCCCTTCATTCACTTCACCCTTCCATATTTAGAAACCCTTACTGTTTTTAAGAGCTCTCCCTTTTTCGGTCACTGACTGCAATTCTATCTTCTATATCTGAAATTCTATGTTGATATTCATTCATTCTGCTGGAAATGCTTTCTATAGAGTTTTTAATCTCCTGGATATGTTTAAGTCTGTTACATGGATTCCATTTCTTTACTATTTTGGGTACCCAAGGTTTCCATTTCTTTCCTTTGCTGGGCATTCATTGTTTCCACCATGGTCCTGAGCTCACCTATTTTTTTCTGTTTATGTTCTAGACTCTCTAATCATGGATTTCTTTCTTCTTGCCATCTCTGTGGTTATCTGGGAAATTATGCTATTGGTTCAGGGGGTCCAGATGATTATCATACTTTTCCATCTCATTTCTCCCGGAGTTTATCTTTGGTAAAGTGGAAGTCTGTGTTTGTGTCTTGTTTCTAATTTTATTTTTGGTACTGTCCTTGTTTTAATTCCTCAGTTAATACTTCAATCTTCCAGATATAGCTGGTCTTTAGGTTTTAAGTCTCTAGTGACCCTGAAGCAATCTCATTTTCATTATACCAGTGAGGAAAACTGATTAGATTAATCACAACACCCTCAGACAAGTAATACCATCAGTAACACAATAGCATCAAGCACATCTTAGAAAATGACAATTGGTGGTAGTTATTGATCTATCACCTTTACCTGTGTGGATTAAATAAAAACCAAGGACCAGCCCAAAATATGTTTATAGTGAATAATCTCTTCAATATAGCAACTTTATTCTTCAGGATGGGGATTTAGAAGGAGTTGGGGAAACAGGGATAGATAGGGCAAAGAAAGGCTAGAAATGAGGTCAGAGGACACAGGAAGATCACACAAACTCTAGGGAGCTGTTGAAGAGAAGAGGAGAAGACAGAACAAAATATACACAAGAACAGAACAAACTAACAGCAATAGGGAAGTTAGAGACTATAATAACTTTCTTTGAAAATTAATGGCAATTGAGAGGAGAAAATAGAGAAAAAAGGAGAACAAAGAAAATAAATTCAAACTAGGATAAGAATAGGAACAAAAGGGAGAGTAGTGTAGATCAAGGTGGGAGAGAGAGAAGAAAAGAAGGTAAAAATTAAAAAAGAAAAAAATTGAGAAAAGAGAAAGATAAAAAATTAAATGATTCAAGATAAGAGAAAATTATCACTTTAAAAATAAAAAATAGAAATAGAAATAAAGGGCCTCCTTCAATATATGCCTCTGTTGGCACAATAGACTGCATGGGCAGGAGTGTGCAAATCTAAGTTAATTAGTCTCAGCAAACCAGCAGCTGTCCCCTAAGGTTCAGGCTGTTTTCTGTGTGCAAGGCCCAAGTTAAGATCTCTGATCACCTGCTGTGTTGAACTCTGCAAGGTTCTACTGAGGGTTCCAACTCTCTTTCCCCTGAAGTTAGACCAGGTTCCCCTGTGAGGGGCTGGTCCTTCTAACGTACCAACTACATTATTATGGTATGACTTTATCATAGATTTTCTTCACTTTTCCAGTGGATTTCAATTTTTATCTCAGATCCTCAGAGAGCCCATTTTTCTCTTGTTTGAGGGGGTAGGGGCACAAACACCACTGGTAAGCCTCCTTTGGTTCACTGGGATGAAGAAGAGGGCCTACCAGAGGGTTGTGAGCTGCTGCTGGTCTCTCTACAAATAACTTTTTTTTAAAGAAAGTGAGAATGAGGGGAGGGAAATTCCCAATATAAAACTAAAGTGTAAAAGATATTGAGAGGATAAAGTCATGAGTATCATGAGTAGTGATGGAGACTGGCTCAAGAAAACCTACTCAGCCAGAAGAGAAGACTGCTGTATTCAAAGAGCTACCACATCCTTGACACAGACCATATATTCTGTAGTTATTATTTCATTCAAAGAATCATAATGGTCTACTTACTTGGACTTTCTTTACACTCAGTCTTCCTATTCAGATTAAAACATTAAAAATGTCAACCAGTTTGGATTTCAACACAGGAGCTTGTTCATAATTTTACCATCTTAACTCAAAGTAACTGTACTCCCTCTATGTGCAAAGTGTCATCCACTCCAAATCAGGATCCAGGATTTACCTTTTCTCTCATCTCTGGCTCATACCCTTGGCATCCCTTGGTCTTTCTAACCTTTAGCTCAGCTTATCCAATTATTGTGATAGTTGAGCATGAAAACCAACACATATGGAAAATCAGGAAAATGAGCCCACTGTTGCTTGTAATAATGTACCATCCTGCCTCCAGTGTGTGACAAGTGAAAGAACTGAGACAAGAGGATCTGTAATAATATAGTCAGCACGGTGTGAGGGCTGCATCAGCACAAAAATTCATGGATTTCACCCTTCCCAGAAGAACTACAGCACCTAAAACCAATTTAACCTTCATAGTTGGCAAAGTTTTTCACTTGTCTTGATTGTCCTTTACATTTCAGACTTTTCAAAACTACTGTGCACGCCTCCCTCAATGAGGAACTTTATCTCCAATATTTGATTATCACTTCTTATTTTTTTATCCTTTCTCACAGTTTTTTCACAAAATTTAATTTGTTATGGTAAGCTCATTTCCATCTCAGCTGGAAAACATGCTCCTATTATGGATTTTTTCAGTCATATGGCTTAAAGATTATGAAATCTTTACAGTTGCATGGCCTATTATCTCTATTTTGTTCTTCACTTCACAAGGTTTCAATAAACTTTACATATTACAATGCATTATCAGCTTAGTTTTGTTTTTTTTTGTTTTTTTTTTTTTAGTTAGTTACTTGATACTTCTTTTCCCACATTAAAGATCTAAGCTCCACTAATTTACCTGAAATGCACTGGTTAGGTTTCTCTAGATGGAAATAATAGAAAGAAAAAGAATGTGTATTTCAGTGTGTGTGTGTGAGTGTGTGTGTGCATATGCGTGTTGATGAATTGTAAAATCTGAGTCTATTTAATTTTTGATAATTAATTTTTCATAGGTAGTTCCATGTCACTTCTTAAAAATAATAAGGCAGTTTAAAATCCACTAGATCTTTTGCCCTGTTATGCTTTTTTTCTTTAGTTTGCTTTCCAGTTGAAATAAATAAAAGTAGATTGCCATATTTATAGCAACAACTTAAATTGGACACATGAAAGTTTGTTATAAGTACTATAGAAAGAGTACTGAAAACTGTAAATTCAAAATAATATAAATTTTCTTGTGTTTGGCTATATTCACACACACATCTGGAGGAAATATATTGAGTATCAACTTAGTTTAATTTTTTCAAGTGATTTGTGGGTTGCAAACACATCAGTTTGTTTTTACTAACTGCATTAAATGAGTATCATTATTTTTCAAATTTTTCATATGGCTCAGTGATATTTAATATCAAAAGGAAAATTGTATTGAGAGTGGACAGAAGTGCCCTAAAAGTAAAGGAGATACATTAGAAATTTAGAGAAAGATACAACCCTTAGAGAATGAATAAACTGTACTTGAAATTAACAACCAAGATGCATCCACAAAGGCAAACACAAGACAGGCTGTTATTGAATACTGAGCTATTGAATATTGCAGAAGCTTCACACAGTTGTCACATAATAGAAATATGTAAATTAAAGGTAGAAGATAAGCAAACAGCTTAATAAATGGACACTATTAAATACTGAATGAAAAAAAATACTGAATTATCCAAGGAGAAGTTTGAGTTAAAAAAAATATTTTTATGTGGTATGACCAGTAGCATCAAAATATTACAGAAAATCAACTAATGGATGGAGATAGATAGATAGATAGATAGATGTATAGATATATATATATATCTATATATATATCCTTGGATGTAGGATTTTTCATGCTAAAATGGACAGAGCATCAGTAAACCAGGAGGGACTGGTGACCTGTATCTCAAGGGTGAGTTTAAATGTCATTTCATCATTTATAATAGATATATTATATATAATTTATGAGAGGAGGGAACTGAAAATTATTGCAAAGACACTTTTACTTCTGATTCAGGATGATTGACCAGGCACACCTATTTACCTTTTTGTCTTTCTAAAAACTCACTTATGATAGCAAACAAGATTTAAAAAGATGAGAAACTCATTTTTAACAACACTGGATAACTGGAACAGTTTTCTGTAGCACAGTGAAGCAAAAACATGGAGAAATATCTATAAGATAAAGATGGATTTTGTTTGAAAACACACCAGCCTGTGAAACAGACTGCTAAAAGGCAGAAGAAAAACCAAAATTGGTTATAGAAAACAGGAAACAGAATGAGCCGCACAAAGCTATTCATGACATAGTCATTTTAAAAATAAAGATCCCTTTAATTTCTTTAATTGGTTGGACTTAGTGTTACAGCAGCTAAAAGTAGTATTTTGTGTCAGTCTAAAGATAGAGGAAAATATTCCTAAATCAAACCAGTCTTCTGCATAGGACAGATGAGACTGCAGCAGAAAATGAATGAATTGGCTAGATCATCCTTCCCAAGAGGTGAAATCTGGGACATAGAACGCAAGCGTGGGAAGAAATCCAAATGCCTTGATAATGCCCGTTATAATCTGGGAGAAGTTTGATTGACATACTTTTTTGAGAATCCACATTTTTCTAAAAACCCAGAATTAATTATTTATAAACATGTTACAAACATAGCCAGTAACCAAGAATTGGCAAAGATTCAAAGAATATCATTAGGATGAGTGAGAAGCACAACACTGATCTAACAGTAGAAAATAAACCCTGATATAAATAGTTAACATATAAATCACAAAATAACAAAATAAACAAATTAATATCCCTTGATGTCTTTTAAAAAATACTGTTATCTATAAGACAAGTACCATTTTAGGACAAAAAAACTTAGAAAAAAGTATTCTTAAAAGTAAACAAAAGTTATTAACATTATTTTTAACTGCACAAAATACTTAGAAATTAATTTAGAGAGAAAACATAAATGGGTTGGGATATATGTATGCATATATATGCAAGTGTATATACATTTATAATCATAAATGGGAAGCCTCATTAATGTACAGATGATAATTATTTCCAAATTAGGAGTTATGACATCATTTTGGCATAATCATCATGAACAGAATTACATTCTATAAAAGATACATAATTAGTAGTATCTTTTTGTATTTGGCATCTTTTACACAGAGTAATGAGCATATATAATATCTAGTCCTAAATGTGTTAAGGCATATTTTATGAATGAGAACATGGTCTATTTTCATGAATATTCAAGCTTGAACATTCTGTTATTATTTAGTAGCTTCTATAAATACTAATTGAATCAAGTTAATATTACAGGAATCTATATATGGATTTTCTTTATACTTGATCTATCAGTCATTGTCTACCATAGTTGAGGTCTCTAACTATCTTAGTAGATTTGACTATTTCTGTTTTTTGTTTGTTGGTTGGTTTGTTTGCATGTTGTGGCACCAGGGGATCCAATTTGGGACCTTGTGCTTTCGAAACAGGTGGCGGAACCACTGAGCTAAATCCCCAGCCCCTGACTATTTCTATTTGGATTCCTATCAATTTCGCCAACTTTACTTTTGACACAGTTGCTAGCCAGATACACATTTAGAACTGTTATGTCCTCTGAGATGATTGATCACTTCATCATTATGAAATGCCCATTTTTGTCTTATCTTCTTAAATCTACTTTGTCATAAATGACTGTCATTATACCAGTTTCCCTTTGTTAATAACGTACACAATACCTCCTTTTTAATGTCTATTTTTCCCACTGTTTAATTAGTGTATATTAGTTATAAACATTAATGGTGTTTATGTTGGCAGATTTGTACATGCACATAATGAATGGACTTATTCATTACCCCCTCGCCCACCCTCACTCCAAGTTTCACTTGGCATTATCTTTGTGGGTCAATGTTTATGATGTATTTTGACCATATTCCTGTCATTACTGACTGCTCTTACCAGTCTTTTTCCTCATTCTTTCTTTTCTATTATCTAAGCATAGTCTCCCTTCTATTTTCTTGCCATCTTTTTTTAAGATTCCCCATATTAGAGAGAATATTCAATATCTGTCCTTCTTAGTCTGGCTTATTTCCTTAAACATGAAAATCTCCAGATCTATCAATATTTTTGTTTTTGCAAATGACAAAATTTCATTGTTTGTAGTTGATACAGTTTGTGTCTCATCAAAATTCATGTGTTTAAAGCATGACTACCAGGATGACATTAGAAGGAAATTTATGGAAAAGAATTAGATGAGTCATGAGGGTGGACCAATTATGATTTATAAATAAAAAAAACCTATGAAATGTCACAATATAAAATTACTTCTGCCATCCCTAACAGCAGTTTGCTTTGTTTAGTTCAGAATCAACAGCACCAGAGGCATCTAGTCTGATCCTGAGATAACAAGAACCCCTAGCTGGAAAGTTTTGTAAACTACATGATTGTAAAGATGCAAAGAACCATTATTAACTTTGTTTTCCTGACTAGGAATGCCCCTTCCCCTGGGCTAGAATAGATGGATAGACAAATCTTAAAGGTAAACTCCCATAACAAGGAAGCGCTGCATCTGGCCTGATAGCTAGACAAATCTTAAAGGTAAACTCCCCTAACCACAAAGTGGAGCTACATCGGGTTGAATTTCAACTGTCTTTTGACCATGATTTGTATATCAGCTATGTAGACTGTGAGAATGAAATGTAACCACCTAAAAGAGATCTAAGCTCTAAAACCTTATAAAAGAGAGAACTGTAATCAAGTGTGTGTGGGGGGTGTTCATTGATCAGGATCAGGTCACTGCTTTTAGGTGTGATCAACCCGCATTAATGGAATGAACTTTTGTTATCTTACTTCTCCCCTAAAAAAAAAAAGAAGAGAGAGAGAGTGGAACTCTGCCATGTGTGTACATGGTGAGAGGGGACCATTTCTATGTCAGAAGACATCATTACCAGGAGGTAGAACTGCAGGAACTTCATTGTGAACTTCTCTAAGAGAAATAATGGTCTGTTACTTATGCTACCCACTTATGATGCTTTGTTATAATAGTCTGAGCAGCCTAACAGAGTTGGGCTTATTTTTATCCACTCTGACAATTTATTTTTAATTCATGGATTCAGTTTTAGAGTGATTATTGACACCTGAAGTAATATTTATTAGGTCTAGAACTGCCTTTTAATAATTGTTCCAATGCTCTTCTTTTTTAGCATAGATCCAAATTTCTGACCTACATTATTTTACTTGCACCAGAATATTTTTTATTTTTAAGTTCATATAGGTCAAATCAGCTGCTAAAGTCCTTTTTTTAAAATTCTATGTGTGTGTTGCATGCATAATTTTTTTTCCTGTCTGTTGAATTTTTAGGCTTGTTTATCTTTAAGGATTAATTGTATTGGATATAGCATTCTAGGTAGTTTATTATTTTAATGCTTTAAATATCCTGCCACATTCTATCTTATTGTGTTTGTGATGAAAAATCCAGTGTAATTCTTATCCTTGCTCTTATTCTTGCATGATTTTATTAATTTCTTGTTTCTTTTAACATTTTATCTTTTTCTTGGACTTATACAGCTTGAATATAAGATATGCTAATTTTAAACACTTTCTTCCTAATATTTGTCTCCTTAGCAATACATGAGACTTCTAGATCTGTGGTTTACTGTTTGACATTCATTTTGGAAAATTTTCACCATTATTCAAATATTTCTTCCACTCTATTTTTTTCCTCTCCTTTTTTTATTTCAGTTTTTATCATACATCTCACTACTTACAAGCTGCTTAACCCCACATGTCACTTTTTGATATTGCCTCAAAGTTCTTGAGTGTTATATTTTGGGGTTTTGTTTATTTGTTTTTCTCCAGTTCTCTTTTGCCTTTGAATTTTAGTTGGGGAAGTTCCTGTTGAGGTAGAAAATAATCTGATTTTTCTTTCATGTTAAATCTAATGATAAATTGATTCAATCCATTCTACACTTCTTTTACAGTGTTTTTGTTTCTAACCTTTCTAGGACTTTCATCCCTCTGCTTACATTGCCTATTTGTTCTTTGATATTGTCTACTTTTTCCTCAACATATTAATTATAATTACTTGAGTTCCCTAATTAATAATTTCAAATGTATAGTATATAAATATGGTTTTGCTGGGTTTTGTGTCTTGAGAGTGGGCTGTTTCTTATAGTTAATAAAATGTTTTATAATTATTTGTTGAAAAATTGATAAGCTGTACCAAATAATTAAGGAATAAGGACTGAAATAAAAAGGCTTCTAAGGTAAGAATTTATTTTAACCTGGCAGGGAATGAATCTTCGTTCATTTTTTTCAAATTATATGTACCAGAAGTTTCTAATTCCTCTAGTGTCCTCATTTTTACTTTCCATATTGTCTTTGGAATTCCCTAGGAATGGTTCCTTGCTTACAGGCTTGGCTTGCAGATTTTAAACTGTAATACAGTTATTATGAAGTTTCTGTGGTGTGTTGATGTGGAGTTTTCTATATCCTTGTAACTAAATTCCAGTCCATTCAGACTTGTATCTCAATTATGGGACAATAACAAATGTTTCTATAGAGATACAGAGTTTTGTTCCATACCCCTACTCCCTTCCTTGGGTACAGAATGCCCAGTCTATTTCAGAAAGTCCTGTCCCTTGCATGATTTTTTACAGTAGGTAGGATTGAAAGCCCAGAAAACCTGTAATGGGGAGAATTTTCCTTTCCCCAGCTGTGATAACATGCAAGAACTGAATTCTGTCAAAATCATTTAATCTGGAAAGTAACCCTTTGTTATGAAAGACACACTGTCCACCTCTCCTTCTCCTTGTAGATCAAGAGGGACTCTTTCTCAGATCTTCCGAGAAAGAATTTAGTAGGGTTAGTGTAGGGAAGAACCTGTGAAAGTCTGCAGATTCCCCCAAGGCTACAGCTTCTAAGATTGTCTCACTGTCATGTTCTTCAGCTTGTTCAAAATCGGCCTCTAGAAATTCAACAAAATCATAATTTAAGTATTGCAACTAGTTTGTGACTTCAGTAGCTTCTAGTCTAGTTAAGTAGAGCTTATTTGTGTGCATGGATTAGCTCTCTCCAGCTCTCTCTCTCTCTCTCTCTCTCTCTCTCACTTGTTTGCTCTCCTCTCTCTCCCTCTCCCTCTCCTTTTCTCTTCTCCTCTCTCCTTCTCTCTAGATTTCAGGGAGGTAGATTTCCACATGACCTCAGCTCTCTGATAAGTCTCACAGTAGTCCTTGATTTTCAGTGTATCTAACTTTTTCTTATAGTAAAATCAAGAATGATGACTTGCAGCCTCTTTTCATGTCTAAGCTAAAATTGAAGTCCCAGAAGAAAGCTTTTGACTACATTATTTTCATTTTTATGCTAACATCTTACTTTTAAAATATTTTTCAAATTATACTTGAAAAATGGAGTTGGTACTTGAGGAAGTAATCTTAAATTATCTGAGGAATGTACGCACACACAGCCTTGTTCTCTAACAATACTGAAATGAAAAATAACATGCTTTAAATATAGAGATTTCAAAAACATAACAAATTACCAACCCCTAAATTATTTATTACCATCACCCTTAGGAGCATCACTTCAATTAAAGAATTCTCTTTTGACCTCTTCACGTGCTTTTTCTAGTCCTTTTATTACAATACACATCCCAGTCCAATTTATACTATACCATGTGCTTCAGTCTAGCTCTTGCCTAAGATAGCATAAAATTTTACCTTTGTATTTCCTAGAGCTGCATGCACAGTACTTTGCACACAGTAAGCATTTAATGAATGTTTTAAAAGTTGAATTGAACCAAGTTAAAAATACAACATTTTGTTTTCACATAGCAAAAATAATTTTACAAAATTCCAAATAATTAGCACTCTTTTTGACCCTGAATTTTCTATTCATAGTATGTAATAGAAGTTCAATAAATGATTTTAGGTAGTACCAGAAAATCTGATCCTAATTTTAGTATCTCAATGGTCAGGTAAGCAATGCCTGTAGACAACCTTAATTTTGTTGTCATACAATTGAGAGTGATGAAAACTATGTTCATATTTGATTATGATGTCATGTAAATTCAAATTATACTAAGCATTTATGTAACTCTGAAATGAATAAAATGGCCATGAACTGGAAATGATCCTTGTCACCTAGAAAACCTATGTATAAAAGTGTTTATCTGGACCCAAGAGCTACTGCTATTATTCCAGAAGGCCTAGGGTCATCTTCAGGGGATCCATGTATTCATTGAGACCCTAGAACAAGAAGGCTGCCTCTCCATCTGTCCTAATTCGTATGCCGCTGCTCTCCTGAGACAAATATTGCTAAATTTGTTTTAGCAGTATTTTTGCTTGGTATTTTCCTCAGTTCAAGATATGTTATTGATATCTATCATTGTGATGATTATGAGTGGGCTATTCTTTTAAAAAATAGTTTCATCAAAACAACATCCTAAAAGAGACTGAGTTAGAAAGAAGTGGTATCTTCTCACATGACCTAGCCTCAGAAGTCACATAATATGGCTTCTCCTGAATTCTATTAGTAACATTGCCCATCTAGGTTGCCCATCCACCAAGGGAATGCACTCTGACAGGTTCACAGGGAAGTGAAAAAGGTCACAAAGTAAAAATAACATGTGTGATGAAAATAATATTAGGCTCTTTTTGAAAATCACAGTCTGCACAGATTACCATTGTCTTCCCAAGTATAAAATGTATGTATCCTGTCCTTGCCCACATAACCTCTGAGTCTCATCCTATTATTGTATAGAATAAAAGTCCTTAGTCTTTGTACTTGAATCATATCTAGGTGTGAAAGACACTCCTCCATGCATCCAACATGGAAGAGTGGAGAAAGCATAGGATGACTGCTATAGCCAGTCCTGTTCAAAATATAGAGAACCTTGAGACATACCAGTCATTGTCCCATAGCAATTTAGTTATGTTGTATACGTTGCCAATTCCTTTTTTAGTTCACTTGATTAAATATTCACCATGGTCTGAAATTTCTCTTCTGGGTAATTAGTTTGCCTTGTGAGTTTTTCCCTATTTTCCATAAAAAGCATTTCTGTTTGCAGCTCAGTAATTGTTTTAACTTGTTACCCAACCATACACGTTTGGGGCATCCAAAACCCTGTTTTCCTTTTGTTTTTTATTCATTCCTTTTGGTTCATGATTGAACAATCCCTGGAAAAACTTGTTAGTTTTCTGAGTCAATTTATAATCTAGTCCTTAAATAATATGAACACCTACAATTCACTTAAGAACTTAGATACTTATGGAATGAAAGTGTGAATGAATGAATGAATGAAAACATTTTTCCAGTCTGCATTTTAAGAAGTTGGGTTGTTGGATTGTGATAATAATATTTTAAAAAGAGAAAATATCTTTTTCTCTATTTATAAATGTGGATTGTCACCAGAATTTCAGGAAAAACAGATTATTAAATTCAAGAAAAATTACCTCATTTCGTTTGTTAATTTATACACTTTTATCACCACAAATGCACTTCCTTTAAAAAAAAACAATTGTTCTACTCTATGAGTATAAATATAACTCTAAGAATAGTACAATAAGCTACCAAAAATAGTCTCAACAATATTTGGATATATTTTAGGTTAATTTTGGTCATAACATATCAATATGTTCAACAAAAAAATAATATAAAATCTTATTTTGGTTCATGATTTCACCATCAATGCTTTTTAGCTTCTGGGAAAAGTTACATGCCCAACAATTTTAGTATATGTGCTGCTGAAGCAAGCACAATGTGTCCAACAATACTAAAAATAGCTTTAGTTCAAGTTTCTATAACAACATTATGTAGACTGATTAACTTAAACAACACAAATTTATTATTCACATTTCTAGAATCCCAGAAATCCAAAATCATGATGCTGATAAAAGGGATTTTACACTGAGATTTCTTCTCTTGGTTGCATATTATTTTATGCTCACACAGAAAGATATTTGTGCACATATAGATACATAAACAAGCACTCTGGTCTCTTGTTTTATAAGTGCATGGATCCTATACTGAAAGTTCCACCCTCATAAGCTTATCTATTTGAAATACCTCCCAATGGCTCATTTTCTGAATACTATAACATTGGAAATTCCAGAACACATTAAATCCATGATTATGCCACTGGCCTTCCCAAATTCATTTTCTTCTCACTTAGAATGTATTCACTCTATTGCAACAGATCCACAGTTTTTAACTTATTCTGGCCTCAAGTCTAACATTCAAAGTCTCATGTAAATATCATCCAAATCATATATGGCTGAGATTTGAAGGAAGATTCATCTCAGGCAAAATTCCTTTCCAGCTGTGAATATATAAAAGTAGATGATAAATTACATGTTTCCAAAATGCACAATGGGATAGGAAAAGGAGATTTATTCCCATTTCAAAAGGATAAAAACAGGAAAGAAAGAAGAGGTGATGGATTCTAAGCAAGTTCAAAATGTAGCAAGACAAAGTACACTGGATTTTAAGACAACAGAAATATCTTTGACTTGCTATTTTGCTTTCCAGATCCACTGAGGTGGTAGTCTCACTTTCTAGACACATTAAGGCAGTAGTCCCACCTTCTCAGGGAGTATCTGTCTTAATGAAACCAGGATAAAAATCCACCTTTCAAAGCAGAGGATGCAGTCCTTAGTTTCTCTTGGATCCTCTGGGATCAGTCTTCCCTTTTCTTGAAAAACAGTGCACCAAAGAATTCAATGTCCAACTCTGTAGGATTTAAGATATCTGACTGCCTTTCTTCATTTCATCTTTGTTTTTCATGAAGCATAATACTTATTCAAATCACCAAGAGTTCTTGTTATAAAAATATGTTCTACCACTGTATCAGAATAGATAAGACTATATCATGATCTGAAATGTAACCATTTTCACCTAATCCTCCACCTTTTTTCCACTATATTGTATAAACTAAAATTTAAATTTTAAAAGGAATGCAATCAAAATGATTTTAAAAAGTATAACTTTTAATAGAATTTTTGGAATTATATTAATTTTAAATTTTGCATAAACAAGATATTTCACTACTTGAGAAAGCATCATCATGATGAATGTCATTTTTTTCTTTGGTTCTTGATGGCCTGTTTTGTCTAACTGTGTCTTACCAGTTAGTTAAGTGGAGTTTTTTTCTCACTTTAAAAAATATATACAATGAACACTTAATAATGACAAGTGACTTTAACCTAGAGATTTATTGAGGAAAAAAATTCTGAGAATTTTTATCATGCCTAACATATGAATAGTATTGAAAAGAACTAAAGTCATTCTAAATGACTAGGAAAAAATAAAGATCACTTTGAGACATAGTTCTTTAGGTTTAGGGTTATAAAACAGTACACTTTAGGAACCCTTTGAAAAGTGACATATTTCCATATGGCCAGAAGAAATCACCCTAAAATAGAATTGATGTTTTGGTGCTAAAATGCCTATATTAAAAAAAACAAACAAACAAACAAACAACTTCACTGAAACACTCTCTTAGTCCTGTAAACCACTAGCCATAGACCCATGACTTTATGTGTATTGCAATGATCTTCAATGTACACTAGTGAATATATTAACATGTCTTTCAGGGTTATTTGAGATGGAGACTGCAATATAATTTAGATGTTCATCACTGCAAATGTGTTACTATTTGGGCATATTTTTTTCCCAAAATCTGGCTCTGAACTTTATTTGAAGCACTGATAGCTTATCCACTCCTCATTATAATCACAGAATTTTTAATACTTCACTGGATTCCATAAAATTTGATATTAATCAAAACATAAATTTTAAGAGTATGTAGGTAAGAGTAGCTTCCATAAATTCTAAAGTTGAGTTTCCCCAGAAGAGTATATATCCTTAAATGTCAGAGAGGTAAATTTGAAGATCTGACAGTGTCCTTAGGACACACTTGATTGTAGAACATTATACACATATGTTCTATATTTGGAGGTAGAGAGAAAATTACCACACTTAGCTGGAATCAAGTTTCTCACTCTCAATTTCATGCTCTCCAAAATAATTAGCATCTTTTTTTTAGGAAAAGAAGTAAGAATTACAGAAAGATAAGAAGAGTTTTTGAAATTACTCTAAATTTCTCAGAATGCTTGTATTTGGATCCTTTAATATGTAAAATTATATATTTACTGCCCCAGCACCAGCCAACAAGGTGAGACAGTGCCAGTCCATGGACCGACTCCACAGAGACATGGCTGGTTGTAAAGGGTGATATTCTGAGCTCCCAAATTTGAACATCTGTAAAGAAGGGGCAGTGGAAACCTGTGATAGAACTGTCTGGAGTTCAACCCTGCAGGAGGTCAGAGAGCTCAAATTGGTCCTTGTGGCCTGAGGTCAGTCTGCATCAGGGGGTTCTGCCTTCGACAAGATGAGATAAGGGAATTTGGTTCTGAACATGGCTGCACAAGATGCATATTATGGCAGCAGAAATATAGTATGAAAGAGGCCCTTCAAAGTCATTTTTCCGTCCTTCTCTTTGTTTTCCTCCTTCCATTCTGTAAATTTTTTTTTCTGTCCTCTTTCACCAACTCAGTCTCTTGCTCCACCATATTGGCCCTCATCTCGTTTTCTGTTCCTGCTCTTTCCCTAATTCAGATTTCTTCTTTTATCATTTTTTCTTTTTCATTAATGTTCATTTTTTTTCTATCATTGAGCCTCAGTCAAAGGTCGGTAGTTTCAAGAGAAAGTGAGCCCCTATAGCTGTTAAGGGGATCTATTCTTGTCCTTACACTTGCAGTCTGTCTATCCCTTTTAAGTTTTACAGTTTCCTAAAGATTATGTGGTCATTGTGTGTCCTCTGGCTTCACTTGTAACCTTCTCCAGTTCTTTTACTTGTTTACTCTTCTCTCCAAATTAGGTCTAGGCCCACATCCTAAATAGTAAATATACCACGTTGAGGAGTTTGTCCATAGGAAACATATTTTGGGCTGCTTCTTGATTTAATTTAAATCACATGATTGGGGGGTGATGGATTGATGAGTACCACAACTGGTCAATTTGCAGGAGGTGACTGATTCTGTTGTGTTGCTGATTGCATTGATTAGGATAAGGAATAGGGATTGATTGGATGAGTTGTTTTCTCTGATACCGTGAAAGTGAGAATGTCCATGAATCATTACAGAGTCGGGGGCTGAAACACAACGATATCAGGAAGATTTAATAACCCAGAGGTTGAATCAAGGAAAACCCAACAGCAAAAATAAAAAAGAGAAAACACTTAACCAAGACACAAAGACAAACTTCCAGTCCAAAAATGGCAAACAGAAGGGCAAAGGAGGATGAAAAGGCTAATAGTGAATCACCAGGAAACACAAAACTCACAATGCAGGAAGTAACAAAACAGATCGATCAGGATCTAGAAAAATTCAAAACAGAAATAATTTCCCAGATAACCATACAGATGTTGAACAAAATGAAAGTCATGATTTGAGACTCTAGAACAGAAACAGAGAAAAAAATAGATGAGCTCAGGACCATGATAGAAGCCATGAAGGCCCAGCATAAAAAAGAAATGGAAACAATGAATTCCCAACAGAGGAAAGAAATGGATTCCATAAAATAGATCAAAACAGATTTGCAGGAAATTAAAAACTCTATTTAAAGTGTATGGAACAGAATAAAAGATTGTGAAGATAGAATCTAAGATATAGAAGATAGGATACCAGTCAGTGACCTTCAAATGAGAGGTCTCTTAAAAACAGTAAGAGATCATGAGAAATCAATCCAACAACTGCTAGATGATGCAAAGAAGAATAACATAAGAGTGATAGGTATCCAGGAAGTAGCAGAAGAAAATACAAATGACATTAAAAAGCTGTTAAAAGAATTAATGACAGAAAACTTCCCAAACAGAGGGGAAGAATTTCACATACAGAGAAGTGAGGCATATAGGACTCCAACTAGCCATGATCAAAATATATCTATATCTATATCTATATCTATATCTATAGATATAGATATATATATAGATCAGAATCACAGCAGACTTTTCAACACAAACACTCAGGTCAAGGAGAGCCTGGAGTGAGGTATTTCAAGTCCGAAAATAAAAGAACCTCCAACCTAGACTGATGTATCCTGCAAAACTCTCTTTCAAAATGTATGGAGAAATGAGATACTTCCATGACAAAGAACACCTGAGAAACTTCATGAACACAAAACCAGCACTAAAAGAAATTCTAAACAATATCCTAGAAAAAACAATGAAGATCACCACACCATGAGGCCCAGCAGAGTAAACCTAATAGTTAAGGCAAGAAACTAAAAGGAGAGGGCAAAAAATTAGAAAGAGTCAACAAAAAGACAATAACATGACAATAAGAAATCAGTATATTTCAGTTATAACCATCAATGTCAAAGGCCTCAATTCAACAATCAAGAGAAATTGACTGGCAGAATGGATTAAGAAGCAAAATCCAACAATATGTGGTATACAAGAAATACACCTAGTGCAAAAAGAAGCTCATAGTCTGAAAATGAAAGGGTGGAAAACAATTCTCCACGTCAAATGAGAGCAGAAAAGAGTAGGGGTAGCAATCTTATTCACAGACAAAGTAAATTTCAAACCAAAACTGATAAAGAGAGACAAAGAAGGCCACTACATTCTTGTAGCTGAAAATGAAAGGGTGGAAAACAATTCTCCACGTCAAATGAGACCAGAAAAGAGTAGGGGTAGCAATCTTATTTACAGACAAAGTAAATTTAAACCAAAACTGATAAAGAGAGACAAAGAAGGCCACTACATTCTTGTAAAGGGAAAAATTCAAGAGCAATAAATGACAATCATAAACATATATGTACCAAATATAAATGCCCCAACTATGCAAAACAAATATTAAGTAACATGAAAAAACAAACAAGCACTAATATAATTGTAGTGGGGAATTTAATACACCACTATCACAAATAGGCAGATCATGTAGGTAAAAAATCAACAATGAAATACTAGAACTGAACCAAGCTTTTGAACACATGGACTTATTAGACATCTATAGAGTGTTCCATCCCCAAAAATCAGAATATACATTGTTTTCAGCTGCACATGGGTCATTCTCCAAGATAGATCACATACTAGCTCAAACAACAGGCTTGAATAAATGCAAAAGAATCAAAGTTATTCCCTGTATATTTTCAGATCACAGTGCAATAAACCTGGAGATCAATATCATAAGAAACCGCAGGAACTTCAAAAACACATGGAAACTGAACAACACTCTCCTGAACAATCAATGGATCACAGAGGAAATTAAAGAAGAAATCAGACAGTTATTACCAAAAAAATGAAAATGCCAATACAACATACAGGAATCTATGGGAAACAATGAAAGCAGTTCTACTTGGAAAATTCATAGCATTGAATGCCCTCACTAAAAAAATAGAACAAGTTCAAATAAAAAACCTAACAATGAATCTTAGATTCCTAGAAAACCAAGAGTAATAAAAAACTAAAGCTCGAACAAGACAGGAAATAATAAAGATTAGAGCAGAAATCAATGCAATGGAAACTAAGAAAATGATACAAAACTAAATGAATCAAAGAGTTGGTTTTTTGAAAGAAATAAAATTGATAAAACCTAAGAAAACCTTATCAAAAAAAGGCTCAGATACATGCAATCAGAAACGAAAAAGGAGAAGTCACAACATATCCAACAGAAATCCAGAGAATCATTAAAACCTACTTTGAGAAACTGTACTCTAATAAAATAGAAAACACAGAAGAAGTGGACAGATTTCTAGATACTTATGAATTACCAAAGTTGAACACAGAAGATAAAAACATTTTAAACCCCAATTACAAACAGTGAAATTGAAAATATAATTAAAAACTTACCAACAAAGAAAAGCCCAGGCCCTGATAGATTCACTGCTGAATTTTACAAGACATTTAGAGAAGAACTACTGCCACTGCTCTTCATACTGCAAGGGAATTAATATTCCAAATTAATTAGTGGAGGCAAGTATGACTTTGATTCCCAAACCAGGGAAAGACGCAACTAAAAAAGAACTACAGGCCAATCTCCTTAATGAACATCGATGCACAAATACTTAAAAAGATATTAGCAAACAGAATACAGAGGATCATCAAGAAGATCATACATCCTGACCAAGTCAGATTTATTCCAGGGATGCAGGGATGGTTCAACATATGTAAATCAATAAATGTAATACATTATATTAACAAAGTCAAGGACAAAAACGACATGATCCTCTCGATAGATGCAGAAAAAATATTTGACAAAATTCAACATCCATTCATGACAAAAAAAACTACAAAAATTTGAATAGATGGTCTATATCTCAACTTAATAAAGGTAAAACCAACAGCCAACATCATATTAAATGGCCAAAAACTGTAAACCTTCACGTTAAAATCAGGAACAAGACAAGGATGCCCACTATCACCACTCCTATTCAACAGAGTTCTGGAAACATTAGCCATAGCAATTAGACAAGAGAAAGAAATTAAACAAGGAAGAAGTTAAACTGTCATGATTTGCTGATGATATGATACTCTACATTGAAGACCCAAAAAAATCCACTGAAAGACTTCTAGACTTAATTGACACTTTTGGCAGAGTAGCAGCATACAAGGTCAACACACAAAAACCAATAGCCTTCTTGTACACAAACAACAGACTCATTGAGAAAGAAATTAGGGAACAATTCCTTTCACAATAGCATATAAAAAAATGAAGCATCTAAGAATCAACCTAACAAAAGAAGCAAAAGACCTCTACACTGAAAACTATAGCACTCTGAAAAAAGAGATATAAGAGGATATCAAAAAAAAGAAAGATATCCCCTGCTCCTGATTTGGAAGAATCAACATAGTGAAAATGGCCATAGTACCAAAACTGCTATAGATTCAATGCAATGCCACCTGAAATTCCAACACTGTACTTCACAGAACTAGAAAGAAGAATCTCAAACTTCATTTGGAACCATAAGAGACCTAGGCTATCAAAAGCCATCCTAGGCAACAGACACATGGTGGCGGGTATAACAATTCCCAATTTGAAACTATACTACAAAGCAACAGTGATAAAAACAGCATGGTACTGGCAAAGAAACAGATCCTGAGGATCAGTGGAACAGACTGGAAGACACAAAAAGATACCCAGATGCTCTCAGCTACCTCATCTTTGACAAAGGAGTTGACCATCCCCACTGGAGAAAAGATAGCTTCTTTAATAAATGGTGTTGGAAAAATTGGAGCTCAACCTACAAAAGATTAAGACTAGACCCTTATCTTTCACCATGCACTAAATTAAAATCAAAGTGGATTAAAGATCTAAATATTAAAACAGAAACACTAAACCTGCTGGAAGATAAGTTAGGCAGAACTCTGGAAGATATTGGCATAGGAAAAGACTTTATGAACAAATCCTCAGTAGCACGGGAATTGGCAGAAAGAATCAACAACTGGGATCTCATTTTATTAAAAAGCTTCTGCACTTCAAAAGAAACCATCAGCAGAACTAAGAGACAAAATAAGAGGATATCAAAAAAAAGAAAGATATCCCCTGCTCCTGATTTGGAAGAATCAACATAGTGAAAATGGCCATAGTACCAAAACTGCTATACAGATTCAATGCAATGCCACCTCAAATTCCAACACTGTACTTCACAGAACTAGAAAGGAGAATCTAAAAATTCATTTGGAACCATAAGAGACCTAGGATATCAAAAGCCATCCTAGGCAACAGACACATGGTGGCGGGTATAACAATTCCCAATTTGAAACTATACTACAAAGCAACAGTGATAAAAACAGCATGGTACTGGCAAAGAAACAGATCCTGAGGATCAGTGGAACAGACTGGAAGACACAAAAAGATACCCAGGTGCTCTCAGCTGCCTCATCTTTGACAAAGGAGTTGACCATCCCCACTGGAGAAAAGATAGCTTCTTTAATAAATTGTGTTGGAAAAATTGGAGCTCAACCTACAAAAGATTAAGACTAGACCCTTATCTTTCACCATGCACTAAATTAAAATCAAAGTGGATTAAAGATCTAAATATTAAAACAGAAACACTAAACCTGCTGGAAGATAAGTTAGGCAGAACTCTGGAAGATATTGGCATAGGAAAAGACTTTATGAACAAATCCTCAGTAGCACGGGAATTGGCAGAAAGAATCAACAACTGGGATCTCATTTTATTAAAAAGCTTCTGCACTTCAAAAGAAACCATTAGCAGAACTAAGAGACAACCTACAATGTGGGAAACATTTTTACCAGCTGCTCCTCAAAGGACTATTATCTAGAATATATAAAGAACTCAAAACAATCAGCCCCCACAAATATAAAGACCCGATTCAAAAATGGCCATCTGAAATGAACAGACATTTCTCAGACAAACAAGTAAAAGCAGCAAGTAAATATATAAAAAAATGCTCTAAATTACTAGTCATTCGAAAGATCAGATGAAAACAACACTGATATTCCACCTCACCCCAAAAAGAATGGCTTCTGTCAAGAAATCACACAATAACAAATGTTGGTGGGGTTATGGGGAGAAAGGAACCCTTCTCCACTGCTCGTGGGAATGCAGACTGGTGCAACCACTATGGAAATCAATATGGAGATACCTCAAAGAGCTTGGACTAGAGGTTCCATTTGACCCAGCCATCCCTTTACTGGGTATTTTTCCAAAAGAATAAAAAGAATCATATCACAGTGACATATACACACCTATATTTATAGCAGCACAGTTTGTAATAGCTAAAACTTGGAAACAGCCTATTTTCCTATCAGTTGGAAACTGGATAAAGAAGATGTGGTTTTTCTATAAAATGGAATACTACTCAGCCATAAAGAATGAGAAAGTAGATTCATTCATAGGTAAATGGATACATTTTGAGGATATACTCCTAAGTGAAATAAGTCACACATGTGTAAATACAGAATAGTTTCTCTGGTATGAAAAACTAAAATAGTACTCAAGATACATGTACCAATAAATTCAATTTAAATAAAATAAAATAAAATAAAATAAAATTTCTATGAATTACAAAGTGTGGTTACATTTTAGTTGTACTACAAAATTGTGTTATTTTCTAAAAATTAAAAGAGTACTTCTCCAGTTATGTTTTATATTTGATACTGAAAATATACCTGACTTTTAATATACTTTGTTAGGAACTTTCCCTAAATTCTTTCTTTCTTTATTTATTTATTTTTTTTGGAAGTTTGGGGAAGACGTTTCAGGTTTTTTTTAATTGAATTTATTGGTACATTCTAACTGGGTATTTTTCCAAAAGAATAAAAAGAATCATATCACAGTGACATATACACACCTATATTTATAGCAGCACAGTTTGTAATAGCTAAAACTTGGAAACAGCCTATTTTCCTATCAGTTGGAAACTGGATAAAGAAGATGTGGTTTTTCTATAAAATGGAATACTACTCAGCCATAAAGAATGAGAAAGTAGATTCATTCATAGGTAAATGGATACATTTTGAGGATATACTCCTAAGTGAAATAAGTCACACATGTGTAAATACAGAATAGTTTCTCTGGTATGAAAAACTAAACTAGTACTCAAGATCCTAATGAAATTAGCAATGTGAAATAGGAAGAAAAGGGCTAATGGTGTAGGGACTGTAAGAAGGGTAGGGGAAGGGGAATAAGGGAGAGCGAAAAAATGTGAGAAAATGTAAAAATGAAATTAAAGTGTTTGTAGGTGGGGAGGGGAGTAGGGGGTAAAGGAAGGTTGGGGACAAGGGGAAAAAATGAGAACCAAGACCTGCCATGTAAAGGTACAAGATCCCAGTAATGAATGTAAGTGTACCTTATACCTAGAATGCAGCAATAAATTCAATTTAAATAAAATAAAATAAAATTTTATAAAATTTCTATGAATTACAAAGTGTGGTTACATTTTAGTTGTACTACAAAATTGTGTTATTTTCTAAAAATTAAAAGAGTACTTCTCCAGTTATGTTTTATATTTGATACTGAAAATATACCTGACTTTTAATATACTTTGTTAGGAACTTTCCCTAAATTCTTTCTTTCTTTATTTATTTATTTTTTTTGGAAGTTTGGGGAAGACGTTTCAGGTTTTTTTTAATTGAATTTATTGGTACATTCTAGGCAGACAGTACAGTTACATTCATTACTGGGATCTTGTACCTTTACATGCCAGGTCTTGCTTTTTAGCTATAGTTATGTATAACAAGTCCATATAGAACATCAAAAATAAATAAATAAATAATAATAGGAAGGAAACAGTGGAAAGCATTTCAACTTATAGTTATAAATTGTATTACATTCACATCACTATAACTTATGCAGAAGAAAAAAGAAATTGTAGAAATAATTAATATGATAATAGTCATTACATTTACGTTCTATGTAATTCACAAATATTTTAGAAATAATGTTTAATTGCATTAACTATTAATTGAAGGACATCATTATTCATTTACAAGAATATAATATTCTCCTTTATGTGCTGCTTTGTGAACATTATTACACTTCATAAAATGTTTTCCATAAAGACTTAAAATTTGGGGGCTGGGGATTTAGCTCAGTGGTTCCACCACCAGCCTTGCAAGCACAAAGACCCAAGTTCAATCTCCAGTACCAAAAAAAAAAAAAAAAAAAAAAAAAAGACAAAATTTTTAAATTAAAAAACACATTTTCAAAACTTTAAACTTTCAAGTCTAGTTTGCTTACCTCTATTAAGACAAAATAGATAATATTAGGTTTTTGCCGCTTTAGTTAAAACATCTCTTTCCTCCTACCCAATTAAAATTACAGAGCAACCATCCTCTCTACAGATATGTATTTCAAAGGAAACATATTCTATATCTGGGATTGTTTGTTGTATAAGCTAATCATAATGAGTCCATTTCTCTTGCTAGACCTGTCCCCCATATGGGCCCATCAAATTGTGTTTGGTTTTGGTACTGGGATCAAACTCAGAACTTTGTACTTGTCAGGCAGGTGCAGCACCACTGAGCTACATCCCCAGCCCCATCAAATGTTAAGAAAAAAGAAAAGAAAGAGAAGTACAAACTCAAGAGGACAGATTTATTTCAGAACAAATCTGAGAGGAGCCACTCTGGCACTAGAGAACAGATCAGCAGCTCTCCCACAGGCTATGGGGCTGTTTATAGGGTCATGGGAAGGGGCAGTTAAGTGAAAAGTGTTTGTTACTACCTGCCAAGAAAAAGGCTTGGGAGAGACAAGCAGCGATGGTGGCCCAAGGACAAGGCTTGGGAAAGCTCAGGGAGCAGTGGCTGCTATCAGTAGTAGGGCTGATGTGTTATGAATCCCCCAGCTGTATTGGGAGGGAGTGGTTTAGAGGGGTTTCTGATCAGTATGGTGGTGGTTGTATTCCTTCATTATCCAAAATAAGCTCTTTCTTTTCTCTATCTTGATTCATGTCTAAGTACTGTGAATCACAATGATTATCATTTTACATCAAAATGGATAGAGATAAAAATTGTATTAGAGGTCATTTTTTTTCCACACATTTAATTGGGTAGCAGGCAAGCAAAAATAAAAACTTGGGAGATTATTCTTTTAAGGCTAGCATTAAGAAAAAAAATCATTATGCTTTTAATACAAAAGAAATGCCTAGTTCCTCAGGGAGAAAGCACTGCAGGACAGATGCCTTTTGCACTATTTACAGGTTACAGATAAGATAGTATCTTAGTAAGCCTGCCTTACCATGAATTTGTTAAGTTTTAAGAGAGCTATAATCATATTGATGTGTCACAGTAAATAAACATACTTTGAAAAACATTGTTTTTCACCAGTAATCTCATAATTAAGATATTTTGTCTCCACAGACTTTGCTGACATTAAGCACTGCAACATGAATGAGATCATCTAAGATCTTTGCTAAAAAAGCAAAAATAAGAAAAGATAATGTGAAGACAAAATTAACAGTGGATAGACTTACTTTCATTCAAAATTTTCACATAGAATAAATATATCTGCATTATTTCCATGTTTCATTTCTCTGATGCTCCTTTATTCCATATTCTGGTATTTAAACTGACCTTCACCTTTTAAATACTGATTTCAAAGCTAGCCCTGTACTTACAAATAATGGGAAATAATACACTGGTTTCCAAACAAGAAAAAAATCACTAAGAGGAGGGTAAAACAACACAGAATCATCAACAGAACAGCAATCTTTTGAAGGATTGTTGAATGGAGAAACAAACTTTTCAGAAGAACATCATTTAAATGTTTAAAGTCTTTTAGAAAAATGAGAGAGACTTGGGGACTTTTAGCCTCAGAGAACACAGAAATTATCCAAGAAAAACAAAGAGTTAGTAAGATATCTTTGATGATTGATTGGATTTGAGGACTATATTTGAAATAGGCAGGCCAGACAGCATTTAGCCCTTTCTATTTGTGCTAGCAGCAGGCAACAGTAGAGTTTACACATCAGCTATATTTGGGACAGTGAGGATAATATAATCATATTGATGTGTCACAGTAAATAAACATACTTTGAAAAACATAGTTTTTCACCAGTAATCTCATAATTAAGATATTTTGTCTCCACAGACTTTGCTGACATTAAGCACCGCAACATGAATGAGATCATCTAAGATCTTTGCTAAAAAAGCAAAATTAAGAAAAGGTAATGTGAAGACAAAATTAACAGTGGATAGACTTACTTTCATTCAAAATTTTCACATAGAATAAATATATCTGCATTATTTCCATGTTTCATTTCTCTGATGCTCCTTTATTCCATATTCTGGTATTTAAACTGACCTTCACCTTTTAAACACTGATTTCAAAGCTAGCCCTGTACTTACAAATAATGGGAAATAATACACTGGTTTCCAAACAAGAAAAAAATCACTAAGAGGAGGGTAAAGCAACACAGAATCATCAACAGAACAGCAATCTTTTGAAGGATTGTTGTTGAATGGAGAAACAAACTTTTCAGAAGAACATCATTTAAATGTTTAAAGTCTTTTAGAAAAATGAGAGAGACTTGGGGACTTTTAGCCTCAGAGAACACAGAAATTATCCAAGAAAAACAAAGAGTTAGTAAGATATCTTTGATGATTGATTAGATTTGAGGACTATATTTGAAATAGGCAGGCCAGACAGCATTTAGCCCTTTATATTTGTGCTAGCAGCAGGCAACAGTAGAGTTTACACATCAGCTATATTTGGGACAGTGAGGATGAAGAGGCAACTACTGACCATAGGAATAAGGGGAACTCCCCCCATGATGTCATAAGCTGGGGGTCTGCCACTAACAAAAACTTGTGAAAGACACTGCTGAAAATAGTGCAGACAGATCTTTTAGGATATGGAAATTAAAATAAATTGAATACATAAGAAGTGTTCCCAAACTATCACTGTGAAATAGAAAGTCTAAGCTGAACAAACACCTCAAAAAAATAAAATAAAATAAAAATAATGAAATTTCAAATCGAGAGGGAAAAACTTAAAATCCAAAATATTTCCATCAGTGGATGAAGAAAATCAGATTAGTCTCAAACATTTTATTGTCAACATCAGATGCTAAAACACAGCAGAGCAACGTTGGTCACAATGCTAATAAGAATTAATGATATACCCAAGTTAATGTGCAAATAGGAGGTAAAAATTTTTTTAAATTTCAAAACAAAGACTTGTTGAAAACTTATTACGCACCCTGTGACATTTTGAAAGATAGAGAAACCATTAGAAATCGGATGGCAGGAGCTCAGCATTAGGATAATGTAGAGGAATGCCCACACTCTTCCATTGTGGTGGACTGTCAACAGAGGTCTAAAGGAACAGAGACAAGAAACAATGTATTGAGGCCAATATTAAACTAAACATTTCTTCTTTTAAAGTGGTATTTTGTCATAATAACAGAAAGCTGGCTAATAGAAAAATAACTAAGCAATTCACTGCATTAAGAGATTAAAAGAGAAAACTTGTAAACCCATTATTACCTAAACAATAGAAGAAAGTCATTGTCTTATTAAAACATTGCTTACACTTTAGAAAGAAAAATATAATATGTTTAAGAGGGAGATGCATGTATATATACATATACCTATGTAAAATGTTTCTTCTCAACATTTAGAACAGGAAAATAATAAGACAATAAATCAAGTATAATTGCTAAGAAAAGATAAGGATATCACTGTTTTAGATGCTACTAGCTTCTCCCTTAAAAATCCAAGAAATAAAAGAATATAGTTTAAGAGAAAGAAAATAATTTCATATGTGTAAAATGAAAAACTATTTAGAATCTAGTGTTGTGCTGGAATTATACATTTTGAAAAATAACAATAAATCAGGTCCTTGCTTCACTTCTATCACAGTATGGAAAGAGGTAATCTTTTCTGTCAAAGGAAGTAATTGAAATAACTGCCTGTTAAAATAAATTTCTATGTTTATAAAAGCCTAGTTTTATAAAATGTACATATGCTTGGTTCATCATTCCTTGAAAACTTGAAACAAAGAGCTATGTGCCTGTCCACTTGCTGTAAAACTATGAAACAACATTCCCAAATTATATAATTTACTCTTCCTAGCAACCATGACACCATTAAACTAGCCAGTTGAGTTAGATTGTGTGGTCACACCCCTACCACTGGAGTGGGGCACTGTGAGGACAGCCTGAGTCAGAAGTAAAACACTTGGCAAACCACCAGCTCCATGTGCTTGCTGGAAATTGCTTGGATGCCATCCTTCTGCAGAATTAAAATTTGCAATGCAAAGAAACTTTCAATGGTGTATTTTTTTCCTCCTGTGTGTGGCATCTGAGAAGTTGTGATCAATAATATTAAATGATACCAGCGAGTTAGAAAATAAGTGACACACTTAAAATATACTTGTAAAATATTCAATACTAAATAAATAGCATAGCTAAAATGAATTTTTAAAATATGCAAATGGAAGAAGAAAATGGTTAATGGCTATAACTAGGTAATTCACAGAGAAAATTTTAATATCTATGTAACAGAATAGTAAATATGAACATTTTTAAATAGGAATTTGCCTATTGTTGCAAAAGGCACAAGTTACTAAACAATGGAAAAACAATAAATATATTAGTTGAGATTCTATGAAGGAGAGTAAGGAAGGAAGGCCCCCATAGAAGGTTTCTCCAGCCACCTGCTCGGGCCCACAAGGTGACCTCCTTGACTATGCATCACCAGATCCAGTAAGAAAGGTAGCCACGGGCACCCTTGAAACACTCCCATGACCTGCCCCCCCCATTCTCAAACCTCCTGATTGGGCCAATCCTTGGACCCACTCTGCAGGGGCATAGGTGGTTATGAAAGGTATTTTTCTGAGCTCCCAACTTTGAACATCTTTAAAGAAAGGGCAGGGGAAACCTGTAATGGAACTGAGTGGAGTTAAACCCTGTGAGTTGGGAAACTCAATTTAGCCTTGTGGACTGAGGTCAGTCTGTGTTGCAGGGACCTGCCATTGGCTTGCTGAGATTAGGGGATTTTGTTCTGCACATGGCTGCACATGTGGTATAATATGACAAAAGAGACATAGTCTGAAAGAGGCCCTTCAAATTCTTTTTTAATTTTTCTTTTCTTTTCCTCATTCCACCCTACAATTTCTTTCTTTTTTCTGTCCTTTCTCTCCAACTCAGTCTCTTGCTCCACCATATTATCCTTCATCCTGCTTTTTATTCCTGTTCCTGCTCTAACTCAGACTTCTTCCTTTATTATTTTTTCTTCTTTTCTGTATGTTCTGTTCTCTTATCACTTTACCTCACTCATGGCTCCATAGCTTCAAGAGAAGGTGAGCCGCTGTTACTGTTAAGGGGATATAGTCTTGTCCTTATTCCTGCACTCTGTCTATCCCCTTTGAACTTAATAGTTTTGTAAAGATTGTATGGTCATTCTACATCCTCTGGCTTCACTTGAAACCTTCTCCAATTCTTTCATTTATCTACTCCTCTCATCATAACTCAGTCTAAGCACCCATCCTAAATGGTAAAGATGCTATATTGAAAAGCATATTCACTGCAAACATATTTTGGGCTGCTTCTTGATATTAATTTAATTCACATGGTTTAAAGGTGAAAAGTATATTCTGCAAACATATTTTGGGCTGCTTCTTGATATTAATTTAATTCACATGGTTTAAAGGTGATAGATTAATGACGACCACAAGTGGTCAGTTTGCAAGCTGTGTTTGATCCTATTGGGCTGCTGAATGTATCAATTGAGATAAAGGGTTGGGATTGATTTAATGAGTTGTTTTCTCTGATATTATGAAAATGAGGATGTCTATGAGTCATTAGAGACCACAAGTGGTCAGTTTGCAAGCTGTGTTTGATCCTATTGGGCTGCTGAATGTATCAATTGAGATAAAGGGTTGGGATTGATTTAATGAGTTGTTTTCTCTGATATTATGAAAATGAGGATGTCTATGAGTCATTAGAAACTCAAAAGCTAAAACTCAACGATATCAGGAAGATTTAAGTAATACCCAGAAATTAAAGAAGGACAACCCAACAACAAAAATAAAAATGAGAAAACCCTTAAGCAAGACACAAAGGCAGACTTCCAGTTCACCAATGGCAAACAGTAGGGCAAATGAGGATGAAAAGTCTGATAGAGAACCACCAGGACACCCTGGACCCATAGCACAGGAGGTAACAAAACAGATCAATCAGGCTCTAGAAAAATTCAAATCAGAAATAATTTTCCAGTAACCACAGAGATTGTGAGAAAAATGAAAGTCATGATTCGAGATGCTAGAACAGAAACTGACAAAAAAATAGATGAGCTCAAGACCATGATAGAAGCCATGAAGACACAGCACAAGAAAGAAATGGAAACAATGAATGCCCAACAGAGGAAAGAAATGGAATCCATAAAACAGATTCAAACAGATATCCAGGAGATTAAAAACTCTACTTAAAGTGTACACAACAGAATAAAAGGTTGCGAAGATTGAATTTCAGATATAGAAGATAGGATTGCAGTTAGTCACTGTGAAAAAAAGATCTCTCAAAAACAGTAAGGGATCATGAGAAACTGATCCAACAACTTCTAGACAATGCACAGAAAAATAACATAAGACTGACAGGAATCCATGAAATAGCAGGAGAAAACACAAATGACTTAAGAAAAGCTCTTCACAGAATTAATGACAGAAAACTTCCCAAACAGGAGGGAAGAATTAGACATACAGATAAGTGAGGCATATAGAACTCCAACTAGCCACGATCAAAAAAAAATCTAAACCTAGACATATAATAATCAAGATCCCAGAAATCCAACAGAAGAACAAAATACTACAAGCAGTAAGAGAAAAGAAACAAATCACATGCAAAGAAAAGCCCATTAGAATCACAGCAGACTTTTCAACACAAACCCGTAGGTCAAGGAGAGCCTGAAGTGAGGTATTTCAAGTCCTAAAAGAAAACAACTTCCAACCTATACTGATGTATCCTGAAAAACTCTCTTTCAAAATAGACCAGAAAATAAAATACTTTGATGACAAAGTACACCTGAGATACTTCATGAACACCAAACTATCACTACAAGGAATTCTAAACAATATCCTAGAAAAAGACAATGAAGGTTGCAATACCATGAGACCCAACAGACCAAATCAAATAGGCAAGACAAGAAACTAAAAGGAGAGAGGAGAATAAGTAAAAAAAAAAAAAAAGTCAACAAAAGGACAATAACATGACAATAATAAGTCAGAACATATCAGTTATAACCATCAATGTTAATGGCCTCAACTCATCAAGCAAGAGAAACAGACTGGCAGAATGGATTAAGAAGCAAAATCCAACAATATGTTGTATACAAGAAACACACCTACTGTAAAAGGAACCCATAGAGTGAAAGTGGAATGATGGAAAACAATTCTCCATGCATCAGGAGCCCAGAAAAGGCAGGGGTAGCAATCTTATTCACAGAGAAAGTAAATTTCAATCTAAATTCATTAAGAGAGACAAAGAAGGACACTACATCCTTGTAAAGGGAACAATTCAAGAGGAAGAGATGACAATCATAAACATATATGCACCAAATGTTAATGCCAACAACTATATAAAACAAATATTAAGTACCATGAAAAACCAAATAAGCACTAATACAATTCTAGTGGGGGATTTAAATACCCCACTATCACAAATTGACAGAGAATCTAGGCAGAAAATCAATGATGAAATAATAGAACTGAACAAAGCTTTGGAACACATGGACTTCACAGATGTCTACAGAGTATTCCACCCGACAAAATCAGAATATACATTCTTTTTGGCTACATATGGATCATTGTCAAGATAGCCACATATTGGCTCACAGAACAGGTCTGAATAAATGCAAAAGAACTGAAGTCATCCCCTGTATATTATCAAATCATAGTGCAATCAAGCTGGAGATCAATAACCCAAGAAACTGTAGGAACTTCACAAGCACATGGAAACTGAACAACACTCTCCTGAACAATCAATGGATTGCAGAGGAAATTAAAGAAGAAATTAGACAGTTTTTACAAATAAATGAAAAAGCCAATACAACATACATGAATCTATGGGAAACAATAAAAGCAGTTCTCCAGGGAAAATTCATAACATTGAATGCCCACACTAGGAAAATGGAGCAGGCTCAAATAAAAAACCTAATGATGGATCTTAGACTCCTAGAAAAACAAGAGCAAGAAAAACGCAAAGCTCGAACAAGAGAGGAAATAATAATGATTAGAGCAGAAATCAATGCAATGGAAACTAAGAAAATGATACAAAAAATAAATGAAAAAAAGAGCTGTTTTTTTAAAGAATAAATAAAATTGATAAACCCTTAGCTAATCTCATCCAAAAAAGGAAAGAAAAGGCACAGATCCATGCAATCAGGAATGAAAAAGAAGAAGTCACAACAGATCCCATAGAATCCAGAGGATCATGAACACCTACTTTGAGATCCTGTACTCTAATAAAATGGAAAACACAGAAGAAATGGACAGATTTTTAGATATGTATGAACTACCAAAGTTGAACATAGAAGATAAAAACATTTTAAACACCCCAATTACAGTCAGTGAAATTGAAAATGTAATTAAAAATTTACCAACAAAGAAAAGCCCAGGCCCTGATGGATTCACTCCTGAATTTTACAAGACATTTAGAAAACTACTGCCATTAATCTTCATATGTTTCAATGAAATTGAAAGGGAAGCTATACTTCTGAATTCATTCCTGGAAGCAAGTATCACTTTATCTTCATATGTTTCAATGAAATTGAAAGGGAAGCTATACTTCCGAATTCATTCCTGGAAGCAAGTATCACTTTGATTACCAAACCAGGGAGTGATACAAGTAAAAAGAGAACTACAGGCCAATCTCCTTAATGAATATAGATGCAAAAATCCTTAATAAGATACTAGCAAACAGAATAGAGAGGATTATCAAGAAAATCATACATCATAACCAAGTCAGATTTATTCCAGGGATGCAAGGGTGGTTCAACATACATAAGTCATTAAATGTAATACACTATATTGACGAAGTCAAGGACAAAAACCATATGATCCTCTCAATAGATGGAGAAAAAGCATTTGACAAAATTCAATACCCATTCATGTAAAAAAATCTGCAAGAAATTGGAATAGATGCTCTATATCTCAACTTAATAAAGGCTATCTATGAAAAGCCAACAGTCAACATCATATTAAATGGCCAAAAACTGAAAACCTTCACTTTAAAATCAGGAACAAGACTAGGATGCCCACTATCACCACTCCTCTTCGATATAGTTCTGGAAACATTAGCCACAGCAATTAGACAAGAGAAGGAAATTAAAGCAATAAAGATAGGAAAAGAACAAGTTAAACTGTCATGATTTGCTGTTGATGTGATACTCTACATTGAAGACCCAAAAAACTCCACCAAAACTCTGCTAGACTTAATTGACAGATTCAACAGAGTAGCTGGATACCAGGTGAACACTGCAAAATCAATAGTCTTCTTGTATACAAATAACAGACTCACTGAGAGAGAAATTACGGAAAAAATTCCCTTCACAATAGCATCCAAAAAAATGAACTATCTAGGAATCAATCTAACAAAAGAAGCAAAAGATCTCTATAATGAAAACTATAGCACTCTGAAAAACTCACTGAGAGAGAAATTATGGAAAAAATTCCCTTCACAATAGCATCCAAAAAAATGAACTATCTAGGAATCAATCTAACAAAAGAAGCAAAAGATCTCTATAATGAAAACTATAGCACTCTGAAAAAAGAAATTGAAGAGGATATAAAAAAAAAATGGAAAGTTATCCCCTGCTCCTGAGTAGGAAGAATCAACATAGTGAAAATGGCCATGATACCAAAATTGCTATACAGATTCAATGCAATACTAATTGAAATTCCAGCACTATATTTCACTGAACTAGAAAAAATAATCCAAAAATTCATTTGGAACCATAAGACACTAGAATAGCAAAAGCCATCCTAGAAAACAGAGACATGGCAGTGGGTATAACAATTCCCAATTTGAAACTATACTACAAAGCCACTGTGATAAAAACATCATGGTACTGGCAAAGAAACAGATCTGAGGATCAGTGGAACAGATTGAAAGACACAAAAACAAATCCAGATGTACTCAGCTCCCTCATCTTTGGCAAAGGAGCTGACCATCCTCAGTGAAGGATAGATAGCCTCTTCAATAAATGGTGCTGGAAAAACTGGATTTCAACCTGCCACAGATTAAAACTGGACCCTCATATTTCACCATGCACTAAATTAAAATCCAAGTGGATGAAATTTCTAAATATTAAAACAGAAACACTAAACTTGCTGGAATGTAAGTTGGGCAGATCTCTGGAAGACATTGGTATAGGAAAGGACTTTATGAACAAATCCTCAGTAGCACGGGAATTAGCAGAAAGAATCAACAACTGGGATCTCATCTTATTACAAAGCTTCTGCACTTCAAAAGAAACCATCAGCAGAACTAAGATACAACCTACAATGTGGGAAAAAATTTTACCAGCAGCTCTGCAGACAAAGGAATATTAACTACAATATATAAAGAACTCAAAACAATCAGCCACCCCAAATATAAAGACCCAGTTCAAAAATGGGCATCTGAAATGACAGACATTTCTCAGACGAAGTAAAAGTAACAAGTAAATATATGAAAAAATGCTCCACATTACTGGTCATTCAAGAGATGCAGAAGAAAACAACACTGAGATTCCACCTCACCCCACAAAGAATGGCTGCTGTCAATAAATCAAACAATGACAAATGTTGGCAGGGTTGTGGGGAGAAAGGGGAGAAAGGAACCCTTCTCCATTGGTAGGAATGCAGGCTGGTGCAACCACTGTGGAAATCAATATGGACATACCTCAAAGAGGTTCAACTGGAGGTTCCATTTGACCCAGCCATCCCTCTACTGGGTATCTTTCCAAAAGAACTAAAAGAATCATATCACAGTGATGTATGCACATCCAATGTTATAGCGGCACAGTTTGTAATAGCTAAAACTTGGACACAGCCCATTTGCCTCTCAGTTGGAAACTGGATAAAGAAGATGTAGTTTTTCTATAAAATGGAATATTACTCAGCCATAAAGAAGGAGAAAATAGATTCATTCATAGGAAAATAGATATATACTGAAGATATACTCCTAAGTGAAATAAATAAGGCACACATGTGTAAATACTGAATAGTTTCCTGGTGTGAATAAACTGCAACAATACATAAGATCCTAATAAGATTACTGACATTGTGAAATGGGAAGAAAGGGGCTAAAGGTGTGGGGAAGGTGGGATGGGTAGGGGAAAGGTAATAAGGAAAAGAAAAAAATGTGGGAAAATAAAAAGATGGAAATAAAGTGTCTGTAGATGGGGATGAGGGTGTGATGGGAGGGTAGGGACAAGGGGAGAAAATGAGAACCAAGACCTGTCATGTAGAGGTACAAGATCCCAACAATGAATGTAACTGTACTGTATTTCTGAAATGTACCAATAAACTCAATTAAAGGTGAAAAAAAAAGATTCTATGAAGGAACATCTATACATACATACATACACACAGAATATGCAAGGGACTTTATCACAGAACAAGAGGCACAAGTGTTCACACTGGCTTCCTACATGTGCTGCACAGCTGGAGGATCCAGTAGCTTCTCAGTCACAAAAGATGGAGGCCTCAGAATATGACGGTTCAAGAATGTAGAATGTATCCAACGTCAAAGACCTGGAAGCTCCCTGGAGAGTTGTTTGTACGAATCTATATCAAAAGACTGAAGAAATGATTCTGATTCAGATTCTAGCAGTAGGGCAAAATACACCTCCTCAAGCAGAGTTGAGGTTTTGAATGTGTGGCAACATCTTCCTTCTTTCCTTTAACTCCATTCAGGGCACAAGTCTATTGGATGGTAACCACCCAATGTCAGAGGGGATCTTTCTCCTTCAGTTTTCTGGCCTAAATAAAAACATCTTTGGAAACGCCCCATAGTTACACCTAGAAGTGTGCTTTACTAATCTTCTAGCTTTTTCTTAGTCCATTTAAATTGATGTATCAAAATTAATAGTCACAACTACACCTTGTGATCTTGACAAGCAAACAAATCTCTTTAAATCATGCTTAATCTCTAAATAAAGGCAATGACTAGTTTATAACCCCACCTAAAATAATACTAGTGCCCTCGGTACAACCAGCAATGCACTAATTGCTTCCACAGAATTGGAGGCAAAGCTTTCTTTGGCTGATGGTTATTTTCCTCTTCACATCACATAGCACACGATATAATTTAACAATAGATAAATTCTGATATTAAGTCAATCAATATTATATCATATAGGAATTCAAAGATAGAAAACAAAGAGATTTTGATACACACACATACACACACACATACACACACATATATATATATATATTCACATAATAGTAAATAAATACTTATGACAATTATAATCCTTATTTTCTGTAATTGGTCACATAGTCATAGTCATATTTATAACTACTTTTTACTATTAATATGTTTATTCTTGGCCTTCAGCAAGTATCTCAGCATGCCTGTGTTCTTTACCTGGTGAAGTGAGGACGATTATAGTGGGGAAAGCCAAAGAGAAGTCTTTTTTTTTTGTACCGGGGATTGAACTCAGGTCCTTGTGCTTGCATGGCTGGCCACCAAACTGCTGAGCTAAATCCCCAGCCCCCAGCATTACATTTTTTAGAGATTAGTTCCACCATCAAGGACTTGAAAGGTACAGTGGTGTGGTTCCCACCACATCCTTATTTAACTCTCCAATTTGCCTTATGCTGAAGATGGACAGATTTTAGAGTATGACAGTGGATTACCATGTTTAATCAAGTGATGCCTCCATCTGGTGTACCAGATGTGGTCTCCTTACTTGAGAATATTAACATATCTCCTGGTGCCTGGTTTGGCAAGCCCTTGCTCTAAAGCCCTAGCCTCCAATAAGATTTACTATGGGGATCTGCCAGAGGCTCCAAACAGTGTCTCTCTATCTGCCATTGACATCTCAATTACCACTGAATCTGGCAAAAGTGAAAGAAAACCTGCACAGCAGCCTGTACCTGTTGCAGGGCCTTTTCTTGTTCTGGGCTCCAGTCAAAACTGAGTCATTCAGGAAATGTGTCAGAGTAACAAGAATATCAAGTACTGCTCATTCAAATCAGAATTGTCATGAAGAGATTCACAAAGATACCACCCAAAAATGTGTGCCTTAGCCACACATCTATCTCAAGGCTGGATGACAGGTTGAATTTAGGCAGCTGCAAGGAAATCTCAGTGCAGTGCTCCTGGGTGTGCCTCATCCCAGGAACAAGAAGATGCTTTATTTTTATATTACACAGGGCAAGTGGTTTCTAGAGCTCGATTCATTTGGTCTCTGTAGAAGAAACTCCAACTGGGATTATGTTAGGTATCTGGATACCTTTCAATTAGGATAGACTATTCCGCAGCAGAACTTTGCTCTCACAAGAGTAATTGGAAGAGCTGAATGGAATATGAAAATTGTACCAACCTCCTATGATAAATGTAGTGATTATGTACTAGTAAAAATAAAAACATGAGAGAACTATAAAGGCAGTATAAATATGAAGGGCTAAGATTCCAGATAGGAGAAAAATCTTTGACAAGGATTTTTGAAATGTTACAGAGAAAGAGGAATACAAATACAGCCTAGGAATAATTTTAAAAGTTAGGTCTCTTTGTGTATGAAATAAAGGAAGTAAGTAGAGGAACCACAACCATCTGGTTTTCTTTGCTTCTTAAATCATCACTCATCCACAGGTAACTCAGGCCAAAAAAAAAAAGCTGAGCAAATGTTACTGATAAGAGGCCAAGAAGGTGAACAAACTTATCAGCAGTCTCATAGAATGGGAAAAACAAAATTTGAATGAAGACCCATCAGGAGAGATTCTTGTAAATTTCAAGTTTTCAGTTGGGATAACAAAAATAACTGTTTATGACTTAATTTTAAATGTCCCCTCAAAGCTTCCTGTGGTGATAACAGAGACCTTATCAGAGGTGGCTGGCTTGAGAGTGTGTGATGCTGGGATTAAGGGTATATAATTGCTAAATTAGTCATTGATTGGTTTGGCATAATTCGGGGTATAAGTAAATCTTGGTGGAGTAAAATATAAAGGAAATGAAAGAAGCTGCTATTGTCCTTTGCTTCTTGCTGCTTGCTGCTTTTGATGCCTTGTGCCAGTCATTTCTCCTCTGTGATGCCCTTCTGCCATGCTGCCCTATTTTGGAATGGGTTGACTATAAACTGAAACCTCTACAATCTGTGAGCTAAATAAACCTTTCCTCCTTTAATTTTGAGTGTCAGATATTTTGTCTCAGCAGTGAGAAAAGTAAGGCAGCATCTCAAACCAAAAACAATCTAAAAATAGAAAAATATTCAGTCTGAAAACTAAGTAGACATAAATATTATCACAGATAATATTAATAAGATTTAATTTTATCTCACTAAATAGAAGAAAATAAAGAGAATATTCTAATTGATACAACATAATTTAGACTATTGCTAGTTATTAATTTATTGTCACTGACAGCCAATTATAAAAGAATATGCTATTGAAAGACATTAGGAGATAAAACCAGATAAAGAAAAGATCCTTAAGAAATTCTCACATTTTAGCCACCAGATAGGGATTTTCAGAATGTTTAATTATAGTCAAGCAAAGAAACAGAACTGAGAATTATAAGAGATCATTTTACTGAAAGTGAAAAAGCTTGAATGAAATTAAGAAATACTTAAAAATATTAAAAGTAGTAAATCAAGTTAATGCACTAAAAAATTAGTTGGTGGAAAATGTCCAGGCAAACGAACAAAGAGGAAAGCATATGAAACTGTAGAAGGAAGTTAAAGTTCTTGAAGTCACGTGAGAAAAAGATCAAACATGCAATTTGACTCTCAGAAGGATAAGAGAATGAAAATGGCTCATATATAGTTGCAAGATGTAATAACTAAACAATTTCAGAATTATTAAAAGATATGAAGCCACAGATTAAAGGTGCACCAAAATGATAACTGTACTAAACATATTATAGTAAAACTGAACAAATCCAAGAAAACATAGAAGAATATAATATGCCTTAAACAAGTAACTTCATGACTGCACTGTGACATGTTAAATGCAATTTTTAGAAAACATATCCAGAGGGCAAAACAAATATTCCTGACAACAAAACTAAAAAAAAGGAAGGAAAAAGATGTAAAGGGCTTCTTCGGGCTGAAAGAATAGCATTCTTGGCAGAACTTGAAAATCTGAAGAATAATACTGTCACTGTGTAATAAAAATATTAATTATGTGGACAATTACATATGAATATTAATTCTATAAAAATAATAAAATAGACTGAAGGATTTGAAATATATGAAACCAAACATACATAGGTCAGGAGAACTTGAATAAAATTAAAGTGTTTAAGATGCTTGTACTCCTCAGAGTGTTTAGTGACTTAAAGAACATTTAAATATGTCAGGTTTATGCTGGTTGTGACCTCAAAGTTAACCAGTAAATAATAGCAGTAAAGGAGCATAGAACTAGCAATATTAGAATAATAGACAGGGAGAATGATATAACAAATAAACTTGAATAATCCCAAAGACAGAAAGAAAAAGGTGGGTGACAGAAAATCAGAGTTAATTTTAAAGTGTGAGGTAATAGATTTAAACTCAGTACATGGATATTTACATTAAATGACATTTTTAAGTGATTTTTGAAAGGCAAATTTGAGGCTATATTAAAAACTACATTCTACTTCAAATAACACATTGACTACAGGTCAAAAAAGATTCAAAGTTAAAGGACAGAGAGAAGGTGGGTACTGAGAGCACTAACCAAAAGAGAGCCGTTACTTTTTAAAATTAATTTTAATGGTACATTTTTAGTTATATAATATAATCACATTCACCACTGGAAATTTGTACCTTTATGTAATCTATCTCGGTTCTTATTTTTTTCCCCATTCTCCTGTCTTTCCTTCAAATACTCCACTCTTCCCTATTTACAAACACTTTGTTTCCATTTTTATATTTTTTTCATATTAATTCCATTTCGTTCTTTTCTTTCCCCTAGGCCTCTCATGTCTCCCTTTTTTTTCCCCTTTTCTTCCTATTTCACAGTATCTATTTTGCCTTTTAGTCCTTATTTACACTTTCAGTTTTTCACATCAGAGAAACTATTCAGTGTTCACACATGTGTGTCCTATTTATTTCACTTAAGAGTATCTCCTCAACATGCATCAATTTAGCTATATTTGTCTCTAATATGTCATTCCTTTTGGCTGAGTATACAGCACATCAGAATTTATCAGACACAAAGAAACTAGTTTTATGAGGGTGATTTATAGTAGTGGATACACATATTAGGAAAACAGTGAGCTCAATTAAACAAGGTGCTGAACCTCAAGCTTTTTGAAAAAGAGCAGGACAAACCAAAAGAAGCTCATACAAGGTAGGAAATTATAAAGATCAGAGCAGAAATCAATGCAATTGAGACTAAAAGAATGATACAAAAAAATCAATGAAGCAACCAAAAAAAGAGAACTAGAGTCCAAGCTCACTAATGAACAAGGCGCAAAAATCCTTAGTAAGATACTGATAAATAGAATGCAGAAGTTCATCAAGAAGATGATACAGCCTGGAAGGAAGATGAGATTTGGGAAAGCCGTTCCAACATCTGCTCTCCCTCCAGCCCGCTTGGGCCCAATCCTCAGGACCCGGTAGCCTGTAGCCGTGCCCTCCTCTGCCGGCACCACCATTGCTCCAGCATAAGGAAGGTAGACACGCGGGCGCCCCTGGAAACACACCCACCCCCTACCCCCACCCCGCTCTCAGCCCTCCTGATTGTGCCAGTCTTTGGACCCACTCTGCAGAGGCATAGGTGGTTATAAAGGGTATTTTTCTGAGCTCCCAACTTTGAACATCTTTAAAGAAAGGGACAGGGGAAACCTGTAGTAGAACTGTGTGGAGTTCAACCCTGAAGGAGGTCGGAAACTAGAACATGTTTTGAATTTGAGTCATACTATACTTTGGCCAAGAAGGCTCAAGCCAGAGATTATAACCATACCAGAATCCTAAAAATGTGTCCTTTGGTTCTAATACTTTTGTCATTAATCCAAACACTTAAAGGCTTAGAAAAGTAGGTTTCAAATATGGCAGAGAAGTGAAAAAGCAGCATACCCAAACTGTGCCCCTCTTCATCACAAAAGATTTCTAGCTGAGAGAGGGGATCAGTCTGAATTTGAACAAGCACACTACTGTTGATCTTACATTTCATATGATGTCTGAAACCACTGAGATGAAAATATGCTGAAAATGGAAATGACCCAGAAAAATCTTTGGAGTCTGCCCTTATTTCATCTGAGGCCAGGAAAAAATGAACCCACTGGGTAATTTTGAAGGATGAGCAGGCGAAATGAAAAAGTATAATTGACTCCTGCATTATATTGTCTTCACTGCAGTTCATTCACCAGACACTTTATATGAGCAAACATGAGCCTGCGTAGGAAGAAATCAAATAACGTAAATGCATTAACATAGTTTTTCACACTTTAGATTGACAAAATTTGAAAGATTAATAAAAACTCATTTCTGTAAGGATGAAGGAAAATTCGAACTCTCCAAGAGTGTTGATAAGAATGTCAACTGAGGAAATATGTTAAGAAGATAATTTGGCATAGTTAATACATTTTAAGTTTGAACTATTTGACTCCATTTCAGCCTTAGGAAATCATCTTTTAAAAATTCACGTGTGTGTGAAAAAGGGTATTCACACAAGGATATTTAAAAGTTATACCCAGGGAAATGATCAAAATTTTTATCATAAGCTATATATATTTATGAAACATTAGGAAGACATTAAATACAAGAAGACATGCAGAGACATAGATATACAAATGTGGCTATAAGTATAGACGTAGAGATATAATGAATATAGACAAGATTTGTTAACTTGAAAACACAAGCTTAGAAAAATATAGGAAATCAGGTAGTTCAATACAGTGCTAGAAACACTGGAGACATACTATAAAGACTCAATGAATAATAAAAATCCTACTTACGTAAAAATAGAGGAAAGTAGGAGGATTTTAAATATTTCACTTTCTGCAATTCTTTATTGTGTAAATTTGAGGAATGAAAGGTTTAATCACTAATGCCCAAAGTAAAATAATCATTTTAATTAAAATTTAATGTTTTCCATATGTTAGTTATAAAATTCTCTAGCTTGCCTACCTACAAATCTACTAACTTCTCAGGACATCTTTAAAATAAGAAAGATAACAAAGACATCCTTAAAATAACTAATAGGATTTCCTGATAAACATATGACTAACTCCTTGATGCACTATATGCAGTCATTATGCACTACACTCTCTCCCAACATTCAGTGCAACTTAATACCCTATGATGTCAATTTTTTGACTTACATACGCTAGTTGTATTTTGTTGAGGCACAATGTGATATTTTGATTCATGTATATAGTAGGTATTTATTATTTCAGGGTAATTTGCATATCCCAGATTTTTCAGTTTCTCAATTTTTCCTCAATATTATATTGACATAATCAGCTATATCATCACTTTAACATATCCCTATATTCATAGATTTATGTACCTACAAGTTTGCTTCTTAAAAGGAGGAGAAAGACTCAGATGCTTACTTTGAGACACATGACAAAATATATTTCAAGAAGATAGAAGTTTAAATGTGAGGACTCAAATAATATAAACAGCATTCATAGGAACTGCAGATGTGTAATATTTAAATTTAAATAAAATTTAAAAAAAATATCTGAAATAATAGATTTGGGTTTACAAAACAGGAAATCTAGTTAAATTAATACTATAACAAAATTCACAAATATTTGGACAAAAAGTTTTTCAACAAAGATGCTAACCAGATATAATTCATTAACTTTTTTAATGATTCTGTATGTTTTTTGTATATGTATTATAAAATATAAAGAACCCTTTAAAAATACTAGGGTAAAAAACAAAATGATTTACTCTCTAAAAATTCAGTTTAATATTTATATTTCAAAAAATGTTACCAAACATTATACTATATTTTTCCAATGAAATTAGGTAATATAGTAAAATAAGAATATTTAATGTGCCTTCATGTTTTATTGATATTTTTGTTCAATCATTCTGATAAATAACTTGGCAATATGCATTAATATTATCAAAAGTAGCCATAATATGTGATATCATTTCATCTTTAGTAAAGAATTCAAAATATTATCTTAAAACGCTTGACATTCACAAAAAATGTCCTATAATTATCATTTTTAATAGTGAAAATGCAAATAATACATAACTTTTAAGTGCTAGAAGGCTGGCAAATAATACTACAAACTCACTCCATGAATATTTATGACATAATGTTAAGAAAATAAAATGCTACAATTCTGAATAAACAGTATAAAACCAAGTATGTGATAAGAACAAATATCTTTAACATATGTAAAATAAAAAATAGGTAAAAGATAATTCAAATATATGTACTGTTTACTGCAAACTAGGATTAAGACCAATTAACCAAACTGGGGCAGCTGTTTTCCATATATGAAAGTAAGGGCTTTGGAGGCAGGCTGATCAGCCTTGAATCTCAGTTCTGGTGGTTTACAATTTTAACTTATTATTTCTGAATATCAATTTCATTATTTATTTAAGAAAACACATACGTATATTTTGTAGAGAGTCTGTGAACTTGAATATGCAAAGAAACCTAGTCTACCTCGCACATGGAAGGGGATAAACAAGCAGTAGCCAAAGAATTTATAATTCTATTTGGGGATTAAAAACTTTTCTGAATGTTAAGTATCCTATTTCTATCTACTCTTCTGCTGTGCCTAATCTAAAACAAACAAAACTCCTATATCCTGGCTCCACTAATATCAGTCAGCAACCCAGTGAGAAGGGAAAATCCTCAAAAGTCAATTATGTCATTACTTGTATGATAAATATACCAGCCATGGAGGTACATATTTTAAATGTTATTTATAAGATTTACTCTGCTTTAGAGCCCAGTATATAATTCACATAAGAACTAAGATATTCATAAAAATCTATGCAATTAAATAATTCTACAATATGATGTAAGCCATTGATAGAAGGTAATGGGAACTATTCCAAGGGCAAGAATCTCTCTGGTGTGGTATATTTAAACCAAGCAGGAAGCCACATGATCAGCTGTATCAGTCAGGATCTGATCACGAGGCAGAAAGTACAATGTGGTTTACAAGATGAAGTTTAATATACAAGATGAAGTTTAATACAAAAATTATTAACTTCCAGAGGGAATTAGTATAACAAAATATTTTTGGTGATAAGTACAGCAAGTTGTTAAATATACAGTAGCACTAGGAATAAGATAACATCCATCGAAGAGATCTCACCTACTCCCACCCCTCAAACACAGAGGGGCTTGACATAGGTTTGGTGAAGTTCACTAAAGTGTTCAATGTCTGAACTTGCTGGAAATTGAACTTCTGGAATATGAAAGGAAGTTCCCTGCAGGGAAAGGTGGCAGAACTTGGTGGAAACATGTTTGACAATATCATAGGGAACCTGCTTATTGACAGGCAGTGAGACAGTGTAGATTAAGACGTAGGTCCTAGAAGCCGAATGGACAAAAGGAGGTTGATGCTATCGAATACACCCACAATTTTAGAGCCTAGTCATGGAGAGATTCTGCAACCTTCAGGAACCTACCAAGAACAGTACATCGGCACCCATTTCCATGCCAAAGTCCCTCCAGGGTTCTCCATGGACACACATGGTAGCTGGCAGAAGAAAACATTACAGTGCTCATCTCCTTTATCACAAAGTAGGTACTTGGAACTAAAAGAGAATGAATGGTAACTTGGATAGTGTATCGTTTTGCCTCCTCGGTTTCCATATCCATCTCTCTACATACACCTGTACATTACTATAACAAAATGACCCTATATTTTCACCTACTAAGAGAGACCTGCTCTTTCTACAAGTGAACATATTCTCAGAAGCTGCCCACAATGAGGGAAAGCACAGTCCCAGCAGTCATGGTATCCATCTCTTGTTCTAATACTACTTTTATTCCATCACAGTGCCATGGAATACAGTATGCTATTACCTAATGACTAAGATTAACAGTTAACTTGTATACAAAAGAAAAATAAGAAATAAGAGAGAGAAGAAGAGTGTTCGCATATACCAATAAACACATGTAAAAAGCAAAATCACATGCAAAATTTCTGCCTACTTCATCTCCATAACAGGTTATGAGAATAAAATTAATATATATTGCTTCATTCTTCCACTGCTCATTTCATATTTTTCTCTGCCCTCAGCTAGAACTTCAGCTACTCTGTGTTCTTCGTGTGGTGAAAAAAAAAATGTAAATTTTCATTCTAAAATGGTCTGAGTTCTCAATCATGTTGTCATTTATTTGTTTTTTCATTTCTATAATTTCACATTAACCTTTACTGCTACTGCACACAGAAGTAATAATATACTAGAGAATATATTGGGTTTCAGATTTAATCCTGTATATAGTTTTGGATAACAACAATATAATTTCTCTTTAATAATAGGGATAAATCACTCTATCAAGTAGAATGACCCATTTTTTAAATTTTGTTCTAGGGCATAAGAGTCCAAATTGGCCAGGTAGCAATCTCATTTACAAGTTTAGTCTCCCATAGTTGAAATAATTGTTATCTCCCAAGGTTGAAGTGCCCAAACTAGTGAAATTCAGAGTTGCTGGAACAGAAGAAAAAATTTGTAAGAAGATTATAGAATACCATAGAGAGAAAAGCCACTCTCGTGTCTATCCCATGACTCCCGAGTCTATGTCAGAGAGAACAGCGTATGATCTCTGCTTCAGCATTCACGCTTCGGCTCGTGTGCAGAAACAGAAAACCACATGTGCTGCTGCAGGTTTTGCAAACTGGGAGGGAATTTTTCCAATGCTACCTTCAGAAGTACAAACCAAGTATGTCTGTAGTTCTCTGCCTAATTTTGAGTCGTGCCAGCATATGCACATTATGTATATCTCTCAGACTTGCCTGATTTCTGTCTCTCATAGGCCACCATTGCTTTATGATCCAATATATGGCCAGATATGTCACACTAATCCCAAATCATGATTAAAAACTCAGACCGCATGTTCACCTGATGTCCTATAGTGTTAGTTACTTTTCTCTCATTGCTTAGACAGAATACCTGACAACCAAGGTAAGGGAAGAAAGGTTTTTTTGGTCAACAGTTTGTAGGGATTTCAGTCCATAATTTGCTGGCTCTAAAGCAGAGTAACAGAGTGGTAACAGTTCTCAGCGTTAAAAGACAGCAAAAGCAACAAAGAACTGATTGTAACAGTATCTATATGCCCCTCTTATTCCACCCAGACTACCGGGATTGGGCCAGTGCCTATCACTCATCTGTAGTGGTTTAATAATCACACAACCTTATTCCCAGCCTCACACATTCCAGATTGAGCCATCTCTGAAAAAGACTGCATGAGGCTTTCAGAGACATTACTTGTAGGAATTTCATAGAAACTCAGTTGTGTTTCAGAATATAACGTGAACTTACATTTAAAGGATTTAACCTTTTTATTTTATTCATGTAAACATTCAAGGATGCTACAATGGGTTTATGTTACACCACAATTCTTTCTGGTATTATTACTAATAAAATGGTTACAATTGGACTTTAACATTTTTTATTTCAGTTTTTATTTTTTCATTGGTATATGTTTCAGTACACAATGATTACATTTCTTGTCTGGAGTTGGTACATGCACACAACACATCTTAATATTTTGTCCTCCTCTCCTCCTATTATCTCTTGTTCCCCTTCCCTTTTGCAAAAGATCTATTATCTACTTTCATCTTGCTCTTTATTATATTTTGGATTTCTCATAGAAGGAAAACTATCAGATGTTTAAGGTTGTATCTGATTTATTTTACTTAAATTCATAGTCTCAGGGTGCATCCATTCTCCTACAAGTGATTCTAGTTTATTCTTCTTTATAGCAGAGTAGTACTCTGTTGTGTCAGAATACCATATACAGGCCAGTTCCAAATTTTAGCTGTTATGAATTGTCCTTGCTGTAAGCATGGGCATCATGTATCATGGTAATAAAAGCACAGGCAAGGACATTCTGAACAGAATAATGATTATACAAGAAATAACATCCAGAATCAACAAATAGAATCATATAAAATTTAAAAATCTTGGGCAAAGGAAACAAGCAACATAGAGAAGAGACAACCTTCAGAATGGGAAAAAGTTTTGTTAGCAACACTTCGACAGAGGAATAATATATAAAGTACATAAACAATTCAAATAATCAAGCCTCCAAATAAAAATTATCCTCAAATTTGGGCAACAGAAATGAATAGACACTTCTCAAAGAAGTACAAATGGCTAATGAATACATTTTAAAAAATGTTCAACATCTGTGGCCATTAGAGAAATGCAAACTGAAACACTGAGATTTAGAATTTTAATTTGAACTCTGGTTAAGAACAAAAACTCATTTTAGTACTATCTACTTTCTCCTAATAAGTAAAATCCTCTCTCCCAAACTTCAAACCATTCCTTTAAACTCAATCCATGTTAGTAAAAATTTTGAATTTTTGTATAGTTGAAGTCAACTTAGAAAAATTATGATGCTTTGGGTGCTTTTATGTAGATTTAATACTAGTTAGATCCACTAGTTACAACTTTTTAACATCCATATCTCACTTTCAAATCATGAACTTTGTAGAACATGTAAATCCATAGTATTTTTAGTATTTATACTTTAAATGCATAGCAATCTGAAAGCCATTATGGGCATCCAGAAATTTAAGAAAGTATTTCTTCTTAAATTCAGGACAGAAAATTAATTAGTTCAGACTATACCCCAAATATCCTGGCTTTCTTTTCTTGGAAAGTTTGACTGTTTAGTAAGTATGTATGTATCACTCTCTTCTCATTATCTAGGAGAAAAGGAGATTGGCTTTACACCAAGATAACACAATCAATGAAGATAATATTTATTCTCCTCCTTTTGCTCTCTAAACAGAAACAAACATTGGGTCAGGACTTGAGGGGGAGAAACTGGTGCCAGTTTGAGGACAGACAAGTCCATTTTCACATCTTCTTGGTGAATGAAGACCAACAAGAAAAAATGATTACAGCTCCATCTGAACCCCCAAGAAAGAAAATCATCGATACCCAGGCAATGCAAGAAGAGGTTTCATTGTAAATCTGACTGCCCAGAGCACCTCAGAACAAGAAAATGCTGGAATTAATAGAGGAGTGTTCAATATTCTCTTCACCAGTTTTCATAGTATTAAAAAAAAAACCTCAAGATAGCATAATCTTATAAAAACAAAAATTCTTTGTTATCTCCTCTAAGATAATGCACTCCTGTGCTGATGTAGTTTCCATGAAATGTCTTATTTATCTAGGTAATATTTCTTTTTAGAATATAGACTTTTGAAAAAAGAGTAACTTCAAAAATGTTTGAATCCTCCAATCTCCTTATGCCCAAAGCAAGAGGTTGTAAGTTATTTATGATATTACTGGCCCTGAACCCAAAGTTCTTCAAAAGTAGAAATAATGCAGGTGACATTTCATTACTCAACAATATCAAGCTGGATAACTGGATAACTGAGAATCATCCAGGAAAGATGGAGCTTAATAATGAGAAAAACAGGTTGGTCATGAAAGTATAAACCTGGTCATTCTTTATGACTTTCATTTGACAAGTAATTATAAATCATCATTTAACACGTTTTTAATATGTAAATTCATTTTTATCCAAAAGAGAAACACTTGCTTGTATGATTAGTTAAATGTTACAATTGAGCTAAGGTAAAATCAACCAAAGTTCAGAAAACAAAATTAAAAGGTTAGCAAATTTCACATAGAGAAATGAATATACCAAAAGGTCAAGCAGAGTTTCAGTGTGTTTGCTAACATAGGCTCTAATCTAATTTTGAAGTAGAAATTTAAAGAAATTCTGCATCTGGGAAAAAGTATCAGAGCAGAAAGCATAAAACATGTTTATATTTTGCTTATAATATTTTCAGAAAAAATATTTTGGTAGAATTAGATTTATCTTAACAACTCGATTTTGAGTTATTTTTAGAACAAATTACCTTTACAACTCTGAATTTAAATGAAATCCTGAGTATAGAAATGTGTGCTCTTAATGCTTTTTGTCAATTTCCAAATGCACTACCTTATTTCCGAACATCTCAAAGAAGCTGCAGCATTCATATAACTAGTCTCAATACAGCCCCATAGACCTCTTGTCTGGGTTGGCTTATTTCCTCACTCTAGGAGGCTGACAACTTCAAAGATCATTCTAATGGCTATATCTATCAAAATGTCCTTCATTCTACTCCCATTTTTCTTTTTGATACCTCTATCTTTCCCTCTCTTTTCTTATTAATCATATAAAAGGCATCTTTCTCAAAGTGATGTTACTGAAAAATGATAGAGTAGGAAACTCCAAAAATGTTTCTCTCCACTAAAGCAATGATTAAACTAGCTGGAAAAAAATACCTGTCAGAATCATTTTGGGTGCCCTAGAACCTCACAGAAAAGTTAAGACAACCATGAGAATACTTATTTAAGAAAGAATTTGCTGAAATTATTCAAAGAAGTATTGTGGTGCTGAAACTTGCCTATTTACTGTCTCTCACCCTTCAGCGTGGTAGTGTCAGTGAAATGTGAGCCAGTTTCTTCTCTGGTTTGTTGGTGGCAGCAGGAGCAATACAGATTTTATTCTGTATGTTGTGGTTGCATATTTTGACCTATAGTTGTACAATTTGATATTTGGTAATTGCCTGAGGAGTCTGCTCAGAAACTTTCCTTGCATCATCCACCTCAAGGCTTGCTCAGAGCTGAAGGATAAATACTTCTGGGAAGGATGTGCTAAAGGCATTATAAAGCAAATATACTAACCACATGTATCAAGAAATGGGGAAAAACAAGAACCAAGATATATCATGTAAAGGTACATATTCCCAATGATGATTATATACTTGAAATATACCAATAATCTTAATGAATAAACAATTGAAACAACAACAAAAAGAGAAATTATAGCTTGAGTGATCAGTAGACAGATAAAATGGAAGGGGGTAATATCTTCAAATGATCCTGCATGTACTGGAGAATCCAGAAAGCCATACATATGCTCAGTACTGACACATGCTCAAAAGAGACCTGAAAAAATCTAAACTTTCACTTCTGAATGATGATTAGTTCCCAGATAAATAGAAAGTAAAAGCTAAAGCACAATGGCAAATAACCCGAATAAGCAGTGAAAGAGTTCCCTCAACACAGAGCCAATCCTCAGCAACTTGAAGAGGTGGTGGAAGTGGTAAAGGTGATGGTAATGGCGGTAGTGTTGGTGATAAGGGTGATATGGTTGAGTTGGTTGCAAGCATTTAAGAAAGAATATTAAACATAGTCAACACAAAGATATCTACAGAAAATATATATAGGAGATACACACACACATAAAGAAATGAAAAGAAATCAGAACTGTTTATTGCACAAAAAGTCAGCTAAGCACAAAGATTGCAATAATGGACAAAGGGATGAAAAGGCTTTGAAAAGGCTTTGAAAAGGGAATGTGAGAAACCACTTTTAAATAACCAATGGGTCAAAGAGCAATCATAAAGGTGAATTTTTAAATGTTTTTAGATAATGAAAATAAAAATATAACATCATAACTTACGGGAAGTAGGAATGGCAGTGCCTAAAGAAAAATATGTAACTGTTATGCTCACACTAAAAAGGAAAATCTCAAACCAAGAATCCAACTTTATAACCTTAAAAAAATCATTTGGCTGTTCTTCAATATATAAAACATACGATATGATACTCAGCAATTTCCCTCCATGGTGAATAACCCCCAAATTAAAAGCACAATCTAAAACTTTGAAATCAATGCATACACACAAACACACACACACACACACACACACACACACACATACTAACACTGTGTGTGTGTGTGCTGAAAGGCTAAAACAGATCAATGCTCCTCGACTCTTGAGCAACAAATACAATATATCCATACAATGCAATACTATTTAACCATAGAGAGTCCATAAATAGAAATGGATGATCAGTACATGTATGATAGTTGACTGATTGTATAAACCTGAGTAGGAGAAGCTCACCTAAATCGGTTCAGCAATTCCACACAGTAGGGTGTGGAAGACCCACCCTAGGGCAACTTACCCACTGGATGGTATAAAATGGAATTGAACAAAGACGATTCTGCTTCTGTTTCTTCAGAGGAGCTCCAGTTTGCATCTTCATCTTGGATGTCATGTCCTGGTTTCCAGCACAGATTCTTGGGCTTCTGGCTCACACTCTTCAGCCTTCCCTCACAGACACTTTAGCCTCCTGATAAAGACTCTCACAGGACACTGCAGTGAGCTCCAGACCTTCAGTTGAATCTTTGTTCTCCAGTGTGCAGACAGATGCTCTCACCTCTTCCACTTCCAACTCTTGTGTGTGGCCACTGTAAGTCAATCTTATAAATTCTTATATATTTGTGTATCTTGTGTTAGATCTCTTTCTCTAGTAAATACTGACTGATACAACAAGTTTCTAATGGCATACTGAGTGAACATCGGAAGCAATGTGTCAAGGAACAGAAGTAACTACTTTAAAGGTAACAATACAATGTAATAGCTATTGTTATTCTCTTATTCTTTGGTTATTAGATTATATTTTATCTTTTCATAAATTAAAAAGAAACAATAGAAAAGAAGCTATCACTATTTTATGATTCCAATTACATGAAATATCTATAGATGGAAAATCCACATTGAAAAGAAAAATACAGTAATTACTAGGAGAACAGGAAAAAAAGGAAAGTGGGAGAGACTTCTTATGGATACAAGATTTTCTTCTAAAGCTAGAGAGCCATGATACAACATTGTAAAGAATATTGTAAATAATTCTTTCCCAGTTCTAATTGTTTTCTAGTTCTAATTATTTTTTACTCTAGCATCATTTACCTTTTCTGGAATGGTTCTCATAATTCTAAAGATTTTACTTTCAAAATACATGTGCCAGTAGGAAGAAAAATATTTGTTTCTTATCCAGAAAGAACGAGTCCAATATTAATATAATTTTCTCCAATTATGTTGTACATTTTAATCTTTTAAATTTTTAGCCAGGCCTGCTTTGAATCTGTCTCCCCCCCGAAAAAAAAAATCCTTCTTAACAAAGCATTTCTTCCACTTAAATTATTCATTCATGAATGGGAAGTCAATACATTTCTTATTTATAAGAAAACCTTTGTTATTACAGATAAGTCTTTTCTGTATTTTTAGGTATGTATTGGCCCAATAAGGTTTGTGTACGGCCTGCTGATCTTTACAAACTTTTGAAAGACATATGAGAAAGTTGTAACTAGAATAAATTGCCTAGAAAGGTGTTGAGTTTTGACAAATTCCAGTTTTTATTCCTATGGTTATGCCCTAACACCATCTCAGAACATATCAATTAAATGAAATAAAAAGCTTATGCCAGAAGAAAGCAACCAGAAGTAACTTAAGAATGTGTGTTTGTCTTTTTAAGTGAAAATCTGTTATTTTTGTCTGCATAGGTATTTTCTCATTTGTTCTGAAACTGTCATACCAATTTCCCTCTCCTCAAGTCAGCTCCAGTCACAGCAGACGATGCATGACAAAGACTGCCAAAGAACATCGTGAAAAGATTTGGCTCTAAGTGGGGAAATGGAACGTGTGATAGAACAAAGTCAGCCAGTGAGATTTGTCACTAGGCTGAAAAGCATTCTTTGCTTCTTAGGAAAATTCTGGAGCCTGAGATCATTGTTGGAAATCATTGCTGCCTTATAGCTAAGCATACCTTTCCCTAAAATCAATCCAGAGGAAAATGGAGCCAGAATTTGAAAGAAGACATTGAGTCCATGCATCCAACTGACCTCTCCTTTGTTTAATTTATATTATTTTGAGCAGAATTTTTGTGACTAGCAAGTGAACGAGTTCTGATGCTCAGAAGATTATTAAGTTAAACTAAGTTCTGACTTTGCTTAAAGAATAACTCCCACAGGGATAAGGAAGTAGAGGAAAGACAAATATGATGAGATAAATTCCTCCACCTAGCTGTCCTAATCCTTTTACCTTCTTTGAAAGCTGAGCCTCTTCTTTCTGGGTAGAAGATCTCATTTAGATTCTAAAATTTTGGAAGTGTAACTAAAGAGACAAGGCAAAGAAGGAGAGAAGAGGCTTGGGATTCTCCAGAGCCTGTGTAAAACCTGTAGATATCTTGAGCAATTATTTTGCCTCAAGGTAAAGCTAAATAAATTTAACTTTACTGACTTGCTTCAACATTAAATATCATGTACATAAAATTTTGGAAATATATTGACAAAGTTTACACCACAAGGAGATATATAATTAAGGATTTATAGTATTTCTCAGGAAATTTTTGTAACATGAAGAGTTTTTAAAAATATTTTATAATGTGGGTATGTAAAGATTATTAAAAAATATTTTACCATATTTCACATATGATCTGAATTTGACATAAGATGTGAATTTTGTTTTTTTATTGAATTGTATATTAATTGAAAGTGGTTTCTTGTTTATATGTCTCACAGTCTCGATGAAATCATATAAACACTCATTGCTCACACAGATGTATATACACAGTACATACAAAATCACGTGTATGTGCACATTTCTAAAGGCATATGTATTTACTTATCTATCACATCCAAAATAGATGCTACCTAATGATTGTTGTCCAAGATTATAGGGAAGTTTGGTCACCTATGAGTATGTTTATGGCCCATGTACATTTGAATTCAGCAAATTTTAATAAGAAACCTACTATGTTCAAAATCGTCTGGTTCAAACGCTTCAAATACAAAATTACATAAGATGCTCCTTTCCTTAGGGGGTATAAACATAAGAGACAGAAATATGGGCAGGTAAATGAAATATGGACAACTAAATAAAACATCATGTGGACTTCATAAGATCAGGAAGAGAAGAAAATGCTATGATGACTCAGGACAGTTGATTTTGCGAGGAATGATCGGTACTAAAATCTGAGTTGGATAATTAAACAGGTCACTCTCTACCAGGGAGGATTCTCCCTCCAGACAAAAGAAAATGTAGAACCAGAGGCCCCAAGGCAGAATAGTATATGCTAGTTGCAGGATATGGTGACAGAATAGCCAACAATGTTGGATAGGATTAGAATTTTGAGGCTTTGGGAAATTTGGTCAAGAAAAATCTCAAGCTATTGCAATACACTAGCTCTAGAAATGTGGAAAGCAATGTTTGAAAATGTTTCTTATATCGTCTGTGTTTTGTATTTAAGTTGCAATGACTTTGAGGCATGTGCTCATAGTCACCAGGGAAAAGAAAGTTTGGAAAGTCAAAGCAAAAGTCATTTTCTACCTTAAGGATGTTTAGGTCCATGTTCAGCTCAGTTAATTTAAGTGCTTAACTTTAACAGATTCACTTAGCAGAAGTTGCTGTTAGAAAAAAAAAAAAACACTAAATCTCAATTATTATATGACCTTTAGGGGATTTAAAAGATAGTCTTGTCACTGGGTTCAAAAGCATCCCTTGCCCTTTCAGGAAACTTTTTTCATAGAAGGAAAGGCTTCCCTCTCTTTATTCACAGTTGTGTGTTCTCTAATAAGTGTGCCTTTTTCTTTAGGGCTGACCTGCTTTCACTTCAGTGCATGTTGTTTTCAAAGAGTTATTTGATGTACAAGAAGCCTTTTGCTTAAAAATAAAAAGAGAAAGATGGAAGAGTGAAATAGAATGACAGAGAAAAAGGAAAAATTATTTTGTAGTATTTGTTGTTTGGGGGCTGAATGCACAGATAAATATGGATGCAAAATTTATACTAAATTCTCTAACTTCTAATAAATTGCAAACTTTATATATACATTATTTAATTCTTAATTCTGTGCCTTTCTTTGATAAAATCAGAAGGACATAAACAGACAAATTGCAAAACAACTATTTCCTTTTGAAATAAGAAGAGGAAGAGAAATCTTCCTACTGTCTATTTATAGAATTTAGATTTTCATAGGATCTTTTAAAATCTCTAAGTATAGACCTGTACACCACCAAAGCATATTTTGTTTTATTTTCTCTGATTCTCAACCACTTTGATTTCCGGGATCTCTGCTCCACTGGAGGCAAATATGTTATTATTGTTGCATATGTGTGACTTGCTTTTAGTCTATGACTACTGTTTAAATCATTCTGTAAATCAAAACCAAATTCTCCATTCTTTTCTAACCACTGAAACTCTATATTGTCCAACAGAACTTCCTTATTGTATTTTGTCTAACTAAGCATATTTTTATCCCTAAAAATATATGCACTCCAGTTTTCTTCTTATATATACTCTATATACTATATAAGGTATAATGATAACTTTTTATTGCATATTTGCTTTATTTCAGTTAAATAATGAGTTCTTCAAGGGCAGAAATGGTGTTACATCCCTCTCTAACTTTCCTTTTTCTCTTAATTCCTATTAGTTTTAACATATCAATTTTAACCTATTTCCTTCTAGGCTATTAACAGCAAAGTATTTGTAGTGCATATCATTTGTAGGTATATAATACATATATATGAACTCTCTATAGATGAAATTTATGTATATATGTATGTATACAATTTAAAATATATGTTTCACAGATACCAGTCCTTACAGACCACTGAACTATACCAAATCCCTAATTTCTATATATTTTCAAATTTGTTATTTAGCATATGAGTTTCACACATTTTTCCATTGCACAATTTTAATCAGCAGTTATTTATATAGTCATTATATTTTTCATCAAGGATTGCAAATAAATCATTTCTTCTACCACTGTGCTATTCCTGGTCAATCTCCACATTAAACCTACAGGAAACTAAAAACTTATTCTGCACACAGCAACATAACAAAACATATTACACACAGGCATAAGCAATGAATTGAAATTGACTTGCAAATAAGACATATTTTTAATTTCTACAAAACTCTAGGTTTGCTGAGAGCAAATGTCATGTGTATCTGTTCACTATATCAGCAGTGATTGTGCTTGGCTACTGATAAGAGAATCTACAAGAGAAATTTAAGCGAGAGAGGCCTATTTTTCTCAGACAAAAAAACAGTCTAGGTACCTAAGGAAGTAATTAAGGATCTAGTCTTCTTCCTTTATGCCTAGCTATCTTTGCCTTTTAACCTTTTGAAAATATGATAGCTGCTACAGCATCGGGCATTGCATGCCACCTCCAAAAGGAAGATCAGGGAAAATATAAGGGGCAATAACCATGTGTCAGCTAAATCTGAACCTTTGAAACAGAAGACTGAGAATTTCTAATTATAGCCATATCACCAAGAACATGTCTAATCTTATCTGGTCTTGGGAGTTTGGCCTAGTTAGTGCATGGAAAGAAACTAATATTTGCCAGGAAGATCTAGTCGTAGACATATAGAGACTATTGGCCAAAACTATATAAAACAGCCACCCTAGTTGCTTGAAATCAAGTTTTATTTTATTTTGTTTTTCTATAAGCACATTATCCCAAACAAATTTCATTGCTAGGCAAAAGGATGGAAGGAAGGAAGGAAGGAGGGAAA
>NW_022900941.1:21107552-21115633 GCF_012274545.1 Fukomys damarensis | reverse complement strand
GAGGGAGGGACAGAGGAGGGAGGGAGGGAGGGAGGGAGGAAAAAGGTAAAGGAAAGAAAAGAAAAACCCATATATAATGAAGTCTATATCACAATGAACTTTTAACATATAAAATGTGCCAATTGCAAATTATATATGAAGAAGAATATAAAGAATGAATCAAGGAATTATTATGCCAATTATTTTATTTGTGTATAAAAATGTAAAGACTTTATTTGTAGTACATATAGCACATTAATACATGCGATAGAATATTTAACCAAGGCTTTCTAAATGATAATAATAATAATTCCAAAATAAACTACAGTAAAATCTTGGGATATGAGTAACTTGTTCCGTTCATGTTCTGAAGATGAGTAAACATTGCTAATGTATTTTAACTTGATGAATTAGAGTGCCTAGCAATAAAAGTAGTACTTGACATGACCACACCTGACACAACAGTAATTTCCCTCTCTCTCTCTTTCTCCAAATGAGATTAGAAAGATGCATAAAATGGGAAAAACTACCAAATTTTGTAGAAAAGCACAACCCAAATAACAGTTCAGCAGTTGGAGTGATGAGTCTTTTTAATGATGTACGATGTCATGTTCTCACAAAATCTATGAAAAGATGCAAAAGCAAGGTTCATTCCATAGGTTCCTTCTTGTAGTTGTATGAAAAGAAAAAGACTGCACTAGATAGCAGTGGAATCACAGATAGCAGTGATTCCATTAGTGATAGTGAAAGTCATCCTACACAGTAACCCTCCTCTCTGGTGTGCCTCGTACCATCCACAATGGTTTTCAAAGGTTAGTGCAATTAATTTGTTTAGTTTGCTTTATATTTTGTATTTATCTTATATTACAGTATTATAATCATTTTATGTGAATATTTTGGTGTTGTAAAATGATTTATCTGAGTTTCCATTATTTCTTACGGGAAATTTGTTTTGATATACAAGTGTTTTGAATTACAATCATGTTTCCAGAACAAATTATACTTGCAAACCAAGGTTTTAATGCATTTGTCTTCTTTATCTTTAAATTTATCACCTCTAGGGCTGGGGATTTAGCTGGGTGGATCCACCACCTGCCTTGCAAGCTCAAGGTCCTGAGTTGGATCCCTGGTACCAAAAACAAACAAACAAACAAACAAAAAAACGTATTGCCCCTAGATAGTATCTACTCATTTCCAATTAAAAGAGCATGGTTTATTCGTTATAGAAATATTTCAATCTCCTATAATGATTACTGATGTCTCAGGAAAGAACACTTCACACCTAACTGAAAGGATCCTTTGTGGAAGCGAGACTGTGTGCTGGTAAAATGAAATAATGATATTAAAATGTCATTAGCTGCCTTACCTTAGCTTTGATTTTTTTCTAATTTCACAGGTAAAATGGCAGGGAAGTCTGTTTACCACTCAGAGAAGTGGTTAACTTCTACATTTGGGGTGGGGATGTACAGATATGATACGATACGTTAGTTCATTGAATAAGGAGCCTGCTCAAATTATTAAACAAAGTCAGAGAAAAGTCCAGTGACAGACCCATTTAGGCATTTCTTCCTGGTAATTAATGTCGAGGTGCTGGTTTGGGTTACTAAATATCCTCTCCAATATCAATAGTAGAATGGACTTGCACACCCTCTGGGTGGAAATGATGAAAGATTATTTTTCTTTTTGAATGTCAGTGAGTCATCTGGCAAACACTTAGCTGTAGAGCAACCTGCTGGGCACTTAAAACACCTCCATCACCAGGGTCCCACTCTAATCTTCCTGGAAAACATCATTTTCTCTTTCCACAACAAATACCCTAGGATTCATGTGATTTGGACACAAAATATGCCATCCTCTTACATTGGTTAAGGTTTTTATATTACAATCAAAAGAAATAGATCAGAAGAACTCAAAATAGCTCAGGATACGCCTGGAATTAGGAAAGAACAGACTGCTCTGGGGAAGCAGATTGGTGATAAGTTCACCAGGGAGAAGAAACTAAAAGCTAGCTATCAGGAGTCAGGTTTTCTTTTCAATTACAGAAGAGAGACATCCGACTATCTTTACACAGAACATGTTGGATTTCACTTCCTCCAGGCTGTGTCTTTGGTAATGGGAAAAATTTCCTCAAGAGAAAAGCTGCTGCTCTTAAGGAAGAGAAATTATAGATGACTTAGGGAAACCAACTTGTGCCAGATTTCCAGTTTGAGCACGGCATATTCCACAGAGAAGGAAACTAAGTCTCAGTCAAACTGAGCTGGTTGGTGGCCATGAAATTAGCCTACACAGAGACATATACACACACCCCACATATGTCTGCACACATACCTGTGTGCATACACACACATACATACATGTGCATGCCACACCAACACATGAGATTCTGCTGTGCATTTCATCTTGGTGTTCATTATCCCATCATCAAAATAAAGACCATATTCTCTTCTGTTCCTTTCACAGCAAACACTGGCAATAACAAAGCCAAATCCCCAATTGACTAGTAGTCTTCTACCAGAAAGGAAAAAAATTTTTCTCAAGAGTAAGAGTTAGGAGGGTTTATTTTCAAATATAGAAAGGAAAATATTTACAGAATGAAGTAGGCTGAACATTCCTATTCTATCATATCTACTGAAATGTCCCCAAGAGGATATGGAATCAGCCAGACACATACACATACAAACACACACACAAACACACACACACACACTCTCTTTCTCTCTTTCTCTCTCTCTCTCTCTCTCTCTCTCTCTCATGCAGTCACATACAAAATTAAATCCATTTTTTTTTTTTTTGGTTTTTTGAGACAGGGCCTCACTATGTAGTTGAGACTGACCTAGAACTCACTATGCAGCCCAGGCTGGTCTTGAATTCACAGCGAACCTCCTGCCTCAGCTTCCCAAGTGCTGGGATTACAGGCGTGCACCACCATGCCCAGCTCAACCAAATTAAATCTTTACATAACTTCCTTCTAAAAAAGTAAGAAAATTTATGACTCTATATTAAATTATGCTGACAATATTAGCCATGCTTCTGAATTCTACATCTGAATATGAAAGAGATTCTGGTGGTTTCTACTGTCCTTAGTTGACTAACAAGAGAAATGAGCTAAAGGCACAATGGTAGCGGGACTGGCAACTTTGACATCTTGCCAAAAAGCTACAATGTAGAAGAATATGGAAAATATGGAAAGTGAGTTCTTCTCTTTTTCCAAATGAATATCAAAATATCAGAAAATGAAGAATTAATTTATCAACAGAGTTCCCAGTGGCTCCTATGACAGGGCCAACTGGGATATGGCTTTTGATGTCAGGTGATGGACATTACTGAAGATTGATTTAAGACAAAACCTGCAAAACAAGTCCTGGATTCCACTCTTGGCAGAAGTTCACATCCTCATGTGAGCTGCCTAACTCTAAACCAGGAGTTTAAAATAAAAAGCCTATGTTGAATAAGTGGACAACATAAATATACTAAGATCAAGGTCAACTGAAGACTGCAGGCCATATCTGAAAGGAGTAGCTCCTACACAGCGCCAGCCAGTCATTGTCATGGTCCCGTGTGTCAGGTTCTCTGCTATTCCCAGTGTAACAACAACAACCAGAAGCAATCCAGAGCTTGTGTGACATCTTCTAATTTGTTAATTTTAGCAACTAATTCAACATTATCAAAAATGTCATGAATGTTAAAACATCCCTACAAGCTCTATCTGGCCCTAGATATTTCTGCCTCTAAAGCTTTGTTTTGTTAACTTTGCTAAAACAGAATTATCCAACATGAACCTTGTGGAACATTTAGAAGCACCTATAGAGACCTTAGAGACTCACGGCAAATGATAGGAAAGCTAGCAATATACAGTCCATAACTATTGTGCTCCAATAGACACTGTCAAAAGAGCCCAACTCCCTGTATCTGCTGATGACAAATACAGTTATTCCAAGCAGCGCTTATATGACTAAAGAAGGATTTTAAGTTAATGACTGATATCAACAAAATACTAGTATTTACCGTTCAGGTAGTTGCACACTCTGCATTGTAACCCAGTCAGTGTATTACTGTCACTAAATTTCACGAGACTGGGATCATACCTGGCCTTCTAATAGCAAAGTGTTATTTGAGGGATAAAGTTATATAGTATATGCTGGCAACATAATAAACTGTTAGGTGCTATGCAAATATACCTTACTGTGGTATCATAAAGAGCAGAGAGAACATGACCTGGTAGCTGAGCACCCTAGTGGGGAAGCTTGTGCTAAAGTACCAGGAGAAAAGACCCCTCGGGGAACACTGTAACAGCCAAGAGCTGTGATCTGAAAGGAGCCATATTGTAAGATTCGGGAAATAACACAATGATAATAATCAGGAAAAGAAAAACAAGAATTTCCAATGGAGATAACCAGAGGACATTTTAGTAAGAAGAACAATTAAAAATAATTATCATTAGAAGGCAGCTATACAGAAGTTATATTATTCAGATTTAAATATGGGACAAAACTCTCATAGATTCATTTAATTCTCTGTTACACATCTTTCTCTTCCAGTGACAAAATAAGACATTCAGATTTATTGCTCACTCTGTCATCTGCGGGAGGGAAACAATGCATGAACGGTGCTCTCTTAAACAAGCCAGGGAAGATAAACCACACAGCAAATGAAGTATTTTCTTAAAACACACATTTCTAGTTCAATAAAATCACAAAATTTTTTTTCTATTGTTTTTTCTTATGTAATTGCACACTCACTAAAACAGATGCAAACCAAATACAAAATAAATATTTGATTTCTTTTTATTTTGGTGAATTTCAAACATAGAAGTAAATAATTTCCCTCACAATTTACACCTAAATATTTAGCATGCCTATTTTTTTTTTCATGTTGAAACTGCATCTGGATTTAATTAGAAAAGCAAGAAAACATCATTTGGAGAGGATCAGGCTAGCGTATTCTTTGAAAAATTATAAACATTAAGAGTGAAAATTCTTTTTATGCCAATACCACATTTCAGAAATAAGACCTTCTAAATGAAGTTATAAAATTTTCCACTTTGGCTAATATGATATTAATGTCTTCCAGGAATGAATGCTATAACACATAAAACCTCTATTACAGGTTTTTCACAACTCTGCTGTGGTTTCAGTGCTGTCTCCCACAGGAATTCAAGCCTGGAATCACAAAGGTGCCAAATGTCACTGGCCTGTCTACACTGAAATAAGTGCATCTTTCCCTCTGTTCGAGTCTCATCCCACTCTTTCTGTCTCTTGAAGTTCTCTTCACCAATTATCTTCTTTCTTTTGTATTAGCAGGGCCTCTGTCTAACTCACTTTCCCATTGCTGAAACACAATAACTGGCACCCATGACTTAAAGCAGGAGAATTCTACTTTGGCTCACAACTTCAAGGCAGAAACAGAGGTGGGGGGTCATAAAGGAGGAAACCAGCTCCAATCATGCTGGTCAGGAAGCAGAGAGAGAGAAGGGAGAAGCCAAGGACAGGAAAATACTCTCTTCACAGTCAGGCCCCCAGTGACCTGCCTCTAAACAGGCTCTAGCCCTCACCAGCCCACTTCATTCCTTGTCTCCTTTTCCCTGAAAAACCTTCAAGGAAAACCAGTCAATACTTGAATTCTTCTCTTCCTTACACCCTGCCCACAACCTACACAGCTGACCTCTGCTTTCACCAAGCCACGGAATATCTCCCTAATATCACTGCTGAGGTAAATATTTTCCAATTCAACAGCCAGCCTTCTCTATTTTCTCAAATTGTTTGTGGGCATTGACACTGTTTTTCTTGATAATCTTGAGATGATCCTATTCTAATATTCTTCCTACTTGTTTTGCTATATTCTCTTCCTTATAACAACCCTGATTCTTGAGAATTCCTGAAGCTGCCTTCTGACTCTTCAACCCTCGTTGCTTTACATATTTTTCTGGGCCACATATATGTTTTCATAAGTTGTTGACCCACACACTTCATTTCAGTGCGTGGGCCCGCTTCTAACTACATAACTCCACATGGAAGCAACTGAAGCATATATCCAAAATGTTCTTTTCCACTCAAACCTGAACTTCCTTTCTTGGTCCTAATCCTTTCTTGAGGGGGGAATATTATCACTTATTCCCTCAAAATATAAATGGGGATATTATTATTCTCTTAATTTCTCACTTTATCCTGTATCCACTAAAACTATCCCATTTTTTACCTATCCTTTGTTTCTTCTCTTCTCCAGTTATTTTCCCAATAATCACGTGCACCGAAACAGATCACTTGATAAAACCCTTCATTCGATCACTTTCTCAAATGAAGTCCAAATTCCTCACAATTACATCTCACGTCCTTCATAATCAGACAACTTCATGCTTTGCAAAGTAAATATCGACTAATTTTTTCACATACACCCTACAATTTAACCAAGAGAGACTACTGGAAGACTTGAACAAAGGTTGCTGTCCCATAACTCAAGACTGAATAGCTCCTTCTTACTGTGTGCACCTTCTTCTCCATCCGCATCTATCCTTCAAGGCTCCATTCATGGCTCTTCCCTCACAGAAGCATTTTCTAATGCCCACTCTCCCTCTTCAGTGTTATCTTTTTTTTTTTAATTTTATTGAGTTTATTGGTACATTTTAGGGATACAGTACAGTTACATTCATTGTTGGGATCATGTACCTTTACATGGCAAGTCTTGATTCTCATTTTTTCCCCTTACCTCTGCCCTCCCTTCACCCCCTCCTCCCCTCCCCATCTACAAACACTTTATTTTCATCTTTTCATTCTCTCACATTTTTTTCTTTTCCCTTTTTGTTCTTCCCCTACGCATCACACCTTCCCTACACCTTCAGCTCCTTTCTTCAAATTTCTAAATGTCAGTAATCTTATTAGAATCTTATGCATTGTTGCAGAATATTCACACCAGGGAAACTATTTGGTATTTACACATGTGTGACTTATTTATTTCACTTAGGAGTATATCTTCAATATGTATCCATTTTCCTATGAATGAATCTATTCTCTCGCTCTTTATGGCTGAGTAATATTCCATTTTATAGAAAAACCACATCTTCTTTATCCAGTTTCCAACGGATGGGCAAATAGGTTGTTTCCAAGATTTAGCTATTACAAACTGTGCCGCTATAAACATGGGTGCACATACTTCTCTGTGATATGATTCTTTTAGTTCTCTTGGAAAGATACCCAGCAGAGGGATGGCTGGGTCAAATGGAACCTCCAGTCCAAGCTCTTTGAGGTATCTCCATATTGATTTCCATAGTGGTTGCACTAGTCTGCACTCCCACCAACAATGGAGGAGGGTTCCTTTCTCCCCACAACCCCGCCAACATTTGTTATTGTGTGATTTCTTGATAGCAGCCATTCTTTGTGGGGTGAGGTGGAATCTCAGTGTTGTTTTCATCTGCATCTCTCGAATGACCAGTGATGTTATCTTTTTACCATCTAGTGTTATAGGTGCCTATGACATCCTGTTACCAGAAAAATCCTTTCATGAATCCTTGCCACTGAGATCTACTAAGCTATTCTAGTTACTCTCCTTGTGCAGACCTGGTTGACCACCTCTTTCTTAGAATGTACAGGGTATCTGTTCTCCTTGCAATACATTTTTTTGTTTGTTTGTTTTTGGGTACTGGGGATTGAACTCGGGTCCTTGTGCTTGCAAGGCAGGCCACTGAACTGCTGAGCTAAATCCCCGGCCCTCCTTGCAATACATTTTTAAGCCAGGTGAAAAGCAAAAGACGCACACTGTAAAATGCAGGATGACAATAAAGGCATCAATGTGCTCTTTAGAGGTTATATGACTTCTTTAAGATTTTAAAATGAGATGGAAACCCCAGCTAGTGGAATATGGGCATGGAGCAAGACATGAAATCCTTAACCTTCTCTTGGCAGAGCACTTAGCATACTCACTGTATTACACCGCGTTATGGATTTCATTGCCTGCTTTCTTCTCTGTACCCTCAGCTCCTACTTCCTAATGGCACCCATTTTGTAACATCAGCTCAATAAATATAAGAAGATAATAGTTTAAAAAGTGACATACTGGGTATTTCTGTGTGTGGGGCTCTTTAGTATCTTTTTTTTTTTTTTTTTTTTTTT
>NW_022900941.1:21027825-21107304 GCF_012274545.1 Fukomys damarensis | reverse complement strand
AAATCTTCATATTTCCTTTGGGTTAGCAACTGTGCCTGATTGTTAGTCGGTAACAAGGGCCACACCTTAGGCCCTTGGGGGTGGCCCTGATTGTATTAAGCCTATCAAGTTCTTATTTCCTGACTGCAATGATGATTCATAGAACAGATAACTCAAATAAAACTCATTGAAAGCAAAGCAATATTTATTAAAAGATTCTGGAATAATCTAATTCCATGATGCTACTATTCATCCTTAGCTATGGGTATGAAATGTGAAATCTGAAATTCAAACTCATTTTGTTAACATGAAGCCTCTGGAACTGTGAGAGGCATTTAAGGCCAAGAAGAAAGATGAAAAGAAACCAGATCATTTTGAAATTTTTAAAGCTATATAATCATACCTCTCCTTAAGCCAGACATAACTTTGTAGTTATGTGAGATGATGGATTACTTTGTTATGTAAATGACATTGACTTTTTTCTCCTATGTGCAACATAGCCTTACCTGATATAGCTTATCTCACTCATATATTCTCTGGTAGATTCAATTTCTCCAGTAAGTATGTGCAGCTTCAGCAAGTCACTGAACACTGACTCTCGGTCTCCTCATTAGTTTTTTCATTGGCCTGTATTTGACTCATATAAATAAAAATCTAGTAAAAACTCACTCTACTGTATTGACATTTAGAAAACTTGGCCTCCCTCATATACCTTTCAGGTACAATTTTTCTTCTGTTTATAGGATCATACTTACAAAATGAAAGTTTTATTTGAGATTATCTTTTTCATTGAAATCATTTGTTATGCAAAGAACTAGAAGCCCAAAAGGTTAAGTAATTTTTCAAAAGCCATACTGAATAAATGAGTTAGAACAAATTCTATGCCCATATTTATGCTAATCAATTGTTTGGCTTGAGTAAACATACTATTTTGCAAATAACTAATTTATTTTTCTACATAAAAATAAAAGATTGTGATGACATATTTTCTATCCATCAGGCTTCTCTGCACTCTTTTAAGACTGATTTTAAAAAGAGGCTTTAAATTATATTTCATGTATGTTCTAAAGTAAATACCATAGAATTTGGAAGGATTAAGAAAAGTTTCTAATTCTTAGCTGGTCATTTATTCATCTAACACATATTTATTGAAAAATCAATCAATGCTATATTCCAGACTTCCAGTTGTTCAAGACTACCCATAGATGAAGTTAAAATGGAACAACATCTAAAATTGTTGCATTTTTACTTCAGAAAGTTAAAGAACATTCTAGAAAGCAAAACCACGTTAGGAGATATTTGATAGAAGAAAATTTCAGTTATAGTAAGAGAAAATAATTTTCTTGGAAGTTATAGTAAGAAAGGAAGCTGAGCCAACTGATGAGATCTAGAAATAGGTGCATTGATCACTTATGCTTTCAATCCGTGAACTTCAACACAAACAGAACAGAAGCTCCATAGCTGGATATCTTGGTCCTCACTGTGACCATAGAAAACAAATATGTATTTAATGTGTGTCATGGGCCAATCAGGTTTTTTCATATAACGTCTCATAAGACAGGAAATATCTATATGTATATATACTCAAATTATATTAAAAAGTTCAAGCAAGTTGGAAATGGGATACATTAAAAAATCTCCTTCTTTTACTAAATTTAGATGTAACAAATGAAAATTAGGTGCTAAATAACCTATTTTTTAAATCAAGGAGTTGGGGATGGAGAAGTAGCCCTCCCACCACTGGAGAGGAACACAAATATGCCTGTGGTCTGCAGTATGATTGTAACGAGAGTACTGATGAATTGCTGCTCTCATGTGTATTTGACTGGATTAATTGGATATTATGCTACTAACACAGATTTTGGCCTATTCAATAGGGACAGCTATAATTCTGACTATCATTCACTCAGGAAGTAGGCTAACATCTTTAGGGCATATTGAATATCATATGGAGGGCAGTATCAACTAGAACCTTAATCGTCCTTATCATTTCTGAGACGGTGACATACATGGCCTTTGCTTGAAAACAGTGCTAGAATGCTACAGTGACTCCTTACTGACTGATCCACATAGAACATTAGCAAAGAAGCATCACCTTACTTCAGACTGGAAGAAAGCAAAGCACACTATACTAAATTGCAGTGAAAATTATAAGGTGAGATTTCCAATCATTCACAGATGTAGAAATGGTAGAAGACCTACCAGCAGAAAAAAATACATTTACAGTGGTAATCACCGAAATGCTACAATACCCCCTCATGCCCATGTCACTTTCAAAACAGTTAAAAGGAATGGATTCTGAGGGATCATGTAGTGCATAGGACATGATTGCATTGCAAGCTAGGGCTTCATGCGGACCACCTTCCTTCATCCCACAGGTTGTGCTCTTTACATCCAGTTAGATTAATCAAGGTTTGTCTACTCCCTTCATGGTCCCTTCATCACTTTACAACTCAGGCTCATTTATAACATCAACAAAATAATATCCATCTTTCAATTCAAGGAAATACCTGAAAGTCTGTGTGAACATTTTTGAAAATATTTTGGTTCTAAATTTGGATCTCAAGAACACAAGAAATTTTGTTTCCCAACAGAATACATTCCAAAGGCTCAAATATATAGAAATAATGATAATCTTTTATATTTTCCCACCACATAACAAAGGATGCTGGAACAGAAGGTCCTATAATTGCAATGACAATTAAAAACATACAGATAACAAGCTTCCAAAAGAAGATTATCTAAGTCTTGCCAATGTGTTGTTCTTCTTAGCAGACAGGCTGCTTCAGGGCACGTCATAAGACCATACAATTTGTTGTACAATGGCAGTGACATTTTTCAGCCAACATTATTGCTATAGATAAAAGTCAACCAAATGTATTATGTCAAACACTAGGTGGTGATGGTCTGAATTTTAAAAGCATACTTAAATAAGAACTGAAAAATGATCCTGAAGAAATCTAATTTTGCCCCTTATTTTAATAACAGCCCATTTGAGTTAATAAGCCAAGCTTAACATTTCATAGGCCCTAACCTGTGTGTTTATTTCCCACTTGTGATTAATATAAAATGTTTTTATTAAATTTTTTTAACATCCATACTATTGTAATATATACTAAGCTTTTAGGCAATATGAAAAAATAATTTTGAACTTAACAGTCTCAGTAATTCCCCAAGCTCATGCTGATAAAAACTTGGAAGCCTTCACAGTTTTTTCTTTGCTCATATCAGGATCTCCAAGCTTATTATCAAATACAGGTGATCATTTGCATAATAAAATATATTGTATTTGCAGTGATATCAAATATAGAATGCAAGGAATATAGTCAATGTCTCTTCATCAAAGGTTAGGATGACAATAACCAGCATCTACCAGGATTTTACCATCAGGCAGACACTGTATTCAAAGCCTCTGTTAATTACCTCACTTAATCTCAACACAACTATATGACATAGGTACAATATTTTTATTATTTTATAGGTGAGGTAACCAAAGCATATAGACATTCCATATACTGTCATAAAAGTGCTAAATAAATCAACTCAAGCCAAGTTAACCTAAATGTACTCTATCAAGGTAACATACACACAGATCCATTTATGTAACAAATACTAATTGAACATCTTCTGTATTCTGCACAGAAACTCCAGTGTCACTAAAACAAACACTAAAGGAAAATCATCATAAAGAAGAGAATTTCAGTTTCCATAGAACATAAGGTCAATGGGGAGACAGACAGATACTAAGTGATCTTAGTGCAAACCATGCTTTTATTTGTTGGTTTTATGCTTAAGGGTTAATTAATATTTGTCGTCTTCTTCCTACATTTAAAGATCCTTTAACATTTAAAAATGAGGCTCTAAAAGCTCTCTCTCTAGTATGCTTTGGTATGTTTAGAGAGAATCTTTAATGCATAACTTCTTAATTTAGTATACGTTTTAGATTTTGATATCAGAAATCACAAAGAGAAAGAGAGAGAGATGCAGAAAAAAATCTAAAAACTTCATTTGAAAATGTATATGGATCATTCAGGTTTTTATCTCCAAAACTTCGATTACTACCTGGAAAAATCGTTAATATCTGTACCAAATTATACAGCCTTTATCAGGTTCTGTCATAATTCATGAAGCAAAAGAAATATTCAGAAGTGATTTTAACTGGCTTTATTGATAGAATGAGGAGATGAATTTCTTGTTTGTTAATTTGCTGTTATTCTAAGCATGGTTAGTTCAAATCAGAATCTGGGAATAAAAACAATTCACAATGTCTACAGTAAAACATGTAGGAAGTTAGAGTCCTGAGTATTGTATGAACCCTCTCTACTCAGCATCTCAAAGCTCCTGCAATTGGGTTCTCTATCATCCTACCCCTTTGTAAGCACCAGTACATGGGCCATAAATGTACTGTCTCATTTCCCACCTTGTCAACCATCTGTGCATTCCATTCACACAGATGCATATTTAATAACTATCAGTTACTTCTCTAGGACAATATATTTTCATGTTATCAAAGACATTGAAGGCTTTAACCCCAATAAAAGGAAATATCATGAGTTCTGGCTAAAGAGATGACTTGGGAGAAAATTTGAAGCAAAATATTTGGCAGCAATCCTCAAATTATCCTTTGTGTATATAGGCAGGAGTATTACAGAAGAAGCTTATACCAATTCATAAGAATCACTTCTTAAATTTTTGTGAATGATGTGATCTGATTACTATATACAACCATTATTAAAAAGTAAAGTACACAAACTTAAAATTATACAATTTTCTAAATTTAACAAATACTCAAAATTCACACTCTACCATATTACAGTATTCTTTACAGTTAACATTATTTACATTATATAATTACTATGTATGGATTTCTACTGTGAATCTTTTTAGAACTTATCATACAGTAATTTTGGTACCTTCAATTTCCCCGTGGTAGAACAGAATATATAAACCACAAATTGGCAAATACTACAAACTTCAGCATTTTTTTTGTTTCCTCAGTCGATTATTTAACTTTCATCATCAGACTGCTGAATAAAAATTTCCTTACCTATACAAATACTAATATGGTAATTCTCAACCATGGTACCAGAGTTTTTAAAAGTCCTTGAAATGTATGTTTTGGATGTTTTGGTACTATCACCTTCTCGTCACAGGAATGAAAACAGTTACTTCTTCAGTTATGTAATTAAAAATGAGGACTACTGTCATGTAACATTTGCTTCTCTACTCAGAACTTTGCTTTGATCACCCCTCCTTTTAAGAAACCAATGGATCCCAAATGAAATAGTAAAAAGTTGTAGAATAGGAGGCCTCAGCTTTTGTCACCTCACAGAAAAAAATCAATTTGATAGCCATTTACAAACAAAAACATCTCTGTGAGGGATATGCAGTATAATTATGAGATTCCAGGGCTCTGAAAGATTAAAATAATGCCAGAAGAAAGAGAAAGAACAGTACCATGTTACCCACATCATCCTTCCCTGAGGTGCAAAGTTCTCAATTCTGAGAGGAATCTCCAGCCCATGACTTCTGAAAAGGAAGGTGGTAGCTTCCTTTGCATTTGAGGACATTGCCCGAGACTCCCGCTTCCACCTCTCCATGCTCATAACACTCAGGAAATTGAATTGCTGGATGATCATGAGGCAGCAAAACACAAAGAAGAGGTAGGGTATCAAAGCAACCAATACATGCACCTCTTCAGACAGAACTTTGTAAATCCTCAAATAAGTGCCCCATGCACTCCAGAAGACAAAGCATAAATCTCAGCAAATGGCTTCCCAAGAAAGAAAGAAAGAAAGAAAGAAAGAAAGAAAGAAAGAAAGAAAGAGAAAGGAAAGGAAGAAAGAAAGAAAGAAAAGAAAGGAAAAGAAGGAAAGGAAAGGAAAGGAAAGGAAAGGAAAGGAAAGGAAAGGAAAGGAAAGGAAAGGAGAAAAGAAAGAAGAAAGAAAAGTTTGAGTGCATCATTTCAGCATCTCAGTGCACTTCCCTAAAAAAGGAAATAGGTACTGTTGCTGACTGGTGTGGCTCTGGAGGTAAAGCGGAAGGTCAATCTTAAAAGCACACAACACACCCAGACTGACTGAGGAAGAAATAGAAATCATGACCAGATTGACAACAAACAAGGAAATTGTATTAGCAACCAAAAATCTCCCCAAAAGAAAAGTCCAAGATTGCATGGCTTGACAAATGAATTCTAACAACCATTTTAACAAGAATCAGTACCAGTTATTTCATTATTTCACAAAAACTAGGAATTAGAAATACTTCCAAACATAATTTATGAGACCAACATCACCTTGATATGAAAGCCAGACCAAGACACCACAAGGAAAGTTAGCCATAGTTCAATATCACTAAAGAACATGGATACAAGAATTATCAACAAAATACTACCAAATCAAATTTAACAGCATATTTCTATAATTATATCACATAAGAATTAAATATCATATGTCATATGTCATGGCTTGTATTTAGATATACTCAAAGCCTCATATGGTCATAGTTGGGGCTTTTCAGAGATGGTTGGATATACGGTATGTGCTGCTGGAATCAAGGATGTGATAATCACTAGATAGCTCTATTTTTCTTAAAGTCTTAGTCTCACTGCCAATCACAGTCTTTGCTTTTTTTAAGTGGATCTTTGCCCCATCTAATCATCAGGTCTTTCTGTCCCACTACCCTTCCCTATCCTACTTTTATTAGGCAGATATTACATCTAGGCAAATTTTTAAATGTACTTTGCAGAGTCTTTATTATGCTAATGTACAAAGAGAATTTCTATTATAGAAAATTCTCATAAACTGTTTATGTTGTAAGGCTTTGATTTTAAGAGTATGCTTAATGATGTTACTCTTCTACTGAATGTACTTTGAGAAATGCAGTATTGAGATTTCTGTGAGGTAGACAGCAAGGGAGTTCTGTGGACTCAGGAGCTACCTTGAATACTGCAAATAATGATTTCATTAAACTTCTCTTTAACTAAATTATGTTTTTGACCCCTTTAATAGGCATGTGATTCATTTAGAATACTGACTTCCAGAGAAGAGAAAAACTGATGTGGTTCTAGAAAGGAGAGAAATGATCATAGAGGAAGTAACAAGGAAGGCTAGAATGTTGATGAAAAGAGCCAAGAAATATGTAGCTAAAATAGAGGTTTTTAGAATTGCCCTTAATGTGAACATGTGTAATACTTTCAGAATGACATTGTAAAAATGAATAAAGAAAAATATAAGGGCCGGGATTTTGCTCAGTGGTTTCACCACCTGCCTCAAAAACAGAAGGTCCCTAGTTCAATCCCTGACAAAAAAAAAAGAAAAAGAAAAAGAAAAATATAATTATAATCCACTCCACTTAAGAAAACTTATAGTAAAGTACTATATTATTCCCATAGTTTCTGGAATATAACTTTTACTCTATTTTGATTACGATCCTTACAAAACACAAGGTAGGGCCAGGCGTGGTGGCGCATGCCTGTAATCCCAGCACTCAGCAGGCTGAGGCTGAAGGATCGCTGTGAGTTCCAGACCAGCCTGGGCTACATAGTTCCAGGTCAGTCTCAACTACTTAGTGAGACCCTGTCTCAAAAAAAAAAAAAAAAAAAAGGTAGGGCCTCTGTTTTCATTAAGACTACTCAGAAAAAATTTGGAGAAGTATGCATTAACAAGCATTGATGTATACTGTACACTTAATATATCACATTAAATTCTCAGAAAAAATTTTATTGAGTATCATTACATAAATTTGAATTATGGTAAACGAGAATCAGATGCCCTGTGCCTCAAATCTATAAAGGAGCAAGATCAACACTCTTCTTGGTAGTGTCAAGTAGGACTTAAAACAAATTCCTACACTAAAGAACCAGATAACAAAGCTATATAAGACCAGAAAGACTGTTTTCAGTTTTATATTTTCTAAATTTTACATTTGACTATGTGGTATGTAGTTTCATAGTTTGTATCCATGTTAATATAGAACATCATCAAACATACTAATATTTATTTATTAGAAGCTTCACTTTCATGGGCATAGTGGTCACAAGATATAATATGCAGCTGGATAAAGACAATAGATATTCTAAAAAGTTAAGTGTAAAAATATAGAGTGAAACATCAAGTGAATAGTAAAGAAGATAAGTACTTCCAAAAACCAAAGGCCAAAATGAACTCAGCATGGCGTTTCCAGCCCAAACTCAGGTGAGTGTAGGGCTCCCTGAGCACCCTAAAGATGGCGGAGAGACGCCTCCTTAAAAAGATGGTGTGGGTGGGCCGTCTCTTCTGCTTTCTTCTTCCCCTAAAACGTCAGTCCCTCCCGCCGGTCTCTCACTTCCTGTCAATGACATGCCCCCTGCTAAAAACCCCTCGTCACTGGGATAAGGTCATCCGGAAGAGCCTACCTTTTCCAGTCCAAGATGGCAGCCTCCACCCTGTGCGCCGCCACCTTACTTGTCAGATGAGGAGAAACAATCCTTTGATCGGGTCCTGGGCCTCCGGGCTGCCCAGCCTCCTCCTCCAAAGCCAGGTCCAGCACAGCTGAGAGCTCCAGAAAAGTTTCAGAGTGAAAGACCTGCAGCTTCGGGGCACTGGGGCCTGCTGAGTGGGGAGGGGAGCCGGGTCAGTGGCCAAGTCTGAGTCATGCGGTGGCTGAAGGTCCTTTTGTCTCCCTGGCCTCTGCTGTCCTTGCCTCCCACCACACATCCCTTGCCGGACTGCTCGAGGCCCCATTCCTTGGGGTTCATTAGGGCCCTGCGGTGCCAAGAGAGTTGCAAGCTGGGGTCAAAGCCAACAAGCTGGGGGCTGTGCGGTCCCGGCCTGCAGCTGCGGGGCTGGCTGCTTCCTGGCCTGTGGCCACTGGCGTTGAGCGGTGCTGGGGGCTGCTGTGCACCTAGAAACAGCCTTCTTGCCTCAGAGCCTTGATCTCTACTTTGTCCTGGACAAATCTGCAAGTACCTAAACCCCAATCTCTATCTTGTTCTGCCTTCCTTTTACCCCTGTTATTGATCCTTCTTTGTTTACTCATACAGAAACTTGGAGTTTATATTTTGCTAGAACACCCCCGGCCGTTTGGGTCCCCGTTGATCTCCATATGGAATGACAAAATTCAGATCCTCTCTTTAATCTTATGCTTCATCCCCGCAGTAAGAAAAATTTTGAAATTTCCACCCTTATTGCTGTCATCATTTCCATGATGGCCGCTATTTCCACCACAACAACAGCAACAGTCACCTCACAAAATCAAGTGGTGACAGCAGCAACGGTCGACCAGCTAACAAAAACACATCACCCAAGCCTTCAAAAAGACCGCCCTGCTATTTCAAGATGTCTGCGCAGCCGTACTCAATTCACAAATCAAATTAAACTTGGTTTGGGAGGAATTAATACCCAGGTGTTAGATGTTTTAACTTTAAATAACGTGTGGGATACCATTTGGTCAAAAATTCAGGCTGGATAGAATAATCTGCATAGTTGAATGCATGGATCGATATTGGGATCCCCATATATATTAGCCTTGTTTGGCATATTGTTATTGTTCATTATTTTAAAGATCAGATGTGCCAGTAACAAAATCATAAAAATGTGGTCCTTTTGGCTGAGGCTCTGGAGTCAAAGACAAAAGGGGGAATTGAGGATCAGATTATAAACTGTTCCTCTCAAAAATCTCCAAAGTCCTGACTCCATTCACTTCAGCCCCTAAAGCATACTAGCCAAAAACTAACACGTGGCCAATAAGTGTGCCAAATATCCCGACTCCACCCTGGCTCCACACCTGCCTTACTCTATCCAATAGCGATCCAGTAGTGCCACCCTGGCTCCACCCCCACCATACCCTATATAAATCTGTACCTTTCCTCAAAAAAATGGAAGTGTTCCGGAAACCCCCCCGAAGTCTGTGTGGTGATTCCATGCCTTGCCCTCCCAGTCCAGTCCCTGAACCTTGTTCCACTAGCAGGCGCGTGGGAAAAAACAACAGTCCTTGACCTACAAACAGAATTCAGCTCTCAATTTAATCCCCCTCTCAATTTAAATTTCTCCATTTTATTCCTACCACTCTCAGCTGACAATATTCCCTAATTTGTATGCTTCCTATTATTATTTAAATTTTTCAAGAAAATGTTTAAAAACCAGTATTTGATTTTTTTTTTATTTTTTAAAAACCTGATCAACTGCTCACTTTTGGTACACTAATGGAAGTTAGAATATTATTTAATTTTATTCCTGAACATTAGCAAACTCTACTTTCTTTCTGCAAATGGATGTCTTCTATCCTCAAAATCTCAAACAATTCCAAGTTTTGAAAATAAAACTTGGTTGAAGAAGGCAGCTTACTGTTAGAAAAAACTGGCATAAATATGACAAAATTGATCTAATTCCCACAAATAAAAGGAAATGAAGGGGGGTCTTCAAATAACACAAAGATGGTGAAGCTGAAGAGAATCCAGAAAAGATCTGACAAGCAAAAGATAAAAATCATCAATCCAAAGTCATAGAAAAATATCACAGATTTGTTTTTAAAATCATCAGGGCTATTTGTTCCAAATATTCATTTGTGTCCAATTTTTCATAAATCTGCATAATGTGTTGATAAGCCCCTAAGTCCAAATATGAAATATTAAATCAAGTGCATTAATTAGTGTGACTGACTAGAGCTGAATCCAAAACCAATGTGGTTAGCTCCCAATTACCTGCTTTATTGGAGAGAAACAGCACTGTGGGGGATAATCCCTCAAGCATTTCTTCTTGGCTTTAGCGTGCATTATGCTGGAGTTTTGTTGGAGAATGGCTTGTTTGTTTTCAGCAACATTTTCTTTCCAGTTATTTTTTCTTAAATATAACAAAGTAATTCATCTTCCCCAAGAACAAGCTGGATGCCTGTTAATGAGGGCATTGAAGCAGGACCACGCTTAGAATGGGTATGGAAAATAGATCAGAGTTCCTGTAATTTTTGTGATACTGTGTGCCCAGATTCACTAAAGTCCCTATCACTGCTAGGATTTGGAAGTGTCTCAAGAATCGATAGAACCTAATTACTGTCCAGTCCAGTGATATCTAACCATTACAAAATGACAAGGCAAACCTTGTATGATGACTCAGCCAATTATTTTGCCCAATTTATTCTTTAGTAAATTTTGGAGCTATTTATTTCTTTTTTCAGCTCCTCTCTTTTTGATATGCCTCTGTTCTGGAAAATCACAATGAAATATGTTATACATTAAAATTTCTGCTGATACATTGCAGATATCCTTAGAGTTCTTTGATTGACACCCATGAAAATCCATTTATCTTACATTTTGTTTCCTAAGGACTCTATAACCCAATCTGTGGTGAGGAATGATCCTTTCCATGGAGAATATCAATAGTTTAATAATGAAATATAAACTCACACCCACTCAACCTTGATGAAAAAATTCAAGTCATTATAACTACACAGAGAACATTACATGTACTATAGCAGGCTAATATGTTTCTTGAATTAATATTTTTATTTTCTATTTGTATGGCTAATTTTTGTTGCCTTTCCCATAAACTTTTTTTCATTGAGTTTATTGGTATTTTTTAGGTACACAGTACAGTTGCATTCATCATCAGGAACTTCTACCTTTACATGACAGATCTTGGTTCTCACTTTCCCCCAACACACACCCCCACTATTTATGAAGACTTTGTTTCCATTTTTTCCTTTTCACATATTTTTTCTTTTCCCTTATTTTCTTTCCCCTACCCTTCCCACTTCCTCTACAACTTTTGCCTTTTTCTTCCTATTTCACATTATCAGTTATACAATTTGGATCTTATTTACACTTTCAGTTTTTACACCAGAGAAACCATTTGATATTTGCACAAGTGTGTCCTATTTATTTCACTTAAGAGTATGGCCTCAACATGCATCCATTTTCTCATGAATGAGTAGTTTCTCATTCTTTATGGCTGAGCAGTACTCCATTATATAGAAGAATGATATCTTTATCCAGTCTCCAACTGATGGTCAATTGGGCTGTTTCCAAGTTTTAGCTATTACAAACTATGCTGCTATAAACATGGGTGTGCATATATCACTGTGATATGACTATTTAAATTATTTTGGAAACATACCCAGCAGAGAAGTAGCTGGGTCAAATGGAACCTCTTGTCCTAGTTCTTTGAGGTATCTCCATATTGATTTTCATAGTGGTTGCACCAGTCTGCACTCCCACCAACAATGGAGAAGGATTCCTTTCTCCCCACAACCTTGACAACATTTGTTATTGGCTGATTTCTTGATAGCAGCCATTCTTTCTGGGGTGAGGTGAAATATCAGTGTTGTTTTCATCTGCATCTTCTAGAATGACCAGTGATGTGGAACATTTCTTCATGTATTTATTTACTGTTTTTACTTCTTTGAGAAATGTCTGTTCATTTTAGATGCCCAGTTTTAAATGGAGTCTTTATATTCTGACAGCCCGATTTTTTTTGAGTTCTTTATATATTCTAGATAATAGTCCTTTGCCTGAAGTGCAGCTGGTAAAAAAATGTTTTCCCACATTGTACGTTGTCTGTCAGCTCTGTTAGTGGTTTCTCTTGCAGTGTGGAAGCTTTTTAGTAAGATGAGATCCTAGTTGTCAATTCTTTGTGCTAGTTCCCATGCTACTGAGGATTTGTTCATAAAGTTTTTTCCTATGCCAATGTCTTCAAGAGTTCTGCCTAACTTATCTTCCAGCAAGTTTAGTGTTTCTGTTTCTATATATAGATCTTCAATTCAGTTGGATTTTAGTTTAGTGAATGGTGAAAGACAAGGGTCTAGTTTTAATCTTTGGCAGGTTGAAATCCAGTTTTTCCAATACCACTTATTAAAGAGACTATCTTTCCACCACTGAGGATGGCTGGATCCTTCATCAAAGATGAGGTAGCTGAGTACATCTGATGAGGTAGCTGAGATATTTCTGTATCTTTCAATCTATTCCACTGATCCTCAGGTCTTTTTCTTTGCCAGTCCCATGCTGTTTTTATCACATTAGGTTTGTAGTATAGTTTCCAGCAGCAGATTGTGATACTACCATCATATTTCTTTTTGTTTGTTTGTTTATTTGAGATAGGGTCCCACGATGTAGTTGAGACTGACCTGGAACTCACTATGTGTCCCAGGCTGGTCTCAAGCTCACAGTGATCCTCCTGCCTCAGTCTCCTGAGTGCTGGGATGACAGGCATGTGCCACCACTCCCGGCTCCATCATGTTTCTGTTGTCTAGAATTGCTTTTGCTATTTTAAATCTCTTCTTGTTCCAAATGAATTTTTGGATTATTTTCTCTAGTTCTGTGAAATATACTGTTAGACTTTCAATCAGAATTGCATTGAACCTGTATAGGCGTTTTAATAGTATGGCCAGTTTCACTGCGCTGGTTCTTCCTACCCATGAGCAGGGACACCTTTCCATTTTCTTATATCCTCTTCAATCTCCTTTTGCAGAATGCTGTAGTTTTCAGTGTAGAGGTCTTTTGCTTCCTTTATTAGATTGATTCCTAGATACTTCAATGTTTTTGGATGCTATTGTGAAAGGAATTGCTTTCCTAATTTCTCTCTCAGTGAGTCTGTTATTTGTGTACAGGAAGGCTATTTATTTTTGAGTGTTGCCCTTGTATCCAGCTACACTTTTGAATCTATCAATTAAGTCTGGAAGTCTTTTGGCAGAGTTTTTGGGGTCTTCTATGTAGAGTATCATATTGTCAGCAAATAATGACAGTTAAGCCTTTCCTATCTTTATTGCTTTTATTTCTTTCTCATGTTGAATTACTGTGGCTAATTTTTACAGAATTATATTGAACAGGAGTGTTGATAGTGGGCATCCTTGTCTTGTTCCTGATTTTAAAGTGATGGTTTATACTTTTTGGCCATTTAATATGATGTTGGCTGTTGGTTTTTCATAAATAGCCTTTATCAAGTTGAAATAAAGACATCTATTCCAATTTTCTGCAGGGTTTTTTATAATGAATGGGTGTTGAATTTTGTCCAATACTTTTTTTCCACCTATTGAGATGATCGTATAGTTTTTGTCCTAGTATATTACAATTACCAATTTATATATGTTGAACCATCCTTGCATCCCTGAAATAAATCTGACTGGGTCAGGGTGTATGATCTTCTAGATGACCCTCTGTATTCTGTTTGCCAGTATCTTTTTGAGGGTTTTTGCATCAATGTTCATTAGAGAGATTGGCCTGTAGTCCTCTTTTATGGTTGGGTCTTTCCCTGGTTTGGGAATAAGAGTAACACTTGCTTTCAGGGATGAATTTGGAAATATTGCTTCCCTTTCAGTTTCATTGAAAAGTTTAAAGAGTAGAGGCAGTAGTTCTTCTCTAAATGTCTTGTAAAATTCAGCAGTGAATCCATCAGGACCTGGGCTTTTCTTTGTTGGTAAACTTTCAATTACATTTTCAATTTCACTGATTGTAATTGGAGTGTTTAGAATTTTTTATCTTCTTTGTTCAACTTGGGAAATTCATAAGTATCTATAAATCTGTCCATTTCTTCTGTTTTTTTCCATTTTATTAGAGTACAGGTTCTCAAAGTAGGTATTGATGATCCTCTGGATTTCTGCTGTATCTATTGTGACTTTAGCTTTTTTGTTCTTAATTGCATGGATCTGAGCCTTTTCTTTCCTTTTTTTGACAATATTGGCTAAGGGTTTATCGATTTTATTTATTCTTTCAAAAAAATCAACTCTTCAATTCATTGATTTTTTGTATCATTCTCTTATTTTTCATTGCATTGATTTCTACTCTGATCTTTATTATTTCCTCCCTGTATGAGCTTTGGGTTTGTCTTTCTTTTTTTTTTTTTTCTTCTTCTTCTTCTAGGTGCTTAAGATTCAACATTAGGTATTTACACATGTGTGACTTATTTATTTCACTTAGGAGTATATCCTCAATATGTATCCATTTTCCTATGAATGAATTTAATTTATCATTCTGTATGGCTGAATAGTATTCCATTTTATAGAAAAATAGTTTCTCTGGTGTGATAAACTATAATAGTGCATAAGATTCTAATGATATAATTGACAATGTGAAATAAGAAGAAAAGGGCTAAAGGTGTTGGGAAAGTGGAAAGGGTAGGGGAAATGTATTAAGGGAAAAGAAAAAAAATGAGAAAATGAAAAAATGGAAATAAAGTGTTTGAAAATGGGGAGGGTAGGAGGGAGTGTAGGGAGGGCAGGGACAAGGGGAAAAAATGAGAACCAAGACCTGTCATGTAAAGGTACAAGATCCCAGTGAGGAATGTAACTATACTGCATACCTCAAATGTACCAATAAACTCAATGAGAGGAAAAAAAATTCAACATTAGATTTTTTTATTTGAACTCTCTCTGTTTTCCTAGTGTGAGCATTCACTGCTATGAATTTCCCTTGTAGAACTGCTTTCATTGTGTCCTATAGATTCCTGTATGTTATATTGGCATTTTCATTTATATGTAAAAACTAATTTCTTCTTTAATTTCTTCTGTGACCCACTGATTGTTCAGGAGAATCTTGTTCAATTTCCATGTGTTTGTGAAGTTCTTATAGTTTCTTATGCTAATGATCCTCAGCTCAACTGCACTATGGTCTGATAATATACATGGGATAATTTCAATTCCTTTACCTTTATTTTAAAATGTTCTATGAGCTGGTATGTGTTCTATTTTAGAGAATGACCCATGTGCAGGTGAAAAGAATGCATATTCTGATTTTGTGGGGTGGAACACTCTGTAGATGTCTATTAAGTCCATTTTTCAAAAGCCTGATTCAAAAAAAAAGGAGAGGGCCGGGGATTTAGCTCAGTGGTTTGGTGGCCTGCCTTGCAAGCGCAAGGACCCAAGTTCAATCCCCAGAACAAAAAAAAAAAAAAAAAACGCTTGATTCAGTTCTCATATTTTGTTGTTGATATTTTTGTCTAGTTGATCATTCTATTTGTGATAGTGGGGTATATAGGTCTCCCACTACACTTGTATTAATGGTTACTTTGTTTTCTCATGTCCCTTAATATTTGTTTTATAAAATTTGGGGCATTAATATTTGGTGAATATATATTTATGATTGCCATCTCTTCCTCTTGGATTGTTCCCTTTACAAGGATGTAGTGGGCCCTCTTTGTCTCTCTTAAATAGTTTTGGTTTGAAATTTACTTTCTCTGCAAATAAGATAACTACCCCTGCTTTTTTCTGGGTTCCTATCACATGGAGAACTGTTTTCCATCCTTTTACTTTCAGTCTATGAGTTTCCTTCTGAACTAGGTATGTTTCTTATATACAACATATTGTTGGATTTTGCTTCTTAATCCATTCTGCCAGTCTATTTCTTTTGATTGGTGAATTGAGACCATTAACACTGATGGTGGTAACTGATATGTACTGACTTATCATTGTCATGCTATTGTCCTGTTGTTGGCTCTTTTATCACCCCCTTTATTTTATTTTGTTGTTATTGTTGTTGTTTTTGTTTCTTGAGACAGGGTCTCACTATGTTATTGAGACTAACCTGGAACTCACTATGTAGCCCAGCCTGACCTCTAACTCACAGCGATCCCCCTGCCTCAGCTTCTCGAGTGCTGGGATTACAGGTGTAAGACACCAGGCCTGGCTCCCCACTCCTTTTAGTTTCTTACCTTGACTAATTGATTTGTTCTGTTGGGCTTCATGATGTTGTGGCCTTCATTGTATTTTTCTAGGATATTGTGTAGAATTTTTTGTGTGCTGCTTTGGTATTGATGATGTTTCTCAGGTGTTCTTTGTCATGGAAGTATCTTGTTTCCCTATCCATTTTAAAGGAGACTGTTGCAGGATGCATCAGTCTGGTTTTCTCAGGGCTTGAAATACCTCACTCCAGGATCTCCTTGACCTGAGGGTTTAGGTTGAAGAGTCTGGTGATTTTGATGGCCTTTCTTTTGCATATCACTTGTTTCTTTTCTCTAACTGATGGTAGTATTTTGTTCTTTTGCTGGTTTTCTGGGATCTTGACTATTATACATCTAGGTGTAAATTTGTTTTGATCATGGCTAGTTGGCATCCTATATGCCTCACTTACCTGTATGTCAAATTCTTCCTGTCTGTTTGGGAAGTTTTCTGTCACTTATTCTGTGAACAGATTTTTTTTAAGTCATTGACTTTCTCCTGCTACTTCATGGATTCCTATCAGTTGTATTATTCTTCTTTGCATCTTCTAGGAGTTATTGGATTGATTTCTCATGATCCCTTACTGTTTTTAAGAGCTCTCTTTTCATGGTCACTGACTGCAATCCTATCATCTGCAATCCTATCAATTTCCTATCATGAAATTTTACCTTCACATTCATTTGTTCTGCTTCACGTGCTTTCTACAGAGTTTTAGTCTCCTGGATGTGTTTGAATTTGTTTCATGGATTACATTTCTTTCTAGTGCTGGTCATTCATGTCTTCTGTAATGGTCCTGAACTCATTCTTTTTTCCTTTGTCTGTCTCTGTTCTAGAGCCTCCAATCATGTGTTTCTTTGTGCTCACCATCTCTGTAGTTATCTGGGAAATTATTTCTGTTTTGAATTTTTCTTCAGCCTGATTGATTTGTTTTCTTACTTCCTGTGCTAATAGTTCAGGGTGTCCTGGTGGTTGATTATGAGGCTGTTCTACCTTGTTTCCCTTATAATTTGCCATTGGTGAATTAAAACCCTGTATTTGTGCCTTGCTTAAGTGTTTTCTCATATTTATTTTTGTTGTTGGTGCTGTCCTTGGTTCAACTCCTGGGTTAATACTTTTATCTTTCCGTTATAGCTGCTCTTTAGGTTTTGAATCTCTAATAACTCAAAGACACTCTCGTTTTCATAATATCGGGAAGAACAACTGATTAATCTGTCACAACCCTTTAGCCCAATTGATACAGTCAGAAACACAATAGCATCAAGTACTGCTTAGAAATTAAAAATTTGTGGTAGTTATTAGTTTATCACCTTTAACCATATGAATTAAATCAAAATTTAGGACTAGCCCAAAATATGTTTATAGTGAATAAACTCTTCAGTATAGCAACTTTGCCCTTCAGGATGGGGACTTGGAAGGATTTTGGAGGAAAGTAATAGGTCAATAGAATAGGAGAAGGTATAAAATAAAGCCAGAGGACACAGGATGATCATAGAAACTGTTGAAGACAAGAGGGAAAGACAGAGTGCAAGAACAAAAATAAGAATAGGACATCTTAACAGTAATAGGGAAGCTAAAAATTGTACTCACTTTCCTTTGAAACTAATGATGATCAAGTGAAGGAAAAAGAAAAAAGAAATCTCAGTTAGGGCAGGTACAGGAACAAGATGTAGAATAATCGTGGAAGCAAGATCCTGAGTGGGAAAAAGAAGAAAGAAAGAAGAATTTGAAGAATGGGAAAAAATAAAAATTTTAAACTAAAAATTAAAAGTTAAAAATATGAGGAAAATAAAGAAAAAGGATTTGAAAGGCCTCTTTCAGAATATATCTCTGCTGCCATAATAGACAATGTGTGCAGCCATGTGCAGAACTAAGTCAATTAGTCTCAGCTAGCTGATGGCAGACCCCTGAGATTCAGGATGAATTCCGGTGGCGAGACCCAAGTTGAGCACCCTGACCTCCTGCAGGGTTTAACTCCACAATGTTCTATAGCAGGTTCCAGCTGCCCTTTCCCTGTAGATAGTCCAAGTTCTGATGGAAGGTGGTAATCCCTTAACTTACCAATTACGGAGGTCTACGGTGTGTCTTTATTGCAGTTGTTCACTTTCATTCTATCTTCTGGAGCTCAGCACCATGGCCTTTATGGCCCCTGTGCGTTTTCAGTGTGGATCCAGGTACCAGCACAACCAGGAGGCATAGATGGGGAATGCTGCAGAGGCTCCTGGGTAGTTAGGCATTCCTCACCAGTCTGCTGTAATTGAGGCTTAGGTTACTGGAGGATGGGGAAGCCATTTAGTTCACTGAGTAGGCTGGGCGATCCTCACTGGTCTGCTCTGATGAAGGCCTAGAGTGCTAGAGGGTGGGGGAGCTCAGCTGGGCAGTCCTCTGCCCATAAACTTTTTAAAAATATGGCAGATTGTATTTCTAAAAATAGTCCCAACATTATTTCTCATCTCCAAAATATGACTTTTCTAAAATCATGGATGCCCACTTTGTATACTACATGCTATAGTCTGCAAGACTCCCTATTTTACCCAGGTGGTCATCTAAGAAAGGCAATAATTAATAAAGTGGCCCCCTGGAAGGGTAGTTTTGCAGTTTTCAAAACTGGAAATGATACTAGACATTAAACAAACAAGAAAATCTATATAATGAATATGGAACTCTTCTCATTTAAAATTTCCCCATGAAGGATGTTATCATTATGTACATCTAAAAGTACCAATAAATGTTTTACTTCAAAAATTTTAAAGATGAAATACCTGGCAAGTAATTTAAAATGTTCACACATTAAAATACCCACCATTTTAAAGATTAAACTCATTTATACACAAATGTCATACTGTAATGTCTTTATTGTGCTTTTAAAATGTTGGTAGCCTCTTGATACTCTAAGGATAATGGTCAATGTGCTTAAGAGTTCTCCTTTCATTCACCTTCCCCAGCTCTCATTTGCAGCTTTTAAATCAATAATGTTCTGGGAGGAAGTAAACATTAAGTCACCTCTTCAGGCTTTCTATTTCTCAAAACATTTTACTCCACATGTACTCACTTTCTTAATGTTTTCTGATGCTTTCACATATATTTTCCATTTTATATACTCTTGTTAGCTGCTGTTCTCAATAAATTTGTCAATTATAATATTGGCAGAATCAAAACTTTGAATAATATTGTCTCATAAGAAGTGGTTTTATTGTGCTTCACTTCCACTTAAGATCAAAAATTGATATTAAGTCCTTCAGTGGTTTACATCTCTCATGAATATAATTGTGCTTCAATATTTAATAAGAATCAAATATATTATTTTTAAATGTCTCTTCTAAATTTGACACACTAATTGGACATATCTATTAAAAATATTAATGTTATATTATTCATCGTATAATAGATCTTATTACATTTATTTATTGTTGTATAATAGCCCCTTTCCCCAAAATTCAGCAACATAGTCTGACACTAATGATTTAGCTTTCTTTCAATCTACAATAAAATAGACAGAGAAACTGCATTATCTTTTATAATTTAATCTTAGATATTACATAATACTACCACTGCCTTTGTCACAAGCCTGAATAATTAAATGGGAAAAAATCATACATACCCACTTCTCTAGAAGAAGAGTATTTAAAATTCATCTTTTTTGAGATGTTTGGGGTTGAGAAATAATGTTGTGACTATTTTAAGAATTACAATCTGCCATATTAAAAAAATTATGAACAAAGCAAATTTCTGAAATACATCATATTTGAAATCTAATAATATTTCCATTTTAAAGATTGATACAAAATTATCAACTAGGATTTAATTTTCTTTCTTTCTTTCTTTTTTATTTTTATTTATTTATTTATTTTTGTACCAGGGATAGAATTCAGGACTTTGCACTTGTGAGGAAGGTGGTAGCACCAGTGAGCTAAATATCCAGCCTAGGATTTCAATTATTTCTGTAGATCAAATCAACTTCTTCTTTTTATATACATGGAATTTCCACCTTAAATCTCATATCTTTGTGTCTTATCCTAAAGCTCTTTTACTTATTTTAATATTCTTATTTTACTCGTATTTTAGTTACATATTTGTATCTAATCATTTCTCTGAGTGATATAAATTATACTGACAAGGCCTGTCATTGGCAATGAGTGTCAAAAGCATTGCTAAACCTGCTCCTGCTATTCTGTGCTATTTAGATTTTTTTTCAAAGTGCATGTACCATATGGACTCTGTGTTTATTGTCAGAGTCTGAGATGCTCACTTAGGAATCTCTTTGAACATTTTCACGTTCAAAAGTATCATCAAGCCAAATGTCCTTTTTCATAGTTTCTGTAAAAGCTCACTAAATGACTTGAAAAATATTCAAGAAACATGAAATATATTCTAATATTTAAATAAAAAGCTCTTAGCTCCACAAAAAACTCATACAAAATATGGTAGTAACAATAATGTGTACATGAAAGAAATAGATGAAAACATGACTCAGGCTGTTATATGGCTTGGTTTCTCTTTACAAATTGAGAAATTCCCAGCAAAAGAAGAATATTCTATTTTCTTCTGCCATCAAATGTTCTCTGCTTCTGAGACCCATAATTGTGCTGACAAGATGAATTGCAACTGTCTGTATAGCTCTTGACCAATGGAATGTGAGACCACATTGCTGCCCTTCTTCTTTCTTCTAGCAGTCACATTAGTTGTGTATTTGAAAAAGCTTCAAATAGACTGAAAATTATCTAGTATGAACTTGTGGCAGTATAGTGCACTGGGGACAAGAATAAAGGCTTATATTTTAAATGGAGGGAGAGATGAAAAAAACAGCATAATGAAAATTATAAATTTAATGCATAAATCAGAATGAAGAAAGAAATTCATCTCATAGAGTAGAGTCAACCAGAAAGATTTTTTGACCAGTTAACTGCTCCAGAAACATCTGTGAACATGGCATTGAACTAAATTACTATGAAACATACCACAAACAATTGCCTAGATCTTCTATTACCACTTACTCACCATAAGCAGCTAAACATTCTGAATTATTCATGAGTCAATGCACACGTAATCTTGCAATTACATATTAAGAAATTGCAAGCACAGTGAGAACTGCATATAAAAAATCATGAAAATTTAAATTAGAAAAGTTTCAATTATGTTAAAATAAAGTATACACATTACATACATTTTACAAACTATCTTACAGAGCTGGTTCATTGAAGATGTTTAAAAAATAAAATTCTTTCAGCTATAGATAATTGTAATGTCAAAGGATATGTCTTATTTTTAATAAATCAAATTTCTAAAATTAAATTTATCAAGTATAATTTGAACATGCCATGGGCTTTTCTGGATTTTATTATATATTTTTTAAAAATTGGTAAAGGAATTAAAGTAGAAGAACAGGGAAAAGATAGAATCTAGAATGTTATTTGCCAAAGTTTCAGTAATTGTCTCTTCTGAATAATGTCATTGTTCATATCCCCAAATTTGTCAATGGATATCCAAACAAAGCACTTGCAACAAAATAAAGATAAATAAATTGAACATTAATATTAAAACTTTTGCGTGTTAAACATATTATCTGATAGCAAAGCCAAGGACTTGCATAAATATCTCCCCAAAGAAGATAAACTATTAACCAATAAATACATGGAAAGATGCTCAACATCATTAATTATTTGGAAAATGCAAATCAAAACAACTATGAGATACCACTTCATGTATACCAAGTAGACTATATTTTTTAAAAAAACTGAAAATGCATGTGTTGATGAGGGTGTAGAGAAACTGGAAACTTCTACATTGTTCATAGGATTATCAAATTATACAGCCTTTAAGGAAAATACTTGAATTGTTTCTCAAAAAGTAAGCTTATAATTATCACCCAATCCAGATACTGTGCACCAAGATATAATACTCATATGAACTAAAAGCAAATAAACTGGTATTTTTATTTATTATTTAGCAGGATTATTTACAATACAAAAAGGTAGAAACACCACAAGTGTTTACTGACAAGAGACAAATGGCAAAATGAAATCTGTGTATGCTAAGTGAAATAAGCCAGACAAAAAAGAACAAACATTGAATTACTTCACTTACATGAAATATGTAGAACAGCAAATTCACAGAGACAGAAAGTAGATTAGTGATTACCAAGGGCTAGAGGAGAGGAGGAGAAATTACTGTAAAATATGTAGAGTTTCTCTTTAGAGTAAAAAAACAAGCTTCAGAAATAGCAATGATGCTTCCACAATATTGAGAATATAATTAGTACCGCTGAATTGTAAACTTTAAAATGACAAATGTTATGTTTATTTTTATACACAATGTATACAATATTGTATATTGCATTGTATATTTTATTATACATTTTAGCACATTATAAGCAGTATTTCATATAATATTTATAACATACTCTTTTATACTGTATAATAATATATTAAGACATTGTAATCATAAGTTGGTATATATCAACTTATGTATAATGTGCAACAATGCAATCATAAAATATATTTACCACCATTTAACAATATATATTTTCTCTCTTAAACTTGGTCTAGTTGGAGGTTTTACATCTACCACCTCTGTGTAAACTTGAACAACTTATTTATCATCCTCACATTTGAGTTTCTTTACCTGTGAAGTATGAATAGTAATAACAAGCCTCCATCTCCCTGATTAGCCTGTGGTGGAATACAGTACTATTTGCAACACACGTTACCCTTCACATGTGATTTTTAACACTGAATGTTCTTCATTTTCAGGAGCATTTTTCCATTCATAAAATCATCTTGTGATCTATAAGTGGCAGGAATATGGAATGAAATATATCTGAATTTATCTGGTGTTCTTATTCTGCTTTTGATAAGAGCTGCTTACTTGCTTAGTTCATAATTTGAAATTATCACGTAAACTCAAGATTTTTAATGTATTTCTCAATGGCTGAAATTACATTTTATACTGAAAAACATATCAGTGTTCATACTTAAGACATGCAATACTCAATATATTCTCCCTCAACTCACATGATTTCAAACACTTCCCATTTTTCCAGTAGAAAGTCAGTAAATCTAAAGCTTCCAAAACAGCTAAGTAAACACATTATTATACCTTGCACTTTAAATGATATAGCTCTGACTGAGCTACAGACTGGAATTCTTTGGGGTGAAACACTTAGGCCTGATTTTTTTTCATTTGTTTCACACAACAGATGTGCATACGCCACTATAACTGGTTTCGAAGCCAAAGGTTAGCAAGAAATTTTCTTGTCTAGCAGGCAACTCACAGATATGTAAGTATGCATCTTTTATGAATTTCAGTCCATGTGCCTTGGCATACATGCCTAAGAAAATTCTCTGAAGTCTGCTATACCTAAAGCATATGTTCTCACTTCTGGAGAGTAAAAATCAAGATGGAAAGCATCTTTTATTTCATCTCTACATACATTTTGTTTCTTTTTTCAAAGGCATGGTGATGTTTATTTCAAAGTGGTTACAATTTAGACATAAGAATTTCAAAGGACTAGGATAGGGATGTAGCTCAGAGGTAGTCCTGGCTAGCAAATGTGAGGCCCTCAGTTCAATCTCACATACCATAAAGAAGAAATAAGTTCATAGTCAAATTTAAATGAAAAGAAAAATATTAACATTAAGAATATTTCCTATGACTATACTATACTGTTTGAAGTTAATTATAATTTCTTCTACAACAGTATATTCTCTTTATGTTCATTTAGCATTTTTTTTCTTGGGGGACAAGTAAATAAACAAGAATCCATTGTCATCTTAGACCTAATAATGTTACCTGGCTTAATTAAACAATTTATCTCCGTTGTTCCCTTGTCAAAATGATATTATTGTTAATCCATTGATATTTTCATAGGGGTTATATCAAATTTATTTTTTCACTTATGTTGTTTTATCTCTCTAGTTAGTGTCACTCCAATTTATACTCATGTTTCTCTGATGATAAGAAATAGAACTGAAAGAGAACTTAAAAATTATCTGTGGACTTAAAACTTCAAATTGTTGAAGATATATGAAGAAAACATAAAGCATGGGCATGTGGTGGTACACAATTGTAATCTCAGCCCTTTTGGAGGCTGAGACAGGTGGACCGCAAGTTCAAATCTTGCCTGGGCAAACCAGCAAGACTCTTATTCAAAATAAACATTTTAAAAAGCCAGAGATACAGTTCAGGGGTAAAGTGATCCTGGAGTTGATTCTCTAGTACTGAAAAAAAAGCAGAAGATATAAATGTGTGATATAGCAAGTTTAAAGATTAGAATAAAGACTCAGGAACTTAAAGAACATGTGCCATTTAAAGCAATTTTTAAAAATTAATTAACCTAATACGGACAAAAGAAATCCTTATTTCCTAACTAGATAAGTCTGAAAGTTAGTAAGGTTTGATTCAAAATAAGTCTCTTATTTTAAAATTGGAGAAAGTAAAATCTAAAATCGTAAGTGATAAAACCACTACAAGTGAGCTACAAATGAGAGAGTAAATAAGCAATTCCTTTTTTAAGGTTGGCAACTCCTGAACTGCTTCCTTCCTAAATCTTTAGCCTAATCTCCCTCCAATTTACCACTCCACAAACCTAATCTCAAGTTTTACTGTCCTGTTATCTGTCCAAGACCTTTTAACATGGAAGAGACTATTCCACACCTTCGATTTGGATTGCTATCGTGACTTGTTTCAGCCAATGGAACATCAGCAGATGTGACTCGGGAAAGCTTGAGAAAAGTGGCCACTCTTCTGCTTATTCTCACCCTCTGTGTTGTCATGAGAGCATCTACAAGCCAGCCTGCTGAAAAAACTATGAGATAGGAGAGCTTTCCCAAGCAAAACCAGCTGACATGGCAACAAGCCCATCAGCCTTAACACTCTGCCTTACAGAAACACAACAGACCACAGATGCACTTGCAATCACAGCCTAGATTTCACCAAATGGAGATTAGTGGAACACCACAGATTTGTGAGCTAAATAATTTTTATTGCTGCATGTTACTGAGATTTTTGTGGTTGTTTGTTAATGAGCATTATTGTCAGTAGATGCACTCACTCTGTACCTTCCAAATATTCCATATGCAGCTACATTTGTTTGAGTCATGTCAAGAGAAGGACGTTCAGATAGGTCCAAGGCCAGAGAGATGTAGGTGTAGCATAGACAGCCAAGTGATCATTTGCCTGTGAATATAGGTGGGGGATCAGATGGCAGGTACACTGAGTTCAGAAATAGTTTCTAATTGATATTTGGATTAGATCAGAAAGCAGACAGATTTTAAACCCAAAACAAGTTTGGAATGTGGTCAGAGTGAAGGCCACAAATTTATGAGAAATCCTGGCCAATAGCAGCACAACAAATAAAATGGAAATTTTCAGGGACAGACACTGGTGGTTGGGACTGGCTAGGCTGAGTTAGCTTGGGAAAGGGGTGCACTTTGGGAACCATGACATCAGCAGATTCTCTGTGGAGCAGCAGTTGATCCTCCTCAATGTGGAGCACCAAAGGGAAACATTTAGAGTGACTTCCACAGAGGGCTCACACCCAATCACTTCCTGGTCCTGTCCACCACAACTTGGGAGAAACATTTTATACCTACACTTGGTGTGAGGTACTGTTGGCAATAATTGGTTACACCTATAATAAGCTTAAGCAATAAACTTATTTTTAACCTAATGTATTCTACATAAGATGATAAGACAAAATTCAAGATGCCAAATTAAATTAGACCTTTAGATATCTAATCTTTAAAAAACATTATGTATGTCCAAAACATTACACAAAATATATTTATGCTAAATTTTTTGATTATTTGAAAAATCAAACTTAAATGAACAGCCTATGTTTTTATTTGGTACATCCAGTGCACTGTTAACTGTGTGTATCGCCATTCAAAAGAGACAAAGCGCATAAAACATAGTCATTGCCTCTGAAGTCTACAAGTTCTGTGAGGAAAACAGATGAGTGAAGAGGTAATAAGTCCGTGATCTTATTGAACCACTTGTTTGACTACATACCACAGAAAGTAACAGGGCCCTGCCATTCATACGTTTGCAGGAGTCAGAAGTGCAGTAAGAGTCCTTAAATAATCTATCACTATGCATGGAGCACTTGCAAAGTAATAAGGATCATACAGAGCCAGTGCCTGCTTATGTGCTTCCTGTGAGAAAAATACAGAAGAGTAACCATTTCATGGAGCTTCTTAATGTAAAGAAAGGCTTCCCCAGCATACAAATGGACAAATGTGTACATCTAGCAGTTACCTAGGCCAAGTTATATCTACTCTAAGCTTTGTCATTTAGTATAAACAATGGAAATAATTATGCCTTAGTCCATTTTCTGTTACTAATAACATAATTCCACAGACCTGCTAAGTTATAAAGAAAAAAGTCTAACTCTGGCTCATGATCCTGCCTAAAGTCAAGGGCTCACCTTGGGAGATGGCCTTCTTGATGAAAGTCCCATGACAATGTGTGACATCACATGGTAAGAGACAGGCAATTTGGGAAACACTTTGTCAAACTGGCTATTGCAGTTACTTTTTCATTGCTAGGACAAATGTATGCAACACCCACAAATTCAAGGAGGAAAGGTTTTTTTTATTTCACAATTTGTAAAAATTTCAGTTCATTGTCAGCTGCCTCCAAGGCAGAGAGGAATGGCAGGAGAAACAATCCATTACAAGGCAGGCAGGAAGCAGCAAACAGCAAGCAGTACGCCTGCCTTTCCTTTTATTCCATTCAGGCTACAAACCCATTGGTTGGTGCCACCCACAATCAGGGTGGGCTTTCTTCTTCAGTAAATCCATTCAGACACACCTACCTCTGCGCTAAACCAGTTAGTGGATTAATCAAATACCATACACTCTTAATCTCCGTATCACACACCCACAATCCAGCTACCTCCCAAAGCCCTACCTTTGAGCACGTGAGGTTAGAGGGGAACATCTAGATACAAACCATAACACTGGCTTTTGCAGCAGACCCACTCTTCAGATAACTCATTAATTCTAGTCACCTTTTAAATTGCCAAATTTGTTGCAGTCTATCTCATACTGGGAATTAAACTCCAACTTGAATTTCAGAAGAAACCAATAATATTCAAACCATAGCAATGCCTGTCTTCTAGGATTGATATCAGAAATTAAGAGAAACCATTCTAGACAGTCTACAAAATATTAATGAATAAAGTACTGTAAATGATAGCCCTTACCAATATTTTCATAAATCAGGTTGTACATAACAAACTAAGGAAAGAACACAGGAAAACACAATCTGTGCAAGTGAAAAGAGAAAATTGGAAAAAAAGAAGAAAAAATGTCATGTATTGAAAAGCACAAAGTATATAAAAGATTATATGTTGTAATTGTAAGAGACATAAACCAAAATATTTGAATGCATGTTAAACATTCTGCCTTCAAGTCACCCTCCAATCAACACTATTGAGAGAAAAACACTAATAGAGGATTTACACTTGTTTGGAGGAGTATGTAAACGCTAGGAATGCAAATGTAATAAGAATTTTTTTAAAAAAAATTTCTCTAGCTATTCTTTCAGAGACACATTTATGAATTTGTCAGTTAATGAAAATCCTCTTTTCTATGTTTTTGGTCTTCCTGTAACAAGAAATTCTTCTTGGACCCTTGAGGAAGAAAAATGTAAAATAGATTCCAAAAACATTCCAGCTGTCAGTTATGTAGAGAGAAAAGGCAGATTATTCCCCAAAGACCTCATAGTTGACAAAGCCCTCCCTTAATGTGTTTAGCTATAGTGCTAAGAGGAATTTGATAACAACATTCTGGGAGCCTCCATGCTGTTACATGAAATAATTACTGCCCTGGGGTATTGAAGGTAATCAACTAGGCTGGGTCTCCTCACATTCAAGGGAGAGAAAAGGGGAAAGGGTGATTATCTTCCTATAATACTAACAGCTATTAGTCTCATTTCTTAAATCCATTCCAATGATATGCACAGTTTCTGTTTTCCTTAAGTGACTGTGATTTCCCTAGCCTCTCTTTTTTCTTTTGTTTTGTTTTTAATATAAAGAAAGCCAATTTACTGCTTTCAAGTTTTATTTTGACAAAGGAAATCATGGTGAGGACATGACAAAAGAGGAACTGTCCTATACTGCTGGGCAGAGAACAGATTGCTAAACCACTCTTGAAACCTTTGGGATTATCTAATAAAGTTCATGATACGCATATTCATTCCTACGTTTCTACCCTAAAATGAATGTTCATGTGTTCCATGAGAGTTGCATACAAATAAGAATAGTAGTATTATTCAGTATAACTCAGTGGAAAGAAATGTTCATGAGAAAAAGACTAGAAACATGGTAAGTATACTCATAATTTGGGATACTAAATGAGAGTTACAAGGAATAACTGCAGGCATATGCAAAAATATAAACTCCAAATATAAAATTTGAAGTAAAAGAAACCAAACACTAAAAAACACAGACCATGTGATTCCATTTATATAATGTTCAAAAAATCCTGCAAAAGTAAATTACTGTAATATGAGGACCTTAACATCTAAACCTTTACAAGAGCAAGAATGAGATCATCACAAAATAATGCTCACAGTTCAGGAAACAAGTAATTGTGATTAAGAAGAGATTTTTAAAGGACAGGGTTTGGGGGTACCAGTGACATAATTTTGGGCATAGTGTTCAACACATTAACCTCTTGAGCAGTATTTACTCCATTAAGATGTATGATTATGTTTATGCTTTTTTCTGTATTTCATAATAAATATATTGAAATATCTTTCTGGGTATTTTTCTTTCCATACTTTCATCTAAACAGAGGAGAGATTAAGAATTACTAAGTTTATATTGAGCCTATAATAAGCATCATAACTTCCAGCTCTAACAATAACTGTGTGAATGAGTTATGATCTTCTGGACTTAAAAGATAGAGACAGAAGCCAAGCATCAACACATGATGAAGGAAACAGAGTCAATGGCTGAATTCCGGTTTGTGCCATCTGAGTATGTCACCATGCTGACCACATCTACGTGTTGGCTTAACTTTGTAGACAGAAGTTTCATATTTTATAGTCGGAAGCCTAACTAAACACTCTCAAGTTCTGCATACTAATATACAAAGAATTTCAAATATTTTAATGCAATTTAAGAGACATTTAAAATATATGTACATAATTCTGAGACTAATTTGTTAAATAAATGTGTTATTTATTAGGCTAAATTATGTATTGTTTCTATTAAATGGTTGAAAAATGAGTGTGAATCATCGGCTATAAAGAGGGCTCAGAAAAGAATGCAAAGCCAAAATCTCAATTTTTATTATAAATTTTCTCTTATGTAGCCACAGGTCACAGAAATGAAAGAAACAAAAACAGAAAACAAAGATAATAAAATCTTGTAATCTTCTGAAGCTGATAGAGGACCCAGAGAAATACTTCCTTCATTCATTCCATATACACTTCAGTGCTTACCCTCATACTTAGCCTGTGCCCTAGGGATACATGATAGAAAGATACACAGGTGATTGAAATCATATATTAAGCTGTAAAGAAAAATCAGAGGCCAATAAAATTGTAATGTTTAAATAAGAAGCAATTCAAGAACTGGGAAACACTAGCCCGAGAGAGGTTTAATGATGCAATGACATCATTAAGACCAAATTCTTGAAGTAAATATGGAGACAAAGAGAAATTAGAAAAGGAAGGAAGGGAAAAGGGAGGGAGGGAGGGAGAAAGAAAAAGGGAGGGAGGGAGGAAGAACTACCAATTGGAAAACCCAATCAGAATATCTTTAGTCACAAATCGCATGTTAGCTGGCTGGTTATGATTGGCTAAGATAAAGTTTTACTCCTGTTCATCATAAACATTCATTAGAAATGACTTAAGGCAAATTATTTTCTGAGGCCTAGTTTAAGCAAGGTTAAAGCTACATTTCAAGCATTGTTGGTTTTGTTTGACCTGGAATTTTCTGAGTCACTCTTTGTCTTGTGTTACATATACACAATGCTGATATAAACAAACAGTGTGGTATCTTCAGAGAAAGATAGAGCAAGCTCTGAAGTAAACAAGGGGTCATGGCTTGGGAGGAGTTTGGAGTTGTAATGAAGGTGGGGCCAGTGACTTAAAGCAAAGCTTTTTTGAAAAGATAGATGTATGAGCCCAGGCCAGAAAGAAGAGCAGAACGCGGTCACACAACCATGAAAATAGGGAGAAGTTATCTCAGGCACAATGTACATTTCTGAGTCAGAATTGTAGGTGGCATATTTGAAATAATATGACTGAAAAATAAGCTGGAGATATCAGCTAGGGTTTGGTTCAGTTTCAAAGACAAAAATTTAATACAATGGACTCTTAAATAGAGACCGTAAGTTTTATGATTTAGCTCTTAAATATCTCTCAGAGACCAATGTGTTGGGTTTGGCTGCCAGCCTGTGGGGCTGTTGGGAGGCGGTGAGTCTAGAGGGTGAAGAGTAGGAGGAAGTTAAGGCACAGGGTCAGGAGCGCTTTTGAATGTGATATTGTACCCTGCTCCCTCTCTCCCTGCTTCCTGCCTGCCCTGACCTTAGCAGTTTCCTCCGCTGCTCTCTCTCCCTGCACAATGTTCTGTCTTGCCACAGGCCCAAAGTGATGAGGCCAAAACCCATAGGCAGAAACCACTGAGAACTTCAGCCAAATATACATTTTTCTTCCTACTTTGTCACAGTAAAAGAAAGCTAGCATCTTTAGTCTGCAATTGGGAAGGGAGTTTTGCAATCTTTCAAGGACCAAAGTTATTTGTATATTCTTACTGTGGTGTAAAATAGCCACTTGCACTCCAGCCCTCACAGATGAATCCATGGGGCAGACGCGGGATGGCAAAGACTATCACTCTCAATGTAAGAGCCTTCCAGGAAGCAAACGCAAGTTTGATATGTAAACCAATGACCAGAAAAAAAGTCAAATGAGTACTGTAACAGGAAGCTAAATATCTGTGTTTTGTCTTGTTTTGTTGTTTTTCACAAAGAAATAAAATGAAAACCTGTTTTATGAAACAAGAAATTTGATACAAGGGGGAAAAGACAAGAATTGAATAGGAAAAAGTAAGTAAAAGTGCCCTACTTAAGGGCATAATAGATAGTACAGAATTCTACACTTGAAGGAAAGGACCCTTAGTAGGAAGAGTTTGCTAAGCTTGAATGTAGTGGTTGCTAAAAGAGAATTTTGTGCCCTACGTATAATTATTTCTTTAAGCTTGTCTCAGGGATTGGGCTTTCAGGGAGTCTCCCTAATTTGAAGTTTCATAACTCTTCATTTATTATTTCTACCTTTTCAAGTCAGCCAACATATCCTATTAATTCTATCACAATACCTCTTGCACAAAAATTGGAAAAATCAGATAGAATGGTAAAAATTTGAGTCCAACAACCATCTTTAGAAATAGCAGCCAAAGGGCCAGGGATTTAGCTCAGTTATTCTGCCTCCTGTGCCGTAGGCACAGGGACCTGAGTTTAATCCCCAGTAACCTTCCCCCAAAGAAAGAACAGCCATGGAGAAAAAGGAACAGAAAAAGAATTGTTTGAGTTGAGGGTATTATTGTATCCCCAAAATATGTAGGCTGAAGTTCTAACCACAGCAGTTCTGATTATGATCTTATTTGAAAATAGGATCTTAGATGATGCAATCAAATTAAGATGAAGCCATACTGGATTAGAGTGGGCCCCATGTCCAGTGATGGCCATTTTTATAAGAAAGTCACATGAAAACACAGGGACTCAGAGAAGCACAGGGAGGGTACCGTTTGACAGAAGCAGAGTGTCAGGTGCTATACCTGTGAGCCAAAGAACACTAAGGACTGACAATTGCCACCAGAAGAGGAAAAACTTCTTTCTCAGAGATTCCTGAAGGAAGCAACCTTGCTGAAACCTTTATTTCAGACTTCCAGTTCCAAGAACTATGACAGAATAAATTTCTGATGTTTCAAACTACCCAATTTATGATAATTTTTATGGTGTCTCTAGAAAACTACTACAGTACATAAAACCAGCTGTAAAAGAGTGGAAACAGAAAAAAAAATAAATGGTACTCTAGCAAGTAGCTGTGTTGGCCATAAGGTAAACAAATCTTCCAGTGGTATTGGGGTCAGGATAAAAAATAATTACAATCGTCCAGGTGTGGTGGCGCATACCTATAATCCCAGCACTCTGGGGCTGAAGCAGGAAGATCGCTGTGAGTTAGAGACCAGCCTGGGCTACACAGTGAGTTCCAGGTCAGTCTGAACTACATAGTGGGCATCACTTGAATTAGAAGATGAGGTGTGCGATACACCTCAGACCAACTCCCACCCAACTCCCTGGTTTTGAATCATAGAGAGGGAGTCATTGGAAAGGCAAGAATTACAGACCAACAAGTGGGAGTAAATTGCAGCCATTTTTTTTCTTTCTTTGCAGTCACCCCAAGACTGCAGATCAGGTAGGATCATTATGAATCTGAAAAGCACCTAGTAGTGATGCAATGAATGATATTTGGAATATTCCAAAATGTGATAAACTATGTACTATTTTTTTCATATGCTGAATTTATCCAAAAAAGTTATAGGAAGTTATAATGGGCTGAATTATTTCAAATTCAAATTATTGTTGAAGTACTACTGCTGGTATATCAGCATATGACTGTGCTGGAAACAGGGTTTTCAAAGAGACAATTAAGTTAAAAGGAGGATGTTCTCTGGCTGACACCTTTACAAGAAAAGAGCCTCAGGACACAGAGAGATACTTGGGTCACACATACAGAGATAAGACCACATGAGAACAGAGAGATCACCTTCAAGCCAAGGAGAAAGGGCTCAAAAGAAAGCAAACTTATCAATACTTTGATCCCAGACTTACAGCCTTTGCCAGTGTGAAAATTAGAGTCCTACAGTTTAAGCGTCCTAATCTGTGGTACTTTTTTCAGTGGCAACCTCATCAAATTAACACTATAGTTTGAGTAAAGTCTAGGCTGAGGGTCAGATTCCATGTAATATTTTGTCACTTTCCAAGACATTCTAGGTGTTCTTTGGCTCAAATGAAAGAGCTTAGTGGATCAGAGAAGGTCTGTATGTACGTGTAAGCTCAAGGCCTCAGTTTATTCTAAGTGAATGCCACCCCCCTCTGTCCAAATCAATTGCCCAGATCCTCTCAAGAGTGGCTTATAGGATTATAGGCATGCACAACCAGGCTTGGATGAAGTGGCTTTTAGGAAGTTACACAGTAAAGTCAATGTGAGTGGTACAGTTGAAGCCATCAGGTAGGAAAGAAAGAAAAAAAAAAACAGACACACCACACTGCAAATAAAGTGTCTTAGACACTTTCTCCTCTCTGAAATGCAATGCCCACCACTTGCAACTTAAAGGATGAAAGGTTCTTTGGCCCCAGGTCACCACTTTTGGTCAGCTGATCCGAAGGCAGGCAGGCGTGATGGAAGCGTCAGGCTGTACACCGCTGGGCAACCAGGAAACAGCAAAGGGAGGAACCCGGGAGGGAGACCTACCAGTGCAGGTCCGGCCTTCAGTAAGAGCTACCTCTCAATGACACATTTAGCTATGAATTCATCTAGTTAGTCTTGCCTGAGAGAGCATGAGTATTTGGGGGTACATCCTCAATCTAAAGCACAGTAACTGCGATTAAAGAAAAATCATCAAGACCAACTGAAGCAAATACACTGCATACACAAAGAGGCTTGTTCATTTGTTCTTCATTTAAAATCCAAGAAATGTAAACACTCCACTCAAGTTCTTTAACCTCCATCATGAAGATAGTTGAAAAATGTATAGAGTTGTCCACAAATGGTCCTCCAAACTTAAGTAGCCTAATTCACGTTTAAATGCTGTGAAGTATCCACATTGGCTTCTTCTTTTAACGGGATACCAAAAAGCCCTTGAGTTCAGTTACAGTCATGGAAGGAATCGTGCCCTCTTGGTGTATGGGAGACACATAGAATCTCTTGGCACAGCTAGAAAAGTTTATGATTTTTGATAGAAAAGAAGAACTGACAGTTAGGTCTAACTTGACATTTTCTTTGTTCTCTCACCTTCACTTCTACTAACAATTTATAATATGCTGTCGGCCCTAGTCGCTTGCCTTCATGGTAACATACCTCCCAAATCTGCTCTTTCCACTTCATCAACTAACAACTTTTGTCCAAGCCCTCATCGCATTGCATCCAAAATTATTATTTTGATCTAATAGGTCTTGACAAAATCCTATTTTCTCAAATGTCATTTTATTTAATTTTTCTTATTGCTTTTCATCTATCATTTGAATTTTTGCAGTCCTACAGCCTTTCCAATAATAAAGTCAATAGATCATACGTTTGGAAAGTGATGCTATGTTTCACTTTCATTTACTGCCACATTTCATCTATAGTGTATCTGATGACTAGAATCAGATTAAGTAAATTCCATGGGCATTGGCTGGGACCAATGTTCTAAAATCTCAGAAAGAATATTAAGAATAGCTAATAGCTGAATAACTTAATCTGTGCCAAGCACTGTGCTGGGGCCCTTCACATTTATTGACTTACATTTTTTACAAGTGCCCCATAAGCTACATCCCATTTAATAATTTCCATTTTTTTAGGTAAAGAAAGCAACATACAGAGAATAAGAATAATTTTCCTAAGTCACAAAGCCCTTCAAATTCAAACCAAAATTTTGAACCTTGCTCTTTCTGACTTTAAAATTAAAGCTCTCAGAAGCACACAATGGGGCAGGAATTTCCTGAGATAATTTTGTTACGGATTTATAAGTCCACAAGACCAGATTACACAAGAATAAATAGGGAAGAGCCTTGATGGAGTAGTGAGGAAACATATGTTCTGAGAAGAAGTCTGTTGCTATAATTATTGTGAGCAAGTCACTTCTCCAGGCTGGACTTCCGTGTCCCTGTCTGTGAAATGTGTACAGCATCATTAGGGCAAGGATTTTTATTCTTCCCTCAGCCAGGATAGGTATACTACTGCTGGCTGCCATTAAATCTCTATTTATATTTGTAAAGGGGGTCAGATACAGAGATACAAAAGTTTTTGCAATGAGAAGTATAGAATTCAACTAATAATCCACAAAAATATTTTTTTTCTTTTTTTTATGGTAGTCTAATCATTTGTGTTTCACTTCCTTAAGAATAGCATTTCTACAATGATCTTGGTCACACCGTTACAGTACCAAGATGGAGGCACAGTGAGGAGAGGTGGGTAGGAAGCACTTCCTCAGGAATCCACTGCCCACTTGCCAATTAAAAACTGCTTCACTACAACAAAATTACATGCTTACTTCTAAGCCTGGATTCCTTGCAATCAAACAACTTCTGGATAATCCCTTAAAAATCTACAAGAGTAGTGATATTAAGGCAGCCAACCAAGTTTATGCCACAACCCATGTTCTCACAGGCACAGCAGTTAGAAGAAATATTCTTCAAAACCAAATGAAGGAAGTCATCTTGTATGTCAAAGTTCATCTCTAGCTACTATTTGAAAACCAACCTTTGAAAAACATTGAACATGCTTAATAATTTTGCAACCTTCTTTCCTTTTTTATCAAATTGTATCTTATTGGGGATCTTGGAAACCAATAGAAATATTCTCCTCACTGTTTTATAAACACTGAATTTCAATCTCTGTTACTTTGCTTGTTATTTTGCCTGGCACACACAGTGTTCTCTTTCATCGTGTATTTGTGTAGCATATCGCATATGCTAGGCAAATGGGGGGAAAATGATTCTTTGCTACAAATCTCAACCTTCTTGTGGCTTGAACTGGTATATACACACTTAATTTTGAAGAGTACCTCATAAAATTACAGTCAAATAATCATGGTTTTCTCTACACTTTTATTATTTCTATACATGCATTTAACTCAAGTGCCAGTTTCTCTAAGAATCAATCTAGAGTGATCTCTCCCAGTTATACTTTGTAGTACCTTTTATTTACAGAACTTATTGACTCGTGTAATATGACATACAAACATAAATTTTCTTATTTCAAATATGGAATATACACATCTTCAAAATTTTACTTTTTAAAATTATAAAATCTTACTTTTTTGAGGTATAGAAATCTATATTTATTTCTCTGGGACTCTTATGACACCCATTCTTTCATCCAGTCAGTAATTTTTTACTATTGACTTTCTGAATTTCTGTGATTGCAGAATGGTGAAGCTATTAAGCAGATGAGACAGGAAGGAGGAAAATGTAGCTTAGATAACATCCACCCTTAACGTTATAGTCAAGCAAGGAAGATAACCCACATAAACAACCATAATACAAGGTAATCGTTACTAAAACCAGAAATAGCAAGATAGTCAAGAGGTACCGTTAAACATGAGCCTCGAAGGACAAGTAAAAGATCAATACACATAGAGCTGGCTGGAGGAAATGAGAAGTACTGCCTAGAGAAGAAAGAATGTGTAACGAAGTGGATACAGAAAACTCAGGCTGTGCTCAGGTAGCAACTAATTGTTTGCTTTAGTATAATTGAAAGCAGAAACTGCAAAATAAGGCAGGAGAAGCTGAACATAGAAATTCAAATAGGTCTCAGACCATGAAGAAATGTAGGAATTTAAGCTATAATTAGTTGACTAAGATTACAAAAAGGAATAAGGAAATTTATCAAAAGTTTCAGGCATGATTTGAATTTTGCTTAAAATTACTAACCCAGAAGTGGCTATACACCCAGGTAGAATTGGGATTGGGGAAATTTGGGAAGCTGCTGTGGCAAGTTTGATAAAAGAAAAGAAAAAAAAAAAAGACTTGTTCACCTCTCTGGCTAAAGCCCCTTTGATATATGAAATACAGATGGCACTTGCTATTTTTTACTTACCATAGAGGCAGAAGTTACAGAAGGAGAGTGGAAAAGTCTAAGTACATGTGGTGACTTGACATGGGGGAAAGGGAGCGAGAGAATCAAGAATTCCACCTCTTCTGAGTAGTGGAATCTTCCCTATGAAAATATTGCATTTGCCTACTTTCAATCTGTTCTCAATTTGTTCTTTCTTTTTAGGTTCCTTTAATCTGTCAACTCTCCCTGTAGCTCTCCAGATACTACTTTAAAATCCTATGCAATTGCCCTTTTCAAATATTATTCACTTGGGGCTCATATTGCTTAATCATTCCAAGCTATATTCACAAGTAAAACCATCATACACAATCTGGTAATAAAGATCACAGCAAGGGAATATCCTGTCTCCAACAGTGATGACCAAGAAGCTTCACAGCAAAGAGAAACTTTTATGTAGATTCGTAAAGCAAAAGGTTAAGAGCAGTGATTTCAATGAAAAGATCACAATAGGTCTGAATCTCCAGCACACACAATTGTCTTTATTGTTTGTCTTTTGAGCCACAGACCTTGACAGCCCCAGGACACAGAGATTTGATAGCTTCCAATTCTATTAACAGCTTTGTCTCAGATCAATGAGGTGACCTTGAAGGAAGCCCACTTTCCAGTGCTTCAGTTCCTTGTAGATAAAATGGGAATTGCACCAAGTTTCCATACTTGACTAGAAGCAAAAGGGCAAAGTCCTTGTAGGATGTGAGGTGCTAAATAACAAATAAAATAGAACATGTAATTCCATCAAGCATGCCTCAGCACTGGTTGTGCCCATTTATTACTACTTTTCAATTTCTAAAGTGATGGCAAAATGGAATTTGCACTAATTTTTCAAGAACTTGAATCTAATTCTTATAATCCAGGCCTTTATGTTGCTGATATATTGTAGATATAATTTTTGTGTGCTCCAAGAGGCTTTCTGCTCACAAGGCAATGTTGTAAGTTGTAGATAATTTATTTTCCCTTGCTATTATATTGTGTAAATTACCATGTTGGCAATATTTTAGCCTTTCACACTTTGAATCAGTGCCCAGAACAATTCTAACAAGATTTTGATTCTGTGGATGGAAGCAACCTTAAGGAAGAAAGCCTTTCAAAATGTCTAAGTATTCATTTAAACTACAACTGAGAGAAACATCTTATCCAGGTCAAGTAGAAGGTGAGTCTGAAGGGTGTTACTCATCTCATCCCTGCTGATATCTGTATCCTCCTCCACTGCCAGAAACTAACAGGACCTTGCCAGCTGAGCACATGCCCCAGTCTTTCTACCTCAGGGTGCAAGTTCTAGACTTTGAACTAAGTTTGAGGCTTTGCCAGAAATCTCAAACAAGAATTTGGTCCCAAAGGTCCACCTGCATCACCAAGACTGTGGCTTAATTTATCACCCTAAGAAGATATTTGATTTTTCAGCCAGGAAATGTCTTATTTCTTGCTATTAGTAGAAGTCAAGAAATTAGTAAAAATGCAATTTTGTTTTTCCTGAATGAAAGAAAACCAGGTGCTCAGGAAATAGCCACAGCACCTTGTGGTGATAGAAAAATCATGATTTTTATACAACATTTTCTTTTCTTCTAAAGAAAAATATAACCTCTCACACAATAGGAAAAATAAAACAAAAAGCTTCTCTTTTGTCTTGGCTCCTATCACCCACCTTCCTTTACTCCATGTTAGTGGGTAACATTTCTGGAACTCATTACTGGAATCCCAGAGACTCAACCCTGCCTCCATCAAAATCTATCAGCCCCAGGACAGGACAGGGACTCTTCCTGCTCCATCTGGATCAACACTAACTGAGTGTCCCAGTGAGACACACATTTGTAATATGATTTATTGATAATGTAGGATATTGTTAGTGTTGATATCCTAGAATATTATGATAATTCAATGAGCAAATGTCTATGCTTTTCCAAGAATATGATACAATAACAATTCTCAACCATTTCCAATCAAAATAAGATGTTTTTCACCAACATGGCATTGATAATACCAATTGATAATTGGTATTACAGCAATACAAACAAAGAGACTACTCCTAAATATAGAAAATATTTTTATTAAGAATCCTGCTGTGAGTCAAAATTGACCATGGACACTAGGGAAGAAAGGGCTCAGCTATCGGGAAATTAATCATTTCCTTATCCATGCTCCAAAAAACATATATCAACTTTCATTTAAGCAACGCTCTTCTTTTATGTATTTATACTCATATCTAAAAATGCAAAAGTGGTTTGAGAAAGAAAAAGGACCCTTAGAAGTACTCTTACATTTCTTCTAGTTTTCTAATGAGCTTAATAAGCTCCCCAGATACATCTCACAAAGCAAAAAGCCTCCCAAAATATTAATGTAATTTTGTTTTCTACAATGGTGTGGAGCATTCCAGGTGACTCATAAAATACATCATCATAAATTTTACAAGTGTTCAGTTATCAGTGAAAGGAAAATCACAAGAGAAAAAAACTTTCTCTTTGATGTTATTTAATAAATTTGGGTAGAGTTCTGTTTCAAGAATTTTCATCAGAGTCATTTCTTTAAGTTTTCATCTCAAACTCCATTTGAACAGTAACAATTCCAAATCTCCCTACTCTAATTGTCTGGCAAACAGTCTTTGGCATCGACAAAACCTTCCCAGGTTTTTTGATCAAAGAAATAAATCACTAAATTGAAATTGCTGTCATTCTTTTTGCTGTCCTTACTTAGTGAGCACTACTATGAAAAAGTATCTTCTAGAGGCACCAGGACTCTGAAAAACAAATGAAATGGTTTAAATTTTGCCATCAAAGTCAGAAACCTCATCTGAACGGTGTAAGAAACATCAGATGTCAGGACAAGGAGAAACAAAACTTGAGCCACAGATCTACAGCCAAGAGTAAAGCCTAAGATGAAGTTCACTCTGAGAAGGACCACGTTCCTGTGACCATGTTTTACTGTCCAGTGGGATTTCTACAAGCCAAATTTTGAGAATTTCTGGCCCAGAACACACAATATAACTAATTAGCTCTCTCTGGTAGGGAGAAATGCCTGCTCATTCTCTTACTGTCTATGCAGGGCATCACTTTATTTAGTAGGGAAACATTTCTCTAATTGCAGTTTATGGACTATTTGAAAAAGACTTGTCAATGATACTTGATTAAAAACACAGCTTTGGATTCCAGCCCTATCCTTCAAAATCAAAATGTCTGTGGTCAGTTCTGGAAATGTGATTTTTAAAATAATGATCTAAGCTAATTCAAATACAAACATGCATTTGAAATGAGAATTGGCATTATGACCTAAGAATACTGAACTCTCCACATATTTATTATGCACAGAATTATTTCCAAAATAACATAGAGAATTCTAAGGAAAAATAGAGACCATCAAGTAAGTTTAATACACTCAGATATTCTCATAAATACTTACAAATACAGTACTAGTTAGCCCTGAAAAGGACAAGAGTAGCACTATAGAAATGTTGGGTTATATGGTCACAGAGTTCTGCAAAGTTGCTAAAATCATTTCCAATTTTTAAGTTTGGAATGGTAATGAACAGTTGTGGCTCTAGCCTCCATAGATAATGCAGATCTCCAAAGCTGGAAATGCCTCCCCTTTAAATGTCTAGGAATTCAATTTTCTTAAGGAAGGTATGAGAATAGGGCTCTCAAAATATTAAAGTTTTTAAGTAAGGAGATGAGGCTTTCTAGAATGCACACAAGCCAGCTAACATCTCCTGCTCACTCCAGGATATAAGACTATCCCACATATTAAGTGTCTGAAACAGAAGTCACAACGGTAGCTGCCAGGTCCTCTTGCTCTGATTTGAGTATGGCAGGGGTCATTCAAAACTATCAAAAAGGGTTCTGTTACTTCCTTATAGTACATGTCTCTGTTCTACTCTATATTGATGAGTCACATAAATATTACCTCTTGGAGTTTATTATTTGAAACAAAAAGTTTCAGTCTTTAAAATGTGACTGGCATACAATTTTTATTCCTAGGAGCAGGAAAGAATGAAAGGAAATTGTGAATAACTTCAAATATAAGTTTTAAATAAATAAGAGTCTAGTCTGCCTCAACTCATTATTTTATACATATGAAATAGTCCAGTAAATATGCATATTGGTGGTTTTGTTGAGTTAATAAGTCAAAATCCCATTTGGACTCCAATAATGCTGGAAACAACTTGCTCCCACCTAATGAAACAGTGATTCAAAGTTGATACTGTGTCAAAGCGGTCCTCATGCTTAGAGAAAAGAAACATATGAGTTCCTTCTCTCTAGAAGACAGAAAAGTAGCTGTGGGCAATATTTTGTTTTTTTGAGTCTCTAAAAGTGGTACAAGTGTTGAGATACGTATCCGGTACAGCTTTCTGTTAGCAACATAGCAGCCAAGGCATATTTGAATTCTCTGCCTGGCTTTTCGTGTCTGCAGATCAGAAAGTTGAAGCCTAACCTGGGAGTGGGCAGGGTCAGTGCCTCATGCTGAGATGAGCTGTGTTTACCCCTGCTGGAGAGAGAGGTTCCTTACTGAACCGAGCTTCTATCATCATGCACCATTATCTGTAGGAGCTGAGGCAACTATTCAGTAAAAGGGAAAGTTTTTAGCTATGTCTGAAACAAATGTAAAATGCAAAGGTAAATTTTTTCTAAGTACCTGTATCTCCAGCATAAGCAAAAGTGAATAATGAGACTGGTTCTGAGGAAGATACTGAAAGAAAGGTAGAATGAGAAAAGGCTGGACCCTGCTGGGGAAACTCTTTTGCAGGATTTAGAAGGAAAGCCAGAATACTTCCTCCCCACCTTTAAACTGTGGCTTCCATGATCTCCTCTGCATCTAGCAGCATAAATCCTGTCCTAAAGGAGAAGAACACAGGGGTGCTACCTGAAGTCACTGCTCGTGGTCTGTTTTCTAATTAGCTTGAGTAATAATCAGAGAATGGCATGGTATTGGAAGACTTAGACTAAAAAGTATACCAAAGATTTTGATACAATCTAAACCTTGAAATTATTTGAAGATCTAGTCAATCCAAGCACATATTTCTTGGCTATTGTGGCTAAGGTGGTCTTTCTTTTATCCAAGACACTTAATGTCTAATAATCTTTTTAGGTTTAAAGACACATCAGGCTAAAACATGCTACCGCTTTTGGAAAAACAACCTGAAAAACCAAAAGCCTCCAAAGCCCAAGTTTTGTCCATGGACATAGCTCCACAGACATTTTCAATGGGAATCACAATCAAAATTATTTTTCTGATAATACCTAGAAGTTATTTTATTTTTCACTGTATCAACCATGCACTGACAGTACAAAAACAATAGTTTGTAAATTTACTGCAACTTGAGCATGATTCAAGTCAGTAACCTTCCCTGCCAGACCGTTTCAGACATAAACAAACACACACACACACAAAAAAAAACTAGTTTTCCTTATGAATTTCCATGATCAAGCAGTAACAACTAACTTCATTAAAGCTTGATCTCTGAGTACATATCTTTTGATATTTTATGTGATAAAATGAACATTATACAGTGTTTACACTGTCTATCAAAGTACAATGGCTGTCTCAAGTAAATGCACTGGTGGGATTGATTTGTGAGCTGTTCTAGTTCATTATTTCATGTTAAATTATTTCTACTTGAAAGAGCAACTGACAGGCTCTATGGTTATTCAGAGTTTGGGCATTTGGAAATAAAATGAATGCATTAAGCCATTTAAATCAAGGAAAACCACTGACGATATGCATTTCCAGTGAAAAAACTTTCACTTACACCTGAATATTAAAATTTTAGAAAACTTTCACACTGTGAATGCAACAGCTTTCCAGTACTTAAAAACATCTGAGAATAGCTATGACAAGATTAATATGGTGTTTGTACAATGAAATGAGTCAAAGTTTAGAATAAATGGTTAACACATGGTACTATAAAATCATGCTTGGGTCCACAACCCATTCAAAATGAAAGTAAAGCAGTGACTCATCATATAACAGAAACAGTAGCTAAATATCATTCTTGTACATATTTTCACAAATTTTTCCAGAATTCCTAACATTTCAGACCTCCTGGCACAGGGCTGGAAATTAAACAGAACAATATCTACAAATAATTTGCATATTTACTCATGTTTATTTTATTAAACCAGTAGCTGTTAATGAAAATATTTGATATTTTCCTTTTGTACATATTTTTACTATATGTTAGCCTTATTAAATATTAAAATTTTGGGTCTATCATTGAAAATATTCATGAGACCTTATACTTTCAGAAGCCATTCAGCAAGACAATAAAATGTTCAAAATGCAAAATAACATGAGATAGGTCATAAGAGAATAGAACAGATTTCTATTAGGTATGATGATCTCTGCAACATTATACCTTTTAAAATTTGTTTTTGAAAATAAATAGTTTAATGCAAATGAAATAGATGGCGGGGTAACCTACATTAAGGTCTTTGATCTATTGCAGGCATGTACTTATAATTATTCAATATAAATATAGATTAGGCTCCCTATGGGAAGGTCCTAATAGCCTACACCTGTCCACTTGGGTGTGGGATTTGTTTCAGCAGTCACAAAGGTAGGTTTCCTGTCAGTATTTATGTTCTTTCTGTAAAGTGCTGATTGCCAATAGCAGAACTTGTAAGCTGGGTGCTAGTGTTTAATGTTGCACCCTCTGGCTATGGAACAAACATGGACAAAGTGGTCAACGCAGGGATCAAATCTACATGTGGGTTTTTGCTTGAGAGTGAAGTGGACATAACTAAAATCAGCAGCTGAAATAATTAAAGAACCTTATGTAAAGTATGTTAGTATATTAAAATCCAACATCTTTATTAAACGTGTACTTGCACAGGCTCACATGCTGTTCACTGTCAAGTAATTAAGTAGGCACCAGCATCGAGTGACTTCAGTTCTTGTCAGAGGCATTCCTTTCGTTAAAGTCTGTCTAATAACTATATCATGAATCCCCTAAAAACAGTAAAATTCAAACTTGCTGAAGGGATTAAAAATCTATTTCCACCTTGCCTAATTATCTGAGGTGTGAATATATCTGATTTCACAATTTGGTGAACAAAATCTCCAAAATGATTTTGTGCAGTACATCTCTTTTTATAAGTGAAAGAAAAGTGAAGAAAAACTTTTCTTAAAGTATTGTTATTACTCGTATTCAAAGTGTTAAAAATTCCTTTAAGTACATGTATTGCTTTATCTCAACCAGAAACTCCTGAAATCTTTATCCTTCATTTCCATTAAGACCCCTAAGTTTTCTTGGTTACACAGTTCCTGCATGTAAAGTTTCATAAGCACAATTTCGCTGTATGTGCAAACCAAAAGCATATTGCAGAAGTATATAAATTTCCTTAAACAGTAAACAATTTTAGCACACTTGATTTGCCACTTGGTTCTGCCTAACTTTTGGTACAGTAAAGAACATTATACAAGATAAATCCTAGAATAAAGTATGCATTATTCCATTCTTCTAGCATTTAGTGATCAGTTGCTCTTATTGAACAAATGTTTAACCACCAATCAATTGTTCAGGAGAATTCAACAAATTCTAACCATGTGTGTATCACTGTCCAGAACATTGGAGAAGACTGAATAATAACACACCCACAACCCCTCCTCAGGAACTTGCTAGGTGCTGTTGAGAAGTGAAGGGTAATATATCAGAACATATTCAATGTATAAATACAGAGCTCCTAAAATACTTTTGTTTGTCCTTTTAAGACATATATTCCACCCTTTCTCCCCTTGTCCAATCATGTCTTCCACACTTAAACATGTAGCTGGGTTTAAATGCTTATGATTTCTCACCTTATTTAAGAGTTGTAATGGCATTAAGTAGAGCAAGAATGGATTTCTCTTAGTCATTGGATTTTCAGGAGATACTACTTGAGAGAATAAAAAATATTTAGAGAGAGAAAAATTGAATATAAGGAAATGTCACAAATAACAGCAAGCATCCACTACCTCCAGTTCTCATCCATCCAAATTGGACTGGAATGCCCAGGACTAGGAGAGGAAGGAAAGCACTGATGAGAAATAACTAATAAGGACATAAATATTGATAAATCACAGAGGAAATGATCTTGTGCTCTGCAAAAGCAAATAGCAAAATACTAAGAAGGCTTACAAAAATCAGAAAGCAAGAAAATGGGCCTTGCTTGCCAGATCAAAACAGAGGGTAGAAACAAGACTCTTTTGCAGATAAAGTCATGGAAAGCAGAAGACCTGAGGTAGCATACAAAAAAAAAAAAAAAAAAAAACAGAGATAGGTAGAAAGGAGACGAGGAAACACATAAAACTGTAAAGAAGAGGATCTAAAAACCCAAACCTCCCTGGAATTGTGCAGGTGCAACAAATTTGAGACTCAAAGGGAATAACTCATTATAAGGTAAGAAATGTGTACTTTTCCTGTATCTCAAATTGTCAGTTGATATTCACAGAGAGCACTTTCTCATAAACTCATTAGCACATGATCAGACCCTTCCTTACATATAGTCAGAGCTCTGGGATTTTACATTTCTGCCAGGCCAGCCACCTATGTACCAACATTGTGTTAGATCTGAACATGTAACTCCTTTCAAGGTCATCTGGGAAGATTTGCAAAAAGGAGAATAAACCAGAGGGTTGGCCATTGAACGACAGGATGTTTAAAAAGGTTAATTGTCAAAAAGGGAAAATTACCAGAGAGGAACAGAAAGAACAAAGAAGATATGAGAAAATGGTATAAATATTACATGCTCCATAGGAAGGAGAAAGGCCTGATAGAACTGGAATATAAATAATGTACAATGAAATGAAATAATTTTATTAAAATAGGGAAGTCACACCAGTTTGAACAGCCCTAAATTTGCATAAACATAGGTCAACAGTGAAAAACTTGGTCTAGGTTAGGAATTTCATAAATATGGACTTTTCCAACATTTACAAGGACTCTCAAAGAAGAGGTTTCCTGAGACTAATTGGAACACCATATAATTTTTCTTATTCTCCTAAGCATCTGTGTGGCTAAAGACACAGGCAATAAACTAATAAACTGCAGATCAAAACAGTATAACAGATAAGGAGGGAGACTTTGGAGAACTCACCAGAACTGTGAGAGATTGGCACTTACATGATATTGGTTTTCCAGGATGAAATTACTCTTGTGATGTCCCATTGTAAATACTGACGGCATTAAAAGGGATGTCTACAAGATGGGCACTAAAATGTCACCTGAAAAAGGCCGACCACTATTTATGCTGTATGTCAAACTGCACCCTTTTTTTACATAAGCACTGATGCCTCATAAAACAAACCAGATAATTCTCTAGGGCTAGGAAGTAAAGGGATATGATTGTGTGTCTATATTCTCTGCCATGCAGAAATGCAGGAAGATACCCACTGCTTCTCCTCAGAATGATACAGGGTTTTATTTCCCCTTTCCTTAAGGATTTTCAGATAGTAAAGCTCATATCTTTCCCATATTGAGCTCAGAGGATGAATAGATAAAATAAATCACTAAAAAAATAAAAGAACCTTAGAAACATTAATGGATTGCTGGTATTGAGTTGAGAGGATTGAATGTTGGTGAGACTTTGCCATTTAAGCTTACAGATATGTTTATCTATCTAATAAGGAATCAGACTGGCAGTTTGATAGTGATGTGAGACCAAAACAAAAATCAAATTCTCCTGCTTCTCTATTAATTGCAGTAAAACAGAAACTAAAAGACCCAACATGTGGGTTTTTACTGAGCTGAATTTCTAGGAGATTTGAGATTTATCATTTTCTTCCTCACCATCTAGCATTTTCATTATGGACAATCATTAACCTGTGTGTTAAGTCAAGAAAATAAAGCTTCCTTCTTTTGAACTCCAGTATATTTTGTAGAATTATATGAAATTATTTTGAAGAAGAACTTGAAGAATTTTCCTGGAATTCATTTTAAGAATATTTTAACTCACGGGGTACATTTATTAAGTAATTTAAAGCAAAATATTTTATTGGATTACTAATTATATTACAGAACATTATATTACAATTTTGAACTTGTGATATAATATCCTTGTAATGAATCATAATTCTAGGATTAATAGACTTAAAGGTCTTGAAAAATAAGAAAGGTTTTCTTTGAAATATTGCTATTAGTGCTTTGCATTGTTACCGAATAATACTTTCTTCCTCCAGTTATTCTGAAGAATGTAATTTAGATTGCTTCATGCACAATCTTATTATAACTTTGAATCTTGGAAATGATATTTTACATCAAAAGACAAATTTGTAGATAAATATGAAATGCAGTAATTCCAAGACTCACAGAGATTTAAATACCTTTTATTATAATCAATAGCAAGCATAAAAAGTACAGTTGCTGTCTCATAAGTAGGTCTCTGGATTTAAGTAAGAATTTTAACTAGCCACTTATTTGGGGTCAGCAAAGTAGTAAAACTACATGTTCATTTGCAGTGAGTATTAATGCAAAGTGATGATAGAACTTATTAAAAAGGACAACTGGCACAAAATACACCCTCCCTTCTAATGACTTTAGAAAATTTTTGATTTATAAAAACGTCTAGTGTTTTCTGAGTATTTACTAGTCTGTGGCCTCCTAACATGAAGATAATAGGTTAAATCAAAGAAAATCCAACCAAGTAAGTCACCCATCTTGGGAGAGAGCTGGCATAACTTGGCTAAGGTCATCTGAGACAGAAATAGATTTTGAGCACAAGCTTCCTAACTCTAAACTGGATCTGCACTTTGTAAGTCTCTTGATTTTCTCAGCAAAGGAAATGGTAGCTGTATGTGTGTGTGTGTGTGTGTGTGTGTGTGTGTGTGTGTGTGTGCGTGTGTGTGTGTGTGTGTTTGCTATAATTTCAAGATAAGGTATATCTGCACTACTGTCTTCTTTGATAAAGACTCAAGAGTATAGGTTGGAGCTCAGGGTGGCCTCATAAAAAGTCCTCCAGTTGATCCTGAAGGCCGAAGTTTAAAACCTCACTGAAGAGCTCTTTTACAAGTCATTGAAAGTGATACCAGTGTGAAATAACCAAAAGTGTACTAGAAAAGGAATAGAGATATGGAGATATGCAGCGTTTAGATATAATTTCAAATGTCAAGGTTTCTTGGCTCAAATAATTTAAACCCTAGATGCTAAACTTATAAAAGAAAGAATTTGGAATAAAATCCCATTTTGCATAAGATCTACTATGTCTGTTCAATTAAAACTACACACTGCCACATACAGGATTTTAACATTTATTTTTTATTTTTAATTAGTACAAGTTTGCAGCACATACCTGATGAGGATGCCATACATGCACACAACCCACTGTAACTTCCTTTCCACCTCTTTTTCCCTCCCCTCCCTCCACGCTCCCTCCTTCTTTTTTTTTTCTCCTTCTCTTGATTAGCTTTTCCTCTGAAAAAGATCTTCCTACTTCCTAGTATTTATCTTTGTTTTGTTTTTTATTTGATATAGTATTTCATATTTCTCACATATAACACTATGGAAGTCAGTATGGATATTTCTCAAAAAAACTAAAATTAAAAATTCCATTTAACCCAGCTCTTCCCCTTCTGGATATCTTCCTACAAGAGTTGCAAACACCATATTACAGTGATATGTGTATATCAATGTTTCTAGCAGCACAATTCATAATAACTAATTATTGGGAGCAGCTTCTATGTCCATGGACAGATGCACAGAGGAAGGAAATGTGACACGGAGTACTGCTCTGCTACAAGGGAAGGTAGGAAAGTGGTGGGGCCTTGAGACCACGACGTTAATTGAAATGAATCAGGCACACAAGCTCAAATATCACATGGTTTCTCTTATATGGGAAACCCAAAATATAAATAAAGAGCAAAAGTAAAGATTTTAATTTTTCTTCATTCTTTTTTATCAGTTAAATTATCTGGATGTTCTAATTCAACTGTAGTCCAAAGAAGGTACTGTGCCTCAACAAAGCAGGCTCTCAATAAGCAATTTTTCAATAAATGGATTTTTTTAAACAAATGAATACATGAAAGATTTCATAGCATGGGATATTATTTTGTAATTGATAGTGAAATCAGCAGGAATTATAGTGGTTTCCTATGCTCAACACTGTTTCTTCATGAATGCATCTTGCGAGAGCATTTCCTCCTGCCATCCACTTTGGGCACCATTGTGTCTGGGATGCAACCTATCTACTCCATTGGTAAAAGTCAGTGCCTCCCAGACATTGCCAGCTTTTGAAAAGCAGAAGACACCACTTCTTCAATCTCCTGTAAACGATTAGTCATAAAAGAGTTTGTGTGGGGAGTACTCATTTAGCGTGGTTGCTGCAGGATTCATCTGATGAAATCCCTAAAACTAATAACCTAACAAGGCCAAAGTTTTGATGTCCAAATAACTCAGTCATTTTGGTTACTAAATCCTGCAGTCAAAAATTTCAGCAATTCATTGCTGTGCAACTATCCTAAAAGTAGTTGAAACAACCTTTGAGGTCTGGTGGTGACTGAATGGCCCACGGGATCGAGGTTAACCTGCCTCCATCTTGTCTGCTAATCTAGGGGCATCTCTCTGCTCCCATTACTTAAACTTTACAAGCATTCAAAGATGGGGAAAAATCACCATCAGAGTAGGAAAAATAATTCAGGGTCAGTACTCTGTTTGCACTATTTCTAGGATCTTTAGGGAAGTAAGGTAGCACGCACGGCAGCCAGGGGAACTGAAGGCTAAGCACCAAACGATGCATGGGAACTCAGAGGAGAGCCAAGGATTTCTACAGACGGCCTTTTCCAGTTCTACACTTTCCCAAGGGCCACTTCAATTCTTCACATTTGAAAGGGTTCTCGTCGTTCAGTCTGAATATCATTACAGGAAGGCAAAAAAGTTTCGCATTCGATTAATTGAGACAAATTGGAGGAAAAAATCAAAACATTTATTGGCTACCTTAATTTTAGCCTATTATATATAAATCTTTTATATCCTGCCTTTTATATATAAACTTTAATCCATTTCTAAATGAAAGGTGACCAGTTTTTATGATCGATGACGTGCTCCGAACCTGACTTTCATTTCGATGCACGTCATCGATCATCAAAACTGGTCACCTACCTGGAAGTACTGAACCATGTGAGAATCCCAATCCTGATGAAAAGCTGGGCTCTTTCCTTCATTGCACGTCTCCAATAAGTTTTAACAAGGGAGTCACAAGTGTGAGTGTGCATGCGAAACAGTGTGAAGGAAATCTTAATACCGGAGCTGCGTCAGCGGGAGTTCCCTGCAGCCCACGCATGTAACACTTGAGGTACTTAACAAGTGACAAAAACTCACAGACATAATGTAGCTTGGTTCAAAACAGTGCTGCTTTTTAATCCATCCTTAACAAAAACTTCTGCAAGTGGGAAAAGGAATAAATAGTAACACATCCCCATCTCCGTGAGCTAGGGGATAGAACGGTGTTTGTAAAACATTTCTCAGACCCGATGCTTAATGGCAGCAAGAAGCGATGCAAAGCCAGATGCTCTATGGCTGCACAGCTGCTGCAGGACAATTGTCTGGGGAGGTTTGTGGAGTGGGTTGGCCTGGAAACGCAGGCGTGCTGACCAAAATGGTGCGAAGGACTAGCTAAAAGGAGAATAGAAAGAGACAAAGGTGGCATGAAAAAAGCCAGAAATTGGGAGCCACTACTGTCCAGGGAAGGGTGGCTATCAGTGGGCAACATGCTGACAATGTGCACAGCTGTCTTATGTTCCGAGTCCCGCTACTATCTGTCCACTATCTGCTGATCAGTTATTTTTCTAGTTGTCAGTCTTTCCCTTCACAGTTGTAAGGGGCTAATGAAATAAAAATGATAGGGAAAAAAGGGAATCATTATAAAGGGATTCAGAAATACAGGCAACAGTCAGTATAGAAATTCCTCAAAAACAGTAAAACTAGAAATTTCATTTTCTGTAGAATTCCCTATCTAGACATCTTCCTGAAAGAATTGCAGATATCATATTACATTGATATGTGAATATCTATATTAAAAAGAGCACAATTGGGTTGGGGATTTAACTCAGTGGTACTGCTGCCTGCCTCGCAAGCACAAGGTCCTGAGTTCCATCCCTGGTACCAAAAACAAAAAAACAAAGCAACAACAACAACAACAAAAAGCACAATTCATAATAGCTAAGTATTTGAAGCAGCTTATTTGTCCATCAACAGATGAATATATAAAGGAAATTTGGTATTATACACAATGGAGTTCTACTTTGCCATAAAGAAAGAAAATTGAATGATATTCATTGTATAGATTTATCACATCTTGTTTATCTACTTGTTAGTTTATCCACTTGTTAGTTGATGAGGAAATAATTACGTGTTATGTACCTGCACCAACAGCTCACAAGGAATGTAAACACGTAAGGCAAACATGTGCTAACAAAGAATGGAGAAGTATTTTACACTTGAAATTTAAACAAATAAGAATGTGTTCAAGTTTTAAAAAGGCAAAATCAAAGAATATAGACAACTGCCACTCCTCTTAGTATATCTCTGGCTTCCTCATCCCTTTTCAAGTTATTTTAAAGCAGATGCAGCTCTGGAATTTTCTCTATGAGCAATTTATGAGGTATAATCAAAGCATACATTTAATGCTTATTTTTTTTAAGTTATAGCAGTAAAAGACATTGCCATTCGTCCCCCTCAAAATACACCCCTGGGCTTCCAACACACTAATCAGTAGTTGCAAAATTCTTCTTCAGTAAGTTGTTTCTATATTCTGAATTGATTCAAAATATTTATCTTCCATGGTGATTCTGACTTTGGGGAAGTCAGGAGTCACACAGCACCAAATCTGGTAAGTGAGGTGGATGAGAATACATCATTATGTTTTTATGAGCCTGATTTTTCATTGGACGGTATTTGTCAGTAGTATTCCTCATATTTTTAAATCATACTTTGTAGATACTCATGAAAGAGGACTTCAGAACTGTTTCAAAAAGGGGCAATAATGATGTGATAAATGTGTTCAAAATGAAGGGCAATATTTTGAGAGGCACTGAAGGCAATGTGTCTTTTTTGTAATAAATTTTTATTTAAACATTCACAGTATATTTTGATCAAACCTCATAGACTATGTGGAGAAACATTATGAATATACTGTCACCCTTAAAATCACTATAATTTCTGTTCCTTATGGGCTTCTTTCCAAGCATGTTTACCTTACTAATTCATATTTTCTCCTCATAAGCATGGAATGTGAAGGAGGTAGAAATTAAATAATTTATATAATTAATGCCACACTGCATAGCCCTAGGTCACAAGTATGACAATGAAGAAAGGACAATGTCCAGTTTTGTGTCCATTAGGACAGCAGAAATCACTGGGTCCATGCACACTTACATTCTTAGTAATGGGTCAGAAAACTACATATATTTTCTTATTCAAACAAAAAGCCTTTAAAAACTCTCAGTTAACATATTTTTGGCTTAATTTATGCCTCCTTAATCTCTTCAGACTGGTAAAAGAAAAGAATTTTTAAATAAGTCTTAGGAATATGATTTCTTTAATGTTTAGAGTCTCATAATGCAGTGTGTATTAGTGTAATTACCACTAACCCTAAGGTGATAACAACACAATTAAGAATTCACTTTTACTTTTTCTTTCTTAGGGTAAAATTTTAGGAGATATTTTAAATGAAAACAAATGACAAAATTTTAATTAGGAAATTTATATAACTTTGAATATAATCATATTTCTAGTATATCAAAAATTATACTCTATTTCATGAAAATGTATTCATTTTAGTTGTAAATGGGAACCTAGACTAATATACTAAATACAAATTTAAAATTTGGCATTAATGCATAATACTAATACAAAGACAAAATTATGACCCAAAAATGTCATTACTCTTTGGTGTGAGAAAAAATATAACTGATCTTTGGTTTAGTCTGTCACAGTGAAAAAATGTCCAAAGTCTAAAAAATTTTCACTGATTTAATGTATGCTCAGGAAAAAGTTAAAAATTAAGAAATTGTAAAGCACAGGTACTTACTGCCATCTTGTGGAATGTTTGCTACTACATTTTAAAATACCTTTTTTATTTTCTGGGATACTATTTTCTGCTAATATTAGTTACAAAATGTCTCAAGAGTTTCATGGCAACCATCCAAAACTAATGTCTCTATAAATCAAAACATGAGAAGACGTGCACTTTGCATCATGGAGATTGTGAGGACTCGATTTTTACCCTTTGTTTTTAGTAATTTGCTTATTTCTATTTTCCTTACTAAGTAAATTTAAAATACATTTAATTTACTCTATTTTACTTATCATGGATTCCAAATGGAAGAAAGACAACATTAGTAGAGTGTTAACTGGCAGAGAAAAGATGAAAGAATGCACATTTAGGCAGTCTGGGCATCCAGAGCAGTTGTTGGAAAGTAGGACCTTATGAACAAACTTTGGCCCTGGGATTAGCATATTCTGGAAGCTTAGAAAACTGCAGAAAGCTGGATCCCATTCTGGACCTTGTGAATCAGAACTTATGTTTTTGGAGAACACCAACTGAGTCACGTGTACGGTGAAATCTGGGGAGACTCATATCAGCCACCGTACTTCACTTCACTTATATTTTTATTACAACAGAATATTCATTCACACATACACACACACACACAGTTGCCTAAAAATGGATAGGAAAAATTAACAATTAAAACACTTGGATTCCAACCTGTGCTATTTAATTTTGTGTATCTGAGGTCAAGCCCTAGTAATTTAATTTTTGTGTACCTGAGAGATTTCCTCTGTAATGTGGATGGTGGTATTCATAAGATGATTCTAATATCTCTTCACATTCTAAAAAGTTTTGATTTATTATTTATGCATGAATTGTTCATTTGGTTAAATATCTATGCATCACTTATTCATGCATAAGCAAATTGATTGATTGTCTCAGTAATTCTGAGATCAAGCCAACGATTAAGTTTTTAATTCATAGCTTGAAAACTAGTGGCCCAGTAGACATGTTCAGTCTAGTAAACAACGTAGTTTTAAAATTGAAAATTATTTACCAACATTTTAAAAACATGTTTTCATTTGAAGTTTACAGATTTTTCCGCTTCCTTTTTACAGTCAGAAAATCTGCTAAAGCTGAGTTCTCATTTCCATAACGAGAGTAATGACCCGTCTGGACTCAAGTTTGCCCAGTCCTCTCCAACTCTATTCATTTCCATTAAGCCTAGTCTCAGCTGGTCTTGGAGTCAGCAAACTCTGACTTAAATGTTATTCTCAGCCAATTCTTTTAGCATCTGCAAAAGCTATAATAGATTAAAGGAAAAACTAAACTCCTTCACAAGTGCAAAATCATCAAGGCAGAATGTCTCACTGCGACATAAATATCCTTTTGATGTAAAACAGTGCTCTTTTATGATTATTAGGCATTCCTGACTTTAGATTGAGGATTGGCAAGGCAACACGAGCACAACTTGCTAATTTTCCCATCTCGTACGCAATTTTTACATGTTTACATGTATAAAATACAGAGAATTCCGTCCCCTTCATAGTTAAAGATAACCACTAAGTATTCTGTGGAGAAGGAAACGTCCTTCCACTAAGCTCTTGTGCTCTCGGACTAGGCCTAAACATTAAACTTCCATGACAACAGGAGAGAAGCACTCCAGTTTCACTAGAAATTTACAAGTACATGGAAGTTCACTCAAAAAAAAAAATGTTACTCCCAAAGGGAGTAATCTATAACCAGATTATACAGTTCATGTATGGTTTAAACAAAGAAATGATACATTTCTGAAGGATGGAGAAGAGCTGCAGGCTAGGCGCGGTCAACTAGGGGCAAGCAACTAAGAAATTAGTTGAGGAAGATCAGCAGAATGTAAGGGCTATTTTATTAACTTTGTTTATACACATCTGTTTCAGCACTGAATCTTAGCTTGCTATGATGAGTGAATTCTTCTCTTCCTCATCCAGGCAGGGCATTTTTCTCTTTGGAAACTATATGGCCTGTTTTTTAGATGGAAAAGAGAAGGTCAGGAAGCCTTTCTCATGCCTGCTGATTCTCAGGTGTCTTCAGTGCAAAGCAATCAACATGCCAAGGTGACAGGTCCTGATCTCTTTCCATGCCAAGTAGAGGCCACATCCTTGTTTTTTCCAAGAACAAAAGAACAAACCCCTTTGGTTATTGGTAAGAAATTTTCATGCAGCAATTATTTTTTGGACAGGGAGATAGCACAGTTTAATAAAACAGACATAATCACTACTCCCATAAAACTTTGTTTTATAGGGGAGTCTTATATCTGAGCAAGTAATTTCAATAATCAGTGGTGGTGTTTATGACAGAGGGTGGCACATGTCTTATACAGAGGGTGTTGGCTGGTCCAGAGTTGAAAATGTTCAAGGTGTTATAATAGCCCTTAAGCTGAGACCTGGGAAAAAAGTGGGGAAAACAGTGTTCCAGAAAGGAACAGCATGCAGAAAGCCTAACACAGCAGAGGAGAAATAGCCCCCTGGTCCCCAAGGGACAAAAAAACACTGCGTCGATGAGCCAGTGGTACACCCAGCCGTGCTTACTCACCACTGCACAAGGAGCTGAGCACATTATCCCTTGACCTGCAGCCATTCCTGCCTGGCTTATCCTGCTGCTTCTAAGTAGTCCACACCTGGGTGACTCGTGTAAGTCTTCAGTGTTTTTAAAGCATATCTCATGCTCAAGCAACTTATTTCTGCTGCACTTCATGCAACCATGAAACATCACTGGGTTGCCTGCTGTTGGACATTCGTCGAACATACTGGTCAGGGTACCCCAAATGCCTAAACAGTGGTGGTTTACAGTTAGTTAGTTGCTGGTGGCCCTGTCTTGACAAGTGGTGGGTGTGAAACTTTAAGGGAGCCAGATATGACACCGAGACAGATCGCAGAACCACAGAATTATGGCTTGAAAGGCCTAATCCTACCTGTGGTTTTAAAGGTAAAAGCATAAGCCAAGAGAAGTCCCGTGTTGCTCTCTTGTGACACAGCCAGCCAGGGTCATAGTATGATAAGGTTTCTCAGCTCTAGAGGTCTAGAGCGTCATTTTCTGTGCTAGCACTTTCTGTTGTTTCTTTTCACTATTGAAAGAAATAAGTAAAAGACAAAGCAAAAAGTTCTAAGATTGATTTCTACTGGCATTGTCTAGGAAAGGGCTGGCAAGTCACAGTATGTAGGGCAAATCCATCCCAACACTTTCTTTTGTAAATAAAGATTTATTGGTACATGATTGCTCTCATTTTTAAAGTATGACCTACAGCTGCTTTCATAAAAAGAAATTTTGAGGAGTTGCTAAGGAGACCATATGGCCCATAAAGCCTACATTGTTTATTATATAGATCTTTAGAGAAAAAAAATTAGCTGATCCTGGTATACAACAAATAACATTGACTTGGAAGTAGAGTTGTGTTGTATTTTTCTAGGTTTCTTTGAAAAAGAGCAACTGGTAAGAGCAAGAATGTTGAATAGGAGAGAAAAATGAGACTAGGATTTTAAGTCTACTATCACTGAACCATGCAGAACCATGCAGGGTATATATTCTACCTATTAATTACTGAACATTGATAATACTGGTGGAGGAGAAGGATCCCTTTAATCTAAAGATATCTAAAGTTCCTGCCTAAATACATGTAAAGAACTACCTAAAAAGCTACCCTTAATTAAGCTTCTATTATTTGTTATGCACTGTACCAAAGATTATCAAATATTAACAAATATCATCCCACCTAATCCACACAAAAATCCTATAAAATGGGTTTAATATTCTTAGCTCCAATGATAAGAAAATTATTTTATTTCTTTAGAGAATTCAAGTGACTTTCCAAAGTCTACCCAGAAGTGAAATGGCAGCACCAAAACCCAAAGTAGGCTGGCCAACCTAAGCTTGGGAGCCTAATCTCCATCATTTCTTAAAGCAATGTTTGCTGGGTTTACCAGCTCCTCCAAACTGTTTCGCAATCACTAGATATGAAGGCCCAGTGTGGGGAGCTGTTGTATGGATAAAGATAAACCAGGAAAATTGTATCGATGTTCTGATCATTCCCATCCCTTTGACCCTGACTTGGGAACCCAGGAAACCAGATATATATGTCTGTCCCTAAAAATATAAGGAAAAGCAGGAGAAGCTTCAGAAATCAGGATTACACAGTCCAGCAAGAACACGCCTGAGGATCTACCCATGAGGTGCTGCAGATACCGCGATCATTAATCCAACCAAAGCTGCTCCTGCTGCTTCCGAGGCTCCCACATTTACATTCGCAAGACTTGACCCGACAAAAAGTCAGAGATCAGGCCTGACAGTATTGCCAAGAAATGTACCCTTCACACTACAGTGGGAATCAGAGTTAGCAGAAGACAAATTAACAATCAAGCAACTATAGGGAGTGACTTACCACAGAGAATTTGGGTCTCTTTGCTCTTGAACATTAAAAGTCAGACAAAAGCTACATTCAGTTAAAATGTTTACAAATAATATATGGAAATATGAAATATCTGGGAATTAATTTGGATTGACACTGTTTTAATAGTTGCACAAATTTTACCGGCATTTTCTCCCAAAATATGTCTTCATTACCTGATTTTACAGCCACTTTAAAGTTTAGTGGTTGATTTCCTTTTTTCATGCTATTTGTGATACAAATTTTCATGCCAATTACCTGTCCTAAGAGTCTTCCTCTGGTCAAATCGTGAAGGGATGTCTCTTCCAGGAGGAAAATATTTTTCTCTGTTTTACCTCCACGCATCTGAACCAGAAAAATCACTGTAAGTGATGAAAAGCATGGTGTGCAAATCGACTCTCTGGGTACCTGCGGAGAGATTCACATCCCAGTAAATAACTCTTCCGGCCCCCTGGTCAGGACTTTTCAGGCGAAGTCCCTTCTAGGCAGGTAGGAGTAGAGATGAGGCAAAAGCAGCTGTGCGCAGCGTAGCTTCAAAAGGCGGAGAAATAACTAGGCAGATCTGCCTCCGGGCAGGTCCTCCACAGGAGAAAGCTTAGCAGACAGGCAACAGTTCTTGCCTGTCTGGAAAATAAGGCACAGACCAAGAGGACGAAAGTTCTGACTGAGGAAACTCCCTCAGCCATGTCCTACAAGGCAGGTCAGCATGAGCCAGGCAGGACCGTGGGGCACAGAACTAAACTATAGAAGTCTGCCTTAGGCTCCTTTCAACATGCTGTCTCTCACATAATGATATTTCTAGGAGAAAAATAATTCCTTTCACTGAAATACTAACAGATTCTGAGGCAATGCTCAATTGTCTTGTGTTGACAAGATAAAGGAAAGGGTGTCTTTGCTAGTTGGGGTATAAATACCATTGCTGCCTCTCTCTGTGCACGTATTCATGTAAGTTTTTTTCTGCATACCCAGCAAGACACTAAATGATAGTTATCATCTTATCTTGTATGCACAGTTTCTGATCTCTAGAGAATTTCTTTTGGGAGAAGACACAGTAATTTTGAATGTGAAAGAAAGCATATAAATGGTGCAGTATTTAAAACATAAAATAACAGCAACTTCAGATTCTTGACTTTTCATAGGTGACGTGGACCAGAGATAAAACTGATTATAAGGACCCTAAGTCTGTCTTGTAAACCTGTTTGTCTTCTGACTGCACCCTGGTTAGCTTTTCCTGTGAGTTTCAAAATTGTAAAATCTGAAACAGACCACAACAGCTGATGGGATAGCTATGACTGACTTAATGCACAGTGAGATAGACAGGGGAAGACTGAATCAATGGCTTCGTGTCATGTTACTCTAAATCCCATGTCTTTAAAACAAATTGAGGAATGTAGATCTGGTCACACCAAGCAATGTATTTTACAAGAGTATTTACCTACTCAGAGTTTCCTGAGGCTAATAAAATTCAAACCTTCTAAATGCTAGTAGCACTCCAAATCTAAACCTATATCCATCTCCAAGAAAAAAGCCTGCATTTTCTAAGAGCTTGCCTATATGGCTCTCAGTCTAGAAGGTCAGTGCCTTTAACAGAGAAAGAATAATGAGGGACTATCTAACGGTAGATAAAGGCCCGGGACAGAGATGATGAAAGAGAAAATAAAGCATGAGAAAAGAGGTGTACAAAGTGCTCAACACAAGTGACCTTAACTACTAAATATAAACATCGTTTGATATATACCCTAAAATGATGTATGACCAAGTAATATCACACAAGGAAACCAGATCACTCAGTGTATAAGTGTGAAAAGTTATATAGACCTGGTAGTTAAAGGCTCCATGATAAAGGCAATAGTATAGAAAAAGTTACTAATTCAAAGGAAATGTACACTAAATTCCTCTGCATCCAAGAAACATTTATTGATCACGATCAGACAACATTCTCAGACCTGAAGAATGTAGTGACTGGACAGAGTTCCTGGTCTGAAGATATGCACATTTTTGCAGAAGAAACAGAGAAAAATATATGTATAAATATGTGATATAAATATAGATAGTGATAGGGCTTTGGAGACAAAATGAACGAAGGTAAAGTTTAGATGAGAGCATTAAAGGGCTGCTGTACTACATGGAATCTCTTTTATAAAACAGAAGGACTCACTTCAGCATGACGCAGTCAAGGAAGCATAGTGAAAATCTAGAGAAAGTTGGTTCCGTGAAGTAAAAATAATGAGGACCAAGCTCAGGGTGACTGACAAGACTTGGATGCTCAGGAAATAATAAACAAGCCAGAGTGAGCATATCAAGAGCAGCTACAGATGAAAATTAGAGCACGGGGCAACTCGGAGTGGGGCTTTGGAAGTCATGGGAAGATTTTCTATTTTGTAGAGTGTGCAGCTGGAAACTATTGGTTCAGAGCAGTGGGAGTATCGTGACCTGATATTTGTGTTCAAGAGGTTATTTCAGATTCCACATGGGAAACAGAATGTATTTCTGGAAGAATGGAAGCAGAGAGACCAGTTAGCACGCTCTTACGGTAGCCCTGTAAGAGATGATGGTGGATCTGAGTAGTAGTTGCGGAGGAGGAAATAAGAGGTGGGCTGATATGGATTTTAACTTCAGCTTCTCAAGACCTGGGAAAGCTGACAACCATTACACTTCCAAAATGCTATGTAAATGATGTCAAAACAAGTATTCATATTCCGTGGATTACTTTTGTGTTCTCCATTAGACTGTAGTGCTAGCCCACAAACACACATGCGCATGCACACACACACACACACACACACACGCCTAAGAGTGACACTGTTTACTTTGTCTCCCGTTCACTAGAAAATCTGACTTTGTAAATTTGGTGGGGTCCAGAAATCTGTTTAATGAGCTCTATAGACGATATTAACAATAGACAAGTTGGAGAACCCTAGTCAGTAATTTAATTTTTTATTCTCCACATTGCTGTCATTAGCTTCACCTGGCAATAAAAATCTGGTCCTCATGATGAATATTATTGAGAGCATAAGCAAAATCGGTGCTTCCAATTCTGAATACAGTTCAGAAATACATAAAAGCCTTTATAAAGATAGATAATATGAAATAGGGAGAGACGAGTCTTTTACAAATGAAAGGAGAACCAAGAAATGGAGGGAGAAAGACACAGAGGAGAAGGAAAGGGAATGAAAAAGGAGTTGAGATGTGTCATAAACGGACCAATGCAACACAAAGCACCTAATTAGTATGCATTCCAAACATGTACTAATTAAAAGTAAACATTGAATAAACTGCTTTTGATCAATAGACCAAAGATAAGTATGTAATCTCACTATTCCTGTAAGCTTGTTCTATTTTTACTTGTTACTCCATTGGTTAGGATTCTCATTTGTACTTGTTTTCATTTTTTTCTTTACATCTCATCAGGAATCCCATTGTCAACTCAATCTTCAGAGTACTCTGACTTGAAGATAACTACTTTTTGGCTTAGAAACTTTCCTTGTGTCACATGTTCTATAAATTCCCAAATCCTTAGTTTGACACTGAAAAAAAATAAAAAGAGAGCAAAAATAAGCAAAGAAAACCCCTGCTACAATTGGGCTTCTGTATTGCTGTGTAGTATTCTCTGTTCTGTTCCTCGAAGAACCCTCTGTGCCAAATTTTTTTGTCATTGACAAAAGGATTTCATGCCTCCAGCTTGTTCAAATCAGTTTTTGAATTTTTTAATTCCTTAATCTATCAAAACTATACCCTCCTTCAAAGCAAAGCTCGGGCCACTCTACTAACCTTCAGTTATGCCTCAACTTCATCCTGAAATGACCCCTTTTCTATCTTAACCCCAGTGGGATGACTATATGGACCAATTCTATGACTATATTGTGACTTGATGCTTAATTTACACTGCTAGTTGATAGCAAGTATTATTGTTGGGGTCCGGTACCGCCTCCACCCAGCTCATTCTGTTGAGGTTTGGCTGCTGATGAATTTGAGCGAAGTGATTACATCAAGAAGGCTCATAACTCCGTCATCAGATTAATCAATGAGATTCAAGTTTGATGGCATTTTTGGATAGGTGCTGGAAATTGTAGATAGAGCTTATTTGAAGTGAATGCATCCTGGGGATGACCTTGGAATCTATGCCTGCTCCCTGGCCCCTTTCATTCAGGCTCTTTCCTTCCCTCTGCATCCTGGATGCCATGAGGTTGGCAGCTTTCCCCCACCAAGCCGTTCTACTGTGATGCTCTACCTCACCTCAGGCACAGGAAAAAAAAAAAGCCTCTCAAGTATGGACCAAAACCTCCAAAACCATGGGCCAAAATAAACCTTTCCTCTGTTAAGTGGTTTGTGGCAGGTATTCTGCCACAGTGACACACAGCTTACACAGCAAAATGCTTTTTTTTTTTTGTCCCAGCAGGGTCTACCATATATAATATATATTTATTTGTGTCATCCAATTTTCAGAAAAAAAAAAACTTTTCAAAAGCAGGAAGGAGCTATGTAAAGTGAAAACCTAAAATCTTCTGGGTCCTCCTTATCTTAGATTATATCTTCCTCGGGATTATACACTCCTCATAGATTCTATCCTAGCTCTGAAGCCACTTGAGGACGTGAATCCTGCCTGCTTTTCCAAAGTTTCATCTCATTTAAATCGTCTCTCTCTATGTGATGCTCCAGCAAAATCTAACTGCTTTTATTTTCTCATCACACCAAACAGTCTCTTTTACTCATGACTCAGCATAGACATTTTTTATGGAAGTTTTTTTATTTTCTAGTTCGTCCCACTAAATCCTTTGCATTCTACAATGCTCAGTTCCGTAGCCACTCTCTCAAGTAAGCCTCCCCGCTCAATAACTCCCCACTTTGCACCACCAGATTGGCATACTCCCTTCTTTCTCACACAGTTTGAAAAGAATCATGTTTTGAAATGATCTCTTTATTAATTTCCCTGTCAATCAGCTTTCTTAACATCAAGAGATCTCTCCTATTTTAATTTCCAGTGTCTGTAAAACTCAGGCTCTCAAGAAATGAATAAGCTATTGCATAATATTTATTGAGTGAAATGTATGGATATGAGAGAATAAATATATATTTTTATATTTTTAAATTTATTTATTTATTTATTTATTTTGGTACCAGGGATCGAACTCAGGTCCTTGTGCTTGTGAGGCAGGCGCCGGAACCACTGAGCTAAATCCCTGGCCCTAGCATAAACATACTGACAATGAGTCCTGAGCTTATTTGCATCTTCCTTATTCCCAGGTGACGCTGATGTGTAACCAGCATGTAATACATTTCTTTAAATCAAATGTAATGGACACTAAGTAAAAATCAACTGAGCCCTGTTCTCTGGCCAATAAAGACCTCCAATTCTAATGATAAACAAAAATATCTAAACCTCTGATTTTAGTCACAACTCAAGTTAAGGACTAAAGCAACTTTGTTAATAATGTAGAGGTTGTCTGACTTGCATTGTCCCTTTGTTTTCTTCAGATTAATGTGACCCAATGAAAAAATAATCTCATTTTCACTTTCACCCTCAATAGGACAAAGCTCCACTGATGTTAGTTTCACATGATGGAGTGAAAATGCCTCATCTTTATTCAGTGTGGAACCAGCTGCCAGGAGAAATGGCCTCTGGGAGAGGTAATAAGTTCATGAGCATCACCTGTGTCATGCAAAACAATATTTGAATTTTTTGAAAGTTTAAACTGATTGGGAAGGATATATGAATTAAGAGTCTATCTAGTGGATGAAAAGTTTTGCTGCAGGGTGATGGAATGTACCATCAAGGTGATGTATTTGAAACATTTCCTTCCTGTGACACAAGGGAGTCACAGAGCAAATGGAACAAAGGAAATTATGACCCACTGGCCAAGATGGATTTGTAATAGTGGAAAGCCACACTAATGTCCTTTATCCTTATCTCAGAGAATAAGACTTGGAGCAAATAAAACAAATGCCATAGTAGAGATTTCTCTGTATATGAACATTCTCAGCAACACCAGCCTGTTCTGGAAATTCATTATATATTATGAAAACTACTTTCAAGGGAGAAAAACAGTTCCATACTAGTAACATAATGATTAAGTATATATCATGCACACACATGGCACACACACAAATGCACACATGGCCTTTTTCCTTCCTTTCCAAAAGTCTCACTTTTCCTATGTATCTTGACATTATCATAAAGTTCTACTTTTTTCCTACTCTATTTCATTCTGCAGCACTAGTTTGATTGATACTAAACTCCTTGTGTTATTTGCCACAGGAGATTTGGTCCACTGCACAGAATTTCCACCACTTAGAAGCATTCTCTTAGATTCATCAAGATTGGACCTTTTAATGGAAGATAGGATTTACTATAAAGGTATTACATGAAAACTTGAGAATGAAATGTTGATTTATTTTACCTCAAAAAATGTGTAATAAAAATAAACACTGAAATTCGTTCAGTACATGCTTCAATACATACATTGTTACAAGTAATTTATACGCAGTCATTAATTTTATTTTTATAACAAACCTTAAAAGTTTTTAAATCTTATTTTGTAGGTGATTTAAAAATAAACAAAATTTTCAGGGTTGGGACATCCCTAAAATAGGCAACCGACTGGAGTTGAACCCAGAAAGTCCAGTGTCCCAATTCATCATTTTAAATATATTGTATTTAACTCCTGCAAGAAAAATCTTTGAGTAGGCAATGAAAGGAATTGTAGACCTTGGGGAAATTTCTAGGTAAGATGGCAATTTTTCTGATATAAAGAGTTTAAAGAAAATGACATTTCTCTTTCTGGGATAATTATAATATAGTCCATTCTTTCAGCAGGTTATTATACTGGTTATTTCTTTACCTCCTTTCCATTATATTGTGACAAGTAATAGCAAAAGTGGCAATTTTTTCCAACTCCACCTCTCACTTTAACACTGGTTCTATTTCCAGCCTCAGCTTTGGGTATATAGTTGACTTTCCTCTCAAACGTATTTAACCTTATTCTTAAACTTGAACATTTCTTGTTACACCCCTCAACCGTTCTCAACACAATACAGGATCCCTATATGAATCTTATATTATCTACTTAGGAAGGTATTAAATTTTCACTTGCTCAGGTACCCAGTCAAGATTTTTTAAATATTCAATATTACTCTCAATCAGGCCACTATGTCTATCTATAAGTTAGATCAAAGACATCTTATTGCAGATAGGTAAGTATCTTGTAGGCATTTAGACATGGCCAGCCCAGGAGGAGCCAACATGGAGGACAATCAAGATGCATTCACTATGGCCAGAATTTTAAGAGGTGAGAAACTACTACACCCTTATGCTTCCCCTGGGGATAAATAGCAGTGATTGATATTCTAAATAGGTATCAATCACCTGGGTAGGGGGGGCCAAAGTCTTAACCCAGCCTTTCCGGGAAATATCCCTGACCCCCACCCTTGCTGAAAATCCTTGTGTGCTTGCTATGTGAGTCGTTCCCCATTTGACCCCCATTTAACCAATATTACCTGGGTCACTGTACTTTTAATCTTATTGGTTGGTCATTGTTGTGCCCCACCTCATGCCCACCTTATAATTTTCCATTGGGTCTTATAGTTTTGTCCCACTTTGTACCCACCTCACCACAAAGATATAAAACATCTTTGAAAAGTAGTGTGGGCAGGCAACCCACTTTCCGATCCCCCTTTTCTCTCTCTTAGACATGAGCTTTCTTTCTTTCAGTAAACTTTTCCTACCCTTAACCTCCATTGTTCCTAGAATTCATTCTTTGATTTTAGAGAACACAGATTCACATTTCAGATCTCTAGAAGGTTTGGGAGTTACATCTCTTCCCCCTATGTCAATCCGAAGTCCATGCAAAGATACTTGACTCATGGATTGAGTAAGTTTCTATTAAAAGTAGTTCATTGATTTATTTGGCACAGGTAACAAAAATTATTTTCTATTTTACTGAAACCAAACATTGTTCATCAGTGTGCTTCTTGCATAGCCATTCGGTCCCATGGCTGGAAAGAATAAAAGGCTGAGCTCAAGAGTATTTTCACTGGTAATGGAAAAACAACTCAGAAAGCATATCTTTTTGCCAGGTCACATAGGAATAGCTGCATAGTGTGAGTGTAAATAGCTATGCTAGGAGGGACCTAAATAAAACAGCTCTACAACTTGGCCACTAAGAATTCTGTAGGACAAAGTGCCCTAGAGGAAATGCTTTGAAGGACAAGGCCCTACTGAAAGACAGTCTAGGCCCAGGGGGAAATTGGTGAACGTGGAAGGATTAAACTTCCTTTCAAAAATCATTCCTCATATCAGGAAAAAATCCTGGCATTGAGGAGGAATTATGGACTATCTACTATTGACCATTTGATGTCAAGTCAATTAAAAGAGATTTTGTTATGTAACCCATGGTCTGCAAGTTATAGGTTATAGATTAGAACACAGCAGAAAGAAGAGGATTCTAAGAGGCCCATTCGTGTAGTTTATGCAATGACTGCAAGGAGCATTTTACAGGTCAGGGAAGTAAGCAAGTCCTCTTTTATGGTGCAAGTCAGGTGTGATTACTACATAAACATTCACAAGATGTGGTTTTCCACTGCTTTTACCACTTTGCAATTTGGATGTTATCACTAAAGAGCCTAAGCGAAAATTCATGGTAAATGTATTTCTTAAAAACTGACACAAAAAGGAAAAATATCAGAATAGCCACATATGTATTCAAAAAGACTTGAAACCATCATGTTAAGCAAAATAAATCAGCCACCGAAGCTTAAATATTGTGTGGTTTCTCTTATATGAGACATCCAAAGTATAAATTAAAGAACAAAATAAATTACAGATAATAGGAAACATATTTGTAATAGATCTTTCACAAATGGAAATGGGACCAAGAGATGGAGGGAGCAGGGACACAGGAAAGGGGAATTTGAAGTAAAAAGGGCTAAGAGGTGTTATGTACACAGACCACCTCCCTACATTATGGACGGCAAACATGCACAATTAAAAATAAAAGTCGGTTTTTGGTTGGTTGTTTGTTTGATACCAGGGATCGAACTCAGGATCTTGCACTTGCAAGGCAGGTATGGTGCCACTAAGCTAAATCCCAGGCCCTAAAAGTAAAAGTTTTTTTGAAAATTTCAAAATATCATAATAAAGCTAGGAGTGGTAGCACAAATTTGTAAGCCCAGCGCTCTAGGACGCTGAAATGGGAAGATTGCAAGTTTGAGAGTCTGACCTGAGCGACTTAGCAAGACCCTGTGTCGAAATAATAATGATGGTGATGAAGAGGATGATGAAGATGATGATGATAATGATAAAATGACTGGGAATCTATCTCAGTGAGAAGGCCCTGGGTTCAACTCTCACACTGAAAAAAAAAACATAATAAAAGCATTATGCAGATTAAAAAAGCTTCAAGCTCCAAATATTTTCAATGACTTTGACAAAAAATATCAGTACTGTACAAACTGTAAGAACAAAGAGAAGCAAGGATTATTTACCTATTCATTTTATAAAACTGTCATAATTCTGATAATAAAAACCCTAACAAGCATATTATAAGAAAAAATTAGAGTTCAACATCAATTAGTACTCAAAAATCTATAGATAAAACATTAATAAATCAAACTCAGTAGTATATAAAAAGGAACATTTATTATACTCAGGTAATAAGAAAAAAAAGGCAAAATGTTTAGAAGAATATAAGTAAAAATTTCCTTCATTTATATGTGAAAACTATTTAAATAATCATGATATTTAAAATGACTAAAATTAATAAATGAAATTAGAAATGTAAGAAGTTATGAAGTCCAAAAATTATTTACAATCCTACGTACCAATAATTTTAAGAAAGTGTTTAAATCATTTTAAAAATACCATTTACAATTGCATAAAAAGCATAAGATACTATTAATGATACCATCATAGTATTATTAATATCAACAGAAATAATTATAATAAAAGTCCACAAGACATATACACTAAAACTATAAGAATAATGAGAGAAGTTTAAAAATACCTAAATGATTAAATTGAAACTCTTACTATTAACATTTAGCCTTTATATCAACCTATAAGATAAAAACAACACTGAGCAAAACCTTAGTAGAAATTTGTGTATACCAAGTGATTCTAATTATCTTTCCTGCAGATTCAAAGAAAGCAGAAATGTCTAGAAAAAGCTGATAGAAATACATTAGCTGATTTCAAGACTTACCCTGTAACTAGAAGCGTTAATAACATATGGTACAAGCATCTGAATACAAAAATAAAGAATTAAGAAGACTTTAGAACTATAGCCACGTACTTATGTGCAATCAATATTTAGGAAAACTCCAAGGCAATATCAAGAAGAAAATGTATACAACAAGTGATACTAAAGTAATTAGACTTCAATATGGAAAACAAAAATGAATCCCACCCCTATTCTGTATTACATATCAAAATGAATGCTAGATAGCTTAAAGACCTACTTGTGGAGACTAAAAGTATAATACTCTAGGAAGAAAATATAGGAAAGCATCTTCGTTGAGAAAATGCAATGATTTCTTTGACATAAAACATTAACCTACTGGTAAAATGAACTTCATCAAACTAAACTTTTAGTGGTTCAAAAGGTAAACCACAGATTGAGGCTAAACATTCCTGATACAGATATACAACAACACTACGTACCTAGAGTTCTGCTATGATGTGGATGTTGTTTATCTGGCCAAAGAGTCTGTGTTGGTGGCTTGATTCCCAAGCTGGTGGCACTGGGAGCTGATAGAACCTTTAAGTGGTAGGATCCAGGTAGATCTAGAGGTAACTGGGGGCACAACCCCAGGAATAGAATACCCGTCTCCTGGTAAGTTCTCTTGAGAGTGAGTTGTTATAAATGCCTGAACCTAGCCCCCTCCAGCTCCCTCTGTCTCCTACTCAAGATGTAATCCTGCTTTCCATCTGTACTCCTGGATAGTCATCTGCTGTTGTCCTGAGCCATGATGGGGTTTAGCTGAGAGAGCCCTCACCAGAGCTGAGCTGGTGCCATAGTTCTACCGAACTATGCAATAAATAAACCTGTTTCACAAAATTAGGTTGTGTCAGGTCTTTCATGTAGTAACAAAAAACTAATATAAATGAAAACAAGCAGTACATTGAAAATGAGCAAAAGACATGGACAAAGACTTCACACAAAATATTCAAATGGCCAGTAAACATGTTTAAAAGATGATCAAAATTATTAGTCATTAGAAATACACAAATGAGTCAAACTCCAAGAAAAAGCTCCACATGTACTATAATGGCTAAATATTAAGATCGACAATACCAAGTGCTGGAACAAATGTACAGCACCTAGAACTTGCCCAATGTTTCTGGCAGGCCTGTGGCATGGTAAATTGTTTTGGACAGCAGTGTGTCATCATCTTTGGAAATTAAGTATATATTTATTACATGATCTGGCCATCCTAGGGGTTTACTCAAGGAATGAAAATATTTGTCATACAAAAACATACACAGCAAAGCACATAGCATAGCAGCTTTAATCATAAAGGTCTCAAACTGGGAACAGCCCAATTACCTATCAAATGACAAAAAAAAAAAGAACTAATAAAGAAAAGGATCAACTATTAATATCTGCAATAGCATATGTCTGTATTTATACAGATATATGAATGTAACCATTAAAGTAAGTAAAGCTTCAGATGAGGGTATCTATTATATATTTTAGTATTTATAAAGATTTTTTAAAAACTAAACTAAGCTATAGGAACAGTATGAGGATTGTCTTGGAACCATCACTGTACATTTGTAATTTCCTGTAAAGAGGAGAGATTTGGGGGGCGCGGTTTGAGACAGGGTCTCACTATGTAGTTGAGACTGACCTGGAACTCACTACGTAGCCCAGGCTGGTCTGGAATTCACAGTGATCCTCCTGCCTCAGCCTCCCGAGCACTGGGATTACAGGTGAGCGCCACCAAGCCCAGCTTAGGAGAGATATTTTGAGAAGAAAAACACAGCAAATTAAATATGGTGCTCACATGAATGTATACATATCTTTGTCAAAAATTATCCCATTGTACTTATAATTTGTGAATTTTACCGAGTGTGAATTATTTGTAAAGTGATTAAAATTGCAGAAATAAATACATCATATTATAAGTGAACATTCTCTGTGTAAATAGGTCCTAGGTTGGTTTCCCAGATGTGCATATCTAAACACTTTTGACCTATTGTCTGTGTCCTCGTAATTCTCCAATGCTTTTGAAAGGCAATTTCTTATTCCGAGAATGAACTGTGAGAAAGTACTCTAATTGATTTGGTCAGCAAACCCAAACTTGCCTTATTTAAAAAGAAACCAATTTGAACATTCTATAACTGCATGCAGATCCTTCTTTGCTTGAAGGGATCTGCCTAGTAATACTATAATACATAATTCTGTTTCAAATGGGATTGTGGTTATTGAGGCAGAGCAAAAACATTTGCTATGCTTATTTGCATTAACCAATAGTCAGACTGGCCTTGGGGCTCAAAGCTATTTGTGGAAGGCTCTATGGTCTACTGAGCTGATGAAATGACATGGATTTCTGTATACATAGAGATAACTTTTTGAAAACTATGATCACTAACTAATGCTGCTACAGAGAGATTTAGACAAGCACAGTCTTTGATTAGAAGGAGTTTGTAATATAACATGGGTAATGCTGACATGGCTCAACATATAGAAGATTTTTAAAAGACAGAAAAAATAATTACCAGCACGCAAGATGGTATATTTCAATTCTCTGTGTATCCAAATCTTGATACATATATTTGGGGGTCGGTGAGAAAAATCCAAACTAAATCTTTTTTTTTTTTTTTTTTTTTTTATTGCAACAGGGTCTCACTATGTAGTTGAGATTGCCCTGGAACTCACTATGCAGTCCAGGCTGGTCATGAACTCACAGCAATCCTCCTGCCTCAGCCTCCTGAGTGCTGGGATGATTACAGGCATGTGCCACCATACCTGGCTCCAAACTAAATCTTAACTAAAAATATTTTAGGGACTTTTCAACTTATACACTGAACCCTAATTGTAAAAGAAAATAGCATCCTTACTTATCCTTTTACCCGGGTCTAGAAAGATACCATGTTCATAGTGGAGGCCACAGATGTGACTTCTGGTTTTAGGATGCACATTGGAAACATGGCCAAAGGTAAGGCACTAGGTCCAGTCCAGTTCAGAAGAGGTCTTCATCACAAAATGTTACATACCCCGAATCTAATTCCACATTATTTACAAGCTCAGATTCTCAGATCAGTTCTCCTTGTATTACTTGAAAATTACACATATCATAAAGAGCAATGAGTAGTTGATATGCTAAGATGGAGAGGAAGGATGCACAGAAATAAAACCTTTATTTTCTGCTTAGAGTTACTGGTCTTCAGAGCTCACTTTTATTATGCTCCCTGCACCTAGAGCTGGTCAGTCTCATCATAGGTGTCCCATAATTGTGTAGCGCATGAATATTCCTCCTATGGGACCTGAAAATTGACAGGTTTCTGCAACACAGTGGTTCTCAGTGGTGGTTGTACATTATTCCCCAGCTTGCCAGACCCCTACTCTGAACAAATAAATTTTCATCTCTGTAAATGCGGTCCTGGAACGTGGTTGTTGCTTAAAATCTTTTCAGGTGAGTAAATACACAGCCAAGCAGAACCACCAAATGAACAGCAATCTATTAGGACAAAATAAATTGTTAAGAAAGCATATTCTAACTTTGAAGCTAATAGCTGCCTTACTGTTCTATAAAGAAGTACTTAGGTTTTATTCCTGCTCACCAGAATTATAAAAAGCTACTTAAGGCATTTTTGTTTTCTTTCAATATTCAGAGCCTCTTCGTAATACAAGTTTGGTTAAAGGGACTTTGCCACTCACTATAAGTGCTTTAATAAGATTCCTGGCCATTTCTAAATGTCTAATTGTCTAACGACGGACTTGCTGGCCAGGGCCAGGTTTAGGTTGCTGCCCTGCACTTTGCTCGAGGCTGGGGCAAGGACGAGGCAAAGACACAGAGAGATGCTACCACTCAACTCTATGTGCAAAATCTGCCCAGAAAATGGGTAGTTCTCGCTTCTTCTTTTAACAACCCAAGTGGAACGGGTTAAACATTTATTGTAAGATTTTTAAAATTTATATTAATTAGAATGTGTCACATTGTCTCACCCTTAGCTATGGAAGAAAGTATAAAAGTGCCTAGCCCTCCCTCATAGCACACACGTAGCAGGATCTGGAGTATTTTCATACCACATTCATTCTCTTCAGGGTATGTTTTCCCACTTTTGAGTGCCAATATTTGTGCCTATTTTAGGCATCTCTTGAAAGAGGGAAAAAACAGCACTGTGAAAGTCAACAAAGAAAAATAACCTAAAAAAGCACATTGTATTTCATCTGAACTTTGGAAACTTTTGTGAAAGATGTTTAAAAAGAAACAAAACTGCCCAAATGCTACAGAGGAAAATTTCAATTGGTCAAATGGCCATTTTTAAACTATGATGAACTCTGTATACTACTACCACATTTTCCAAGATCAAGATAATTTTGATTATAGTGTGTTAAATGCTGTCATTATAATAACAAAACTTTATATATATAGTGATTCTGTTTTATTTTTTCATTAAATTTATCAATCAGTACATTTTAGGTCTAAGATAATCATGTAGTGCTTATGTTTAAAAGTACTTTATTTGTAGTATAACACTGATCCTTTGATGATTTTATTGGTTTTATTTTTCTGAAGTGGTACTTATATTGTATAAACCTTCCATTCCCAAACAATATGTAAACAGATATTCTACCTTGGTTGTGTTTTTCATTATTTTATTCATTTAACTTTTCACTAATTACTAAGGATTTATGTAATTTTTTATTTCCATTATCCTTATTTTTACTTGTTTATCCCATTCTTTTTTACTGCTAACTTCTATTCTTTATAACTGTGGCTCTCCTACTCTCCTTATTCTCAAATTTTAAATAATCATCTACTTACCACATTTTTAATTAAGTATGTCCTTCCCTATCCCTAGAAACTAAACACACACACACACACACACACACACACACACACACACACACACTATTACTGCTTAGCTCGGTTATATTTCCTATAGCTTTTTAAAATATATTTGAAGAAAAAAAATACAAGAAAATGAAAAAATGGCAATAAAGTGTTTGTAAATGGGGAGGGATGGAGGGGGTGAAGGGAGGGCAGGGACAAGGGGAAAAAATGAGAATCAAGACCTGTCATGTAGAGGTACAAGATCCCAATGATGAATGTAACTGTACTATATACCTAAAATGTACCAATAAACTCAATGAGAGAAAAAAAAATATATATATATATATATACATTTGAATCCTTAAATCTATTAATTTTGAACCTGTTGAGTAAAGACTTGAGAGAAAATATTTTACATAATTCTTTTCTACTCTTCTTTTTTGGTTTGTTTTTATGTCAGCCTATCTTAGTTGAATTCACTAAAGAGGTAGGGTAATTTTACGGAAGGAATATAGCATAAGAGGAAAATAATATATCTTCTCTGATAATTTGAGTCCAAAGGAACTGTGAAGTAACTCCTTAGTGGCCATGCCTAGCTCCCTGTCCTCCTGAAGTGCATTTTGGGGGAATATAGTGATTAATTTTGTCTCTTGATGTTTCATAGGATGATAAATCTCTTACTGAAACCCTAGCCCAGTTCTCACATATGCAAATGAATTCAAAGGAACCATATGCACAGCTGCTCATGAGCCAGATGAGACTATTGCATAAATGAGTAGCCCCACAAAACTGAAGCTCAGCTTTACTTTACTTAAACTTTCAGACCTTTAACATGCCTCTGTTCAATTCCATTAAAACGGATCAATTGTCTACATGGGACAGATTCAGAGGCACACACTGAAAGTCCAGGATCAGTTAAGACAAGAAATTGGTGATGAGGAAAGATGAATGCCCTCACTAGGGATGCTCACTTGAACTAATATGTCCATTGAAATGCCAGCAAGGGGAGTTATCAGAGACTGAGACGTGAAGGGCAAGTCATAACACAATAAATAGAGAAATTGAAGAAGATGGGAGAGGGAAAGTGTAGAAGAGAACACAAAGACAAAAGCATGATTATCCTTCTGAGTTTATCTTCTCTTCAATTCTTTCACTTCATTGGAAGTCCTTGAAGACGCAAGGGGCTCCCGTTTTGAGAAGCACTTTTCTTTTGCTTCAGACTACAAGATGGCATTATAAGAAAAAGCCACGATCTTCTAACATAGAGATAAAATGAATACGTATACTCAATGTCGATGACCTCTACTGCTTGAAGCAAAAAATGAATCCTGTTGATGATTTCACTTTAACTTATTGCTCAAGAAATTTGGAAAGGGATCAAGAGATGAAGGGAAGGTAGGGGAGGGAGAGGGGACAAAATGGGAATTCAGATGTGTTATGTACAGGTACCAACTTCCTACAATAAATGTAAACATTAAGTATCACACATATGAGCTAACTAACTCAAATAAAAGTACAATTTTTAAAAATTGGGAAATAAAGTAAAAGATCCAATGTCTACGCTTTGCAATATTACTATAAGCTTCCATTTCTTTATCAGTAAATTAAGAACAGCAATACTCCAAACTGAATGTTCTTTATCCAAAATGCTTGTGAAGACATGTTTTTTATGGGTGGGGGATTGGGGAACATTGGCATATATTTAATGAGATATCTCCAGGACAGACGGACACAAATCAAAATACAAAATTCACTTAGGATTCATAATGTTCCTCATTCATGTAGTCTAAAGGTCATTGAATACTATATTTTCTATTAATTTTGTGCAAGAAACAAAGTTTCATGATGTGGAATTTTTCACTTTTTGCATGACATTGGTGGTCAAAAATTTTGGATTTGGAGACAGTGCACATTTCAAGTTTTCAGATAAGATATGCTCAATGTACTTAAAGGCTTTCTATGAAGAACAAAAGTTACATAGACACATGGAAATAGCTCAGGAAGCATTAAGTAAATTATAAGTGATTTGTAGTAGAACCTTCTGGTGATGAGGATTTACCTGTTAATTATTTGAGAAAGAAATAAAATGGAGATTGTTTCAGTACATGATATCTCATCATGCTTTTCAGGGTCCATAAGAAGCACCTTGATTAACAAGCGGGAGGCGGAAGGAGCAAGCTAAATAATGCAGATACCATGAAAAGGGTCAGGGAGCAAATCTGGGCTTAAGGCAAGTCTCCACATTTAGGGTTAGGAATTTCTGGGTACGTTTTCTGGAAAATAATTCAATAAAGCTGGTTAAATGTATACATTCTGAGGTTAGGCAGTTTGCTTGAATTTACACAGCACATCAATGGTTAGACAAGATTAAGATTCAGCCCTTCTTTCTGGAGGGAAGGGATCCATTCATCAACCACACTGAGATTCAGCACTCTTTTATCAAAATAGAGAGGAGACAGCGCTCTTTTATCAAAAGAACACCAAGTTTATCAGCAGTATCTCCTTCCAATAATTGAGAAACAAGGAAATATGTTAAAGTTATCCTCTTCATGTAGGGCCCTAACTTAGCAGCTAGTGAGCGTCACAGAGCCTTTTGGAGGAAAGAGAAGATAAGGCCATGTCTTGAGGGGTCACTCCATCCAGGCCTAGAGGGATGATGTGAAAGTGGAGACAACAGCAGAAATCCTTAAAATTTTCTCCTATATCTGCCAAAATCTGTCCTTGTGGTTTTGGTAGCTGATACAATGTTTAAAGAAAATCATCCTAAATGCTCTTGTTTTATATGTCATTATGTGGTAACCTACTGTTTTGAATATATTAACCCCATATAACACATCCATATGTGTTTATACTGCCCAATATATTTACTTAAATTCATCATAAGTTCTGTAAATTATATCTGTATTCATTATGATTTTAAGTAGACTACAGCTATAGATACCACCATTAAAAAACAACTTTTGCTTTGTTTTTTTCCATTCTCAGTTACCTCACTGTGGAGTGTTAAATTCCTTCCATATCCAGAATTATGTAAGTCTAACTCCTCTTGATAGATTTCTTTGGAAACTTAAATAAGCTAATACTTTATTTTCCATGTTACCCCTAGTTGCATAAATTTTGATGAGCATGGGCCACAAGAGATCGTCCATGAGTGATTGAAAACAAAGAATATAATAGAGTGTATGTTTTTGATTCTAAGAAAAGTCAGAGCAGTCCACAGATACTTTCTTAATTTCGGCACATATTTACCCATTTTCTGGTTCATTCTTTGGTAGCGGGTAGCATCTAAACTCAAACAATTCAAATTATTTTCAGGTCTCTTTTCAGCTTCTTTTCCCTATAATGTTTATTTAAAATGGAGCTTGGAAGATGTATGGGACCAGTGCAGATTCCAGCCCATTAACCTGTGTTCCCTCATCACTGCTGATTCCACTTAGGTCAAACTTCAGATCCATCTTCCCTTCCTGACTTCCTGTCATCAGACTTCAGATACCAACACAGAAGAGACAGAATCCCCTTGACTGTTTAGTTCTGCATGGTCAGAGTCCTGTAAATCTGTAAACATATGGAAGACCGACAGACAGTGTCAGGCCAGATGTCTATAAAAAATACCACAGAGTAGATAAGGCATAAACAACAGGAAGGTACTGATCACAGTTCTAGAGGCCAGAAAATCCAAGATCAAGCCGTGGGCAGATTGAGCGTTTGATGAGGATCTGTTCTTCAGAGATGGTACTTCTCACCACATCCTCATAAGGTGAAAAGCAAGAACAAGTAACCTCGAGCCTCTTTTTGTTTAGTACGTGTGTGTAGTCCTTGCCCTGTGCAATCATCTTGGAAAGTGGGTACATCTGCAAAATAATACTTGGTCCTTTCTTTTAAATTCCTTTCCCTTTCCCTCCTATGTCTTATCCTCCTCCGCTAAATTCTCTATCCCTATTTTCGTTCTTGTTGGTATCATTAATGTATTACATATTTATGACATACAATATTTATATTCATGAGTTTGTTAGTTTCCTGTACACAGTATATCTTTATTATCCTCATTTCTCCTTCTCTGCCCCTTCTCCTTTTAGCCATGTTCTCTTAGACCTCTTCCTATTTGCAAAGGATATGTCAATCCTTTTCTCCTATCCATCCTTTATTGTGCTCTTTGTTTGTATTTTGCCTTACTCAAATGGGAGATATTACATGGTATTTAAGCTTGTGTTTCTGATTTATTTCGCTCAACATTACACTTTTCAGGTACATCCGTTTTCCTCCAAATGTCTCAAATTTGTCCTTCTTTATAGCCAAGTTGAAAGGGAATAGTGACGCTCAATGACTAGGCCACACACTGAGAGGTCCGACTGGAGATTTTATTCAAGGGGTGGGAGAAGAGAGAGAGAGCAGAGAGAAAGAGCAGAGACAGAGAAGAGGAAGAAGAAGAGAGGACGAGGAGAGGAGAGGAGAGAAGAGAAGAGAAGAAGAGAGAAGAGAAGAGAAGAAGAGAGAAGAGAAGAGAAGAAGAGAGAAGAGAAGAGAAGAAGAGAGAAGAGAAGAGAAGAAGAGAGAAGAGAAGAGAAGAAGAGAGAAGAGAAGAGAAGAAGAGAGAAGAGAAGAGAAGAAGAGAGAAGAGAAGAGAAGAAGAGAGAAGAGAAGAGAAGAGAAGAGAAGAGAAGAGAAGAGAAGAGAAGAGAAGAGAAAGGAAGGCCCTTTTAGTGGTTTTGGGCTGGGCTCTTGCTTATTCATGAGGAGTGGGCTACTTCTAACTTATCACAGGCCAGGATGTCTTTCATGGGTTCAGCCCTGCAGACACAGGTTTCAACTTCCTGGACCACTGTGGCCTTGGTGGAAGGGAAACCAGAGATAAGGGCATGAGGTCATTTTAGGAGTGAAGAAGCACCAGGAGAATGCAGCCTGTGCTGGCAGCATCACAGAATACTTTAACATGATCAATTCCCTAACACAAGTAGTATCGCATTATGTATGAGACCAACTTCTTTTGATGAGTATACAGGCTGCTTCTGGGATCTAGCTACATACTATATATAGTGCTGCTATACACACTGGTATCATGTATCCCTACAATATGATGTCTTTAGCCCATTGGGGAAGATGCCAAGAAGTGGGATAGTGGAGTCATATGAAATTTCTAATTTTAGTTCTTTGAGTAATTTCCATAACTCACACCTTTTTTAAAGGCAATGATTACATTCATGATGGTGGACCTCTTGTTACCTAATCAATTTCCAAAGGCACAATTTATCAATACTAGTGCACTGGATGTTAGGCTTCAGCATATGAATTTTGGAATGCACACTTATTCATACCATGAGTAGCTAGAAAGACAGACAGATAGATAGATAGACAGATAGTAGATACATACATACATACATACATACATACATACATATACATACATACATACATACATATATAGATACATAGAGATTCTGGTTCACTTGCATTAAGTTCAAGCTTATTTCATGTCTTTTTATCTTGAATGTTGTTCTCCATTTACAAAACTGTGCTGTTTCTTGAGACCAGAAACCTAAATGAACTATTGCTAAACAACAAATAACACAGTGCTTAGCACAAATACTGAATCAATGTTTCCTATTGTTAAGTGAATTTTGCCTTTTCTTTATATATTTACATATATACTTGATCTTAGCCAAAAGGCCAAAAAGTGATGACAGATTTATATTTAAAGGCAGAAATCTCCAACAAAGTCAAGTTCTCCTAACTCACTGAAAATTCCCATCTTTTAAATCATATCAGTTGTGATAGTGATAGTATTCATTACAACCTGTTGTGGTCACTAAGCTCCAGACACAGAGATTAAGTGATTGAATCTTCATCACAACCCTAAGGGAGTCATAGCCAGGCTGAATCACTGTCAAATCAGTGTTCTTAACCATCCACTGTCCTGCCTTTCAATGTCATGATTTTTTATAGATATATTTTATAACTTCTAAAATTACACTAACCAAAATTTCCACCAAATGAAACTTATATTTGTAGAATTCATCTTTTTGAGCAATGCATGTGTTAGAGTCCTGACAGGATACAGATGGCACACTCAAAATAGGATAATTGCAGCAAATATATTCACAAACAGACTGTTCATAAAATTAAAGGTGGGTAAACTACAAGGAAGAGTACTGTAACTGGTGGCTTAATAGCAGTTGATTTTCTGTCACTGAAGAGTCTTTAGGAAACAAGGAAGTACAACTTTTTGGAATCAGGAGGGAGAAATTTTTACATTAAGCTACTGTGAGAAGCCACAAATCACAGATAGTTCAAAGTGATGTCTAGGGGAGATCCAGGGGAGGAAATACTACGGCCTCCCCCTTTCTCTCTGATCTCCTCTTTGAGCCTCCCCATTGTCCAAAACCAACTGAAATGCCAACTCAGGCATCCATTGATATAATTCATACAAGTTAGCCTGGCAGAATCAGAGACATGGTAGAAGGTAATGCTAGGATCAGAGCATGCAGAAGTTGTCTGTGAGGTCTACTTCAAAATGTTACTAAATAAAAAATATGGGTTAGCTCATATGTCCATCACATTTTTCTTCCCTGTGATCTGAAATACTTGCCTTACAAAGATAGATTAAAAAGTCTATAAACTAGTTTAACAATACAGATTCTTGCTCTGCCAAGCAATTAAGATGACTACCTATCATATATACATACATACATATATATA
>NW_022900941.1:20959752-21027796 GCF_012274545.1 Fukomys damarensis | reverse complement strand
ATCATAATTGTTCTCCTTGATCATAGACAAATTTCCACACTGTTTCTCAGACAGGTGGTAACCTGTATTCATGACTCTATTCTCCAAATGCATCCTGATGATGGCTGATTTTTCCTAAGGTTTAACTGTGTCTTTAAAAGCAAATATCCTGGCAATCATGTCACACACAATAAGAAAGCATTTCCTTTCTCTCTTCACACTGCAACCCATCGTTTTTGGATATTGGACACATGCCATGCATTTTACATTAGCTCTGTGGCAAATGTCTAGTGTTAAAATCCAAGCACCAGTGCTCATTAGCCTTTTCAGGAGCTTGGAGACAAGAGTTGGAAAGGTGCAACTCATAGAAATAATTCTCAGTGAGCAAGTAGCAATTTGCCAATCAGACAAAAAATAAAATTAAAAAAAAAAATAACAGCAGGAGGAGGGAGGATAAAACCCAGAGAAGTTGTCTGACTTAAGGAACCAAAGTCTGAGTCTATGGCAGAAAAAAATAATAATAAAAAGTGAAGAACTTGTTACAGAATTCTGAAAGGAAAGCGGTGAATGAGATTCCGGGAGCTATTGCCTGCAAATTCACCACTGTGTAGCACAGAAATCAAATGAGAAAGGTGGAGAAGGTGGCAAGTGAGGCACAATTCAGACAGATGCTGAGGAGGAAAGACCACCCGGAGACCATGTCAGCATTCCTGCCACATTGAGAGAGGGCTGGGTGCCCAGGTCACTGTCAAAGCCACTGCCCACCTGGAGAGAAAGGCATCCAAGTGAAAAGATATCACACAGCTAAAGCAGGTCTCTGTTCAAAGAACAGTCTGCACCTGCCAGACCTCAGCTCCTCCATCAATTGAAAAATACGCTCCTCTTACTTTTCTCCGAGCACTAGGCTGGATGTGAGTGCACGCTGATGACAAAGCCAAGTCAAGAGCTTCTTCTGCAGTTCGACTCACGTCATAAAGTTTGGAGTGGCTGAGAGACAATCACGAGTGCCACTTTTTCCTCATGGGTCCCAACTGATCCTTGCTGATTCTAGTTTATCTTTGCTCCCCCCTCTTCCTATTTCATATCCTTCATTGCCAGCACAGCGATTCAAAGTCACGTTGAACCCAACACCTGGCAAGAAGGAAATAATCCTGTACAGACTACTCTCATAATTTCTGAAGATGTACTTGAACCCTAGATCGTACATACAGTCACTTATACATTTGATAATTGAGGGTATTGTGGTTCCTCCCAGTTTAAAAAATAGATTCTGAGACAATACTTAATTAAAAGTTGTTTGTTTTGACTCTCAATTTCTTTGCTTTCAAAGTAAAATCTGAATGCAAGCCAGAAGTAATGTACTCATTTGGACATCCCGCTGGTGGTACAGCATAGGTGGTACATCATCAGAGAGACATCAGTGCATGTATCTATCCACCCTGGGATCCATGACACATCTGGAAAAACAGAGTCCGTAAGAAACTGGAAATATGTTCTAGGATTTTCTCTGAAACCTTCCTTATGGCAGTTTTGCTCTCAACTATTGTGTTCTGTAGTCTTCAGCTGCTTCCCAGAAAAATAAGCATTTGGGAGGAATGTCAACAGCTTTGGAAGTTCTCAGGTTGACCTAAGTTCCATAGGTTTCTTCCTTATCCCTGCCTCAGGTCGTTTGGCATGATGAGGTAGCTCGAGAACTCATTCTCTCTCTCTTTTCGAAAGATTCCTCTATCAGCACAAGAAAACCTTCCTTTTATTAGTGGGGAAAGGGCACACCATCTCTTTATACCCTTTCCTTCTCTTATGTTCTATGACTTATATAAAAACGCTATTATCTGAGTCAGCCAGGCTTGGTTCTTGTTAGAAGAAGGATGCTTTTGGAAATTAGAAAAATATCTTCTCCCTCATTAAAGCATTGCTTTAAAGACATTGTCTCATTTGGTATACATAGAATGCCAATTTGAAACTAGAGTGAGGAATGATTTATTTGTTTAAAGTCTCCTTGAAATAAACAAACAAACAAATAAATAAATAAAATACCTGGATCAATGTCACAGGGCAGTTAAGTAAGTCCTTTGGGTCTTTTAGACCCAAAGATAATTAGAATAAAAATAAATTCAGTAATATTTCAATAATACTCTCACATTACACTTTACACTATTTTAATTGTGACATGTGGTAGGTTATAAAAATAATAGATGAAAATGAAATAATGGATTCTTAAACCTACACTTGCTTAAAATTGAAAAGAGACTAGGACATGTGTTGGTTGAATGCACATATGTCTGACAAGAATTGCATTTGGCTGCTAGCAAGAGTGACTGGAAATTCAAAGACTATAAAAGATGGAATTTCTTTTTCTTATGGATTACAAACAAAAGGAGATAGGCAGTCCAGGACGATTTGGCTGCCAGGGACTGGGGCTGCGTCTGTCTTTGGCTTCACCGCATCCAACCTATCCTTTGCATCCTAAAGTTCATGTCATAATCCAAGATGCCACCGATGCTACAGCCAACACATCTGCATTGCAGGCAGGAGGCCAGAACAGAGAGGGCAAAGCCAAAAGCCTTTGCCTGAAGCTCTGTCTAGGGATGGCTCTTTATACCCCATTGATGACTCTTACTTTAGAAGGATACTGAGAAATATATTATTCATCTGAACTAACCATCACACATCCTGTTACGTCACTAGTCTTGGAGTTGTGGTCGCTATACTCTATCTTCACCAAATGCCATCTACCCAGCCTCTCCCTGATCATCCTCAGTCAGTAACAGGGAAAGTTTCCAAGACCCAAAGCAAACTGACTCATTTCTTTCCTATCTCTGGCTGAAATCTGTCTTTCTATGCTTCCACGCAATCAACAGCGCTGCCCGTGGCACTGCTGAGAACACGTGGAGAGAGGCAGTCCCTCTTCCACACTTGCCCTTCATATTTCAGAAGACAAACTGTTCTCCAAAGCTTCCCTGCCATGTTTGTTACTTTGTATTATGTGTCCCAGCTGCATCTGAAATAGTCTATGTTAGTTCCCTTCTGGATTTGCCTCCTTTTGTAAAAGCTCCTCATAAGGTATTGATCCAAGCATTAAACATAGTGCTCTAGGTTTTTTACCAATTTTAAGGAAATTATTAATATGATCATTTTTCTCCATTGAGTAGCACATTGAGATGCAACTCTCTTCCTGTAGGCAGTGGTGCTAATACAGAAGAGTTTCTATAGAATTGAGAATTCTAGCCCTTATTACATTGACTGTGTCTTTACGTTTTAACATATATTGTGTCACATAGTCATATAGTCCACTTAAATGCAGAGCTGACTAGAAACATACAGCCATCCAAAAATAAACACTACACATTTACAGCATACTTGCAGTATTGGGCATTTATTTTTGTAGTTTAGAAGGAAAATAATATGAATGACAAGGCAGGAAAATGATCTCAATCAAATAACCACATTATCTCACATTCTGGCTTAGTTTTCCCTTTCCTGGATCAAATCCTGTTGCCATATGCTGCCTGAAATTTCAGCAGTATGCTTATTTCTATCTTAACATGGGAATGGCACTTGCGAGGAATTAAGTACCTTTGACTTAAACAATTGAGTGTGAATTTGGAGGGAAAAGGTCCCCAAGTGGACATGGAAGAGGCACAAACATTCAGCTCAGCTGTAATTGCTGGAAGCCTGGTTTCACTGAAGACTAGAGATGCTGACAGTAGGTTCACACATAAAAACCAAAAGTGGTGAACCTATCGATGTTTAGGTCCCATTAAGGAGGTAAAGAGGGTAACCTTCTCGAACATGTGGCTGCTGTTTATCTCTTCCTTCCAGGGAAACCCAGCCAATTCCACAGAGCCAAGTCACGAGAAAGCACATCAAGCCCAGCCACTGCAGTTCACGTGTGGCCCTCTGACCACATGGTGGAGGGTTTGGCATTGCTTATTCACATTAAAAGGAAACTAAGGCGTTCATCAAAGCAAAGACACTGAAGGTGTCCCTAGCTATCAAAGAAACAGACCACAAATACATGTCCTCCTATGCCATACATTCAGCATAGATAGTCCCAGAAGAAACTCTGCCTACTGAGGCTATAACACCTAACAGAAGTTCTCATTTGTATCTCAGCTAATTTTAGCTGGTTCATAACAGTAATTTCTGCTTGTATAGGTCACAAAGTATACAATTCAATTCAAAATATAAAAGCAAGCTTTGTATGCTAAATCCTGGAGTATAAAAATAAATAAGACACTATCCTTGTCCTCAAAAATCTTACGATCTAGAAGCAGTAATAATATAAGGATACAAAAATTAAATATAATGTTATTTGAATTCCAAGTTGCCAACAGAATTTATCAGCCAAAGAGCTAAATGTCAAAACCTTGGGTTCAAATCATAGCACCGCAAAGAACTCTAGATTAACTAGATGCCAAGTTGAGTAGAGTGGTTCTAACCACAGTTATTTGGAAGATTGAGGCAGGAGTACTGCACGTTGGAGCACGTTGGTGAGACCTAGTCTCAAAGCAAAATTTTAAAAAAGCTTAGGATGAAATTCAGTGGTAGAGTGACTGCCTAGCACATGTAATGCTCTGATTTCAATGGCTAGCATGATTGGACACAGGTACAGGTCATTACTACTCTGTAATGTTCTGGCTCAATTTCCCCCTGTTCTGCCTTTATTCTCAGACTTGATTTGTTCACAAGGTATCAACAATGGCCCATCCACAGCTCCAGGTTTAAATGAGTTTTTGCATCCTCATTTTTTCAATAAAAAAAATACATTTTTAAAATGATTTCATCAAAAACATAGAAAGGGGTTGTCATCAACCAACTGACGTCACAGGCCCTGAACATCTTCCATAAGAAAGATAGGGACTGAGAAAGATTGCTTCCCACATACCATTTTGTCCAGGAATTGGGCAAAACCCTAAGAGACAGGACATAAGCAGGCAGGTTGGTTGTGTGGCACCCCTACCCCATGTGAGGATGTAGCCATCCACCTACTCCAGGCCAGCTACATATTTTGCTTCCCCTTGGCACAATAGCAGCAGAAGGGAGGATAAATCAATTGATCTGATCCCAGATGAAGTCACTGCCCATGGAGAGAAAGGAACAAACAGGCCCTGTGATTGTTGCCACTACGTCCAATAGTCCTCTTGAACTGCCACATGATGGCCTACGTCCAACAGAGACCAGGGAGCTGATGGCATTTCCTATCTACCAAAGGGAGCAAGGACACACTGGGCTTGGACACCAATCTTAGCCTCGGATGAATGGACAGAGGGGCTTCTGGTTCAGGAAGGACACCTCAAAACCCAAAGGCTCTAAAGCTAGACAGGGAGAAGCATGACTGTCTGGATCCCAAGACTGCAGATCTTGGAAAGAAACCACCCATTCAAACACACAAGAATGTTTTCTTTAATCTTTTTTTCTTGATTTTTTTTTTTAAACATTTGTACCTTTCCTTTGAGTTCTTGGAGATTTGCAGTTTTCTCACCATTTTTCCCCTTTTTCTCACTTTAAATTTCTTTTCTCTTTTTCCTTTTTAACTTTTTCCTTCCTTCTTATCATGCTCTTATTCCTATATGTTAGTGTCTTTTTAATCTTCTTTTTCTTCTTTGTTCTTCCTTGTGACTGTTCTCTAACATTATTAATTTCCTTTTACTCCTCAAAATGACTCTGATCTCATCTTTCTCTTCTCTGTCTCATATACTATTGATTAATTTTTTTTTATATTTTGTTTTTTCTATTCTTTGGTTCTCCATCCTGACTAATTTTACTAGGACAATTACTAGGCTTTATGAATCTCTAGGTAGATAATTAACTTTATACTATTGCTGGTGAATACTGTTCTATTGTTAGTGGAGGTAAAATTAATATTTACTGGGGCTCAAAGGTAGGTCACTATTTGCTTTGACTTAGTGTTCATACCACAATTATAGATCTCTTTCCAAGGAGGTACATTTTTTTGGTCCTTAGGATTTGTTAATATTCAATTTGTATTTTATGATATAATTAATGATAATTTTATTTCTTTAACCAAGGTGACATAACAAATCTAGATTGCCTTTGGATCATTAATGATTCTGTGGCTCATTGCTAGAGAACTGGGTTCTGGGCCAAATGTACTACAACCTCTCATGCCAAGTAAATGAAGGTGGTTGGATCCTAAGAGAAACATGTAAAGGTCAACAGTTAGCCACACCCAGATGATTCCACTGAAAAGTAGACATTATCTAAAAAGATCTCCATACTAGATAAAAAGCTGTCCACTCCAATCAACTACAAGCCTCAACACAAACAAACAAGCTAACAAACAAAAGGAGAAAGGGAGAAGACAAGCCAACAACATGCCTCCAGAAACTCCCAAATTCCCCAAAGTTGGTCCATGGGACACCAAAGAGGAAGAAGCCAAAAGCCACACAATTGAACTATTCAAAATGTTATCAGAGGAGATTATAAAGTAGATCAATGAGGCATTCGGTGAGCTAAGTAAACAGACATTGAGACAAATAAACAAAATGATCAGTAAATCTACGGAAGACACTAATAAAAATCTAGCAGAGTTAAACAAAATGATGCAAAATATGAATGACCATCTTAAAAAAGAATTGAGTCCTAGCTGAAAAAAAAAAAAAAAGAATAACATCATACCAGTAGAAACTTTACTGATGAATAGAGTAACTTTATTCCAGTGGCACCATAGCTTGGAGTGATATGAAGTTCCATAGTGCATCTCACAGTGAGGCATGCATTCACCTGCTAAATTCTCTTTGTGAAGTTTTAAACCTATTATGAGTATGAAATATCTTTGTGCTGTTTTTGAATAATGGATATAGATGCAACTAGATGGATTACACATGTCCATGACAGACAAAGGCAGCTATTATTTTGTCTTTTCATTTATAAAACATTTGTGAAAAGAAAGAACATGCACATGGGAACTTGGCAAACATCTGTACATTAAGCTGAATAAGGACGAGCATTTTGATCTGAGGAAGAGTCCATTCAATGTATAACAGTTTTTTTTCTTTAATTTTTCATGCCTCCTCTTGCCAAGTCTTAGGCTCTAGGGAATCAGTAAAGATGTAAAGGACTGTACATGGTTACCCTCCAAATACATGCATATAAACACACAAATACAAAAATAAAGTATCCAGTTACAAAAAGAAGAAAAGAGTAACTTAGTTCTCAGAACCTAATTGGTATAAAGATTATTGTTATAATTAAATATGATGATAACTAAATTTTATTTTGCTCTAATTTTCTGTACTTTAACCCTATGGAACCACTCCATATCTGAATAATCTTTTGCGCAGTTGTTTCAACTAGAAAACAACACTAACGTCACTGCTACCTCAGAAATTTTAAAAATGTTCACTGCTCCACATAAACAAGAAAAAGACCTGAAAAAATTAAAAATTAAATTGACAAAAAAAAAATAGAACTGAGTCCATAAAATGGTTCCAAATAGAAACTCAGAGGACTAAAAGTTCTATCAAAAGTATGGGCAGTAGAAGTGACAAAGGGGAAGAAAGTATCAGAATTAGAAGATGGAGCTATTGTCAGTGGCCAATAAATAAGAGATACCTTAAAAAGCAGATAAGAACATGAAAATGGATCCAATAGCTCCTAGATGATGCAAAGAAAAGTATCCAAAATTAATTGGAATTAGTGAAAATCATAAGTTAGCACAAATGGCATAAAAAAACTGTTCACTGAAATAATGGCAGAAAACTTTCCAAATAAGGGGAAAGAATTTGACACACAGATAAGTGAGGCATACAGAACCTCAAATAGTCATGATCAGAAAAGAACTTCCCCATGACATATCATGGTCAAAACCCCAGAAGTCCAACACAAGAAAAATATATTTAAAAGTGTTAGAGAAAAGCAATGAATCACTTATAAATGAAAACCCATTAGAATTACAGCAAACTTCTCAACACAAATATAAAGGCCAGGAGAGCTTGGAGTGAAATGCTTCAAGCCATAAAAAACAAACAAACAAAAAACAAAAAACAATTCCCATCCCAGGAAGACATAAACTGCAAAACTATCTTTCAAACTTAATGGTGAAATCAGTTATTTTCCATGATAAAGAGCACCTAAAAATTTTATAACCATTAAACCAACTACAAAATATCCTCAAGGATATCCTAGAAAAAGAAAATGAAGCTAACAATAACAAAAGCATAGTAACAATGAATACAACAGGTAGAATAAGCGGTTAAGTAAAAGGGAAAGGCAGAGAATCAGCATCAGGAAAACTGGGCAATGACAGGAATGACTCAATACGTATCAGTAATAACTCTCAATGTTACTGGTCCTAATTCACCAATCAAATAACACAGACTGGCAGAGTGGATTAAGAAACAAAACTCAATAGTATGTTGTGTACAACAAACACATTTAAAATATTAATAAAACAAAAGTAAACTCCTAAGCTAAAAATCAAAGAACGGAAAACAATTTTCCATAATCCAGAACAAAAAATTCAAGTGTAGCTATCCTATATGTACAAATAAATAAACTTCACTCCAAAATTGATCAAAAGAAGCAAAGAAAGTCTCTACATATTGGTCAAGGGAATAATCCAAAAGGAAGAGATTACAATGATTAACATATATGCACTGAACAATGACACCCCAACTTTATAAAATAAGTATGACTGGACATAAAAGATCAGATAAACATAAACACAGTTATAATGGGGGACCTCAATACCCCATTATCACACATAGACAGATAAACCAGACATAGTATGAACCAAGAAATACCAGAGTTGAACAAAATTTTTAAATAAAAACAGGATATTATAGTGTTCCTTGAGCAAAAACAGAATGGACACTTTTTCAGCAGCACATGGAACTTTGTCCAAACTAGTCCACCTATTAGCCAATAAAGCATGCCTAAGTAAATGTAAAACAATTGAAATTATATCATGCATTACATTAGATCACGGCACAATGAAACTGAAAATCAATAACAAAAGAAAATGATTATACAAATGTATGAAAATGAAACTATATACAATACTCTTAAATGTTAAGCAACGGGTTACAGAAAAAAATTAAGGAAGAAATAAGACAGTTTCTAGAACAAAATAAAATACTGTACCAGTGCAACATACCTGAACTTATGGGACACAAAAGAAAGCAGCCCTGTGAAGGAGCCTTATAGCTGTGATGCCCACAAAACAAAAACATAACAAGTCCTAAATAAATAAACTAATAATGCACCTCAAGATCCTAGAAAGACAAGAACTATTTGAACCCAAAGCTAGTGCAGGGAAAGACATTACAAAGATCAGAGCTTAAATCAATTAAATTAATATTAATAAAAATAATTAATAAAGAGAAGAGCTGTTTTATCAAAAGAGTGAACAACAACAATAAAAACCTTAGCCAATCTAACCAAAAATTTTTTAAAGGAGTTAAAATACCCAAACCAATGCAATTAGAAATAAAAGAGGTAAAATCATAAAGGACATCCCCAAAATCATAGCGATTACTAACAACTACTTCACAAATATTTACAGCAACAAATTGGAGAACTCTGATGAAGGACTCTTAAATACTTATGAATTGCCAAAATTAAACCAAGAAGATTTAAAAACCCTAACTAACCAAACAGCAGGAAATGAAAGTGAAGCAATAATTACAAAAAATAAAAAATAAAAAGCCCCTACCAACTAAGAAAAACCAGGCCCAGATGGATTCACAGCAGTGAATTTCTAAAAATCTCCTGGGAAGATCTAACATCAACTCCACAAACTCCTTCATGAAACTGAAAGGGAAGGAGTCCTCCCAAAGTCTTTCCTAGAAGCTACCATCTCCCTGATTCCAAAGCCAGATAAGGATTCAACCAAAACAAAAAAAAAGAGAAGCATAGACTAAACGCTAATGAATATAGATTCAAAAATCCTCAGCAAGATACAATTTAAAAAAAAAAGAATGCAGTGAATCATGGAAAACATCATACATCACAACCAAGTAAACTTTATCCCAGGTTTGCAAGGATAGTTATCACATTCAAATTAATAAATGCAATAAATCACATAAATAGAAGCAAGGACAAAAATCACACGATAATCTCAATAGATGCAGAAAAAGCCATTAATAAAACCAAGCATTCTTTCAAAATAAAAGTACTGAAGAAAATAGATATAGAAGTATCTTATCTTAGTCTAATAAAAAATCACTTATGAATAGCTTATTGCCAACATAATATTAAGTGGAGAAAACCTGAAAATTTTCCCTATAAAATCAGGAACAAGACAAGATGTTCACTAGCCCCACTCCTGTTCAACATGGTACTAGAAACATTAGCAAGAGCAATTAGGTAATAAAAAGAAATAAACGAGATATGTATAGGAAAGGAAGCAGTCAAATTATCATTATTTGCAGATAACATGATAATCTACATATACCTAAAATATCCACCAAAAGAATGTTAAATTAGTAACCAAATTCAGAAATGTAGTACAAAATCAACACAGAAAAATCAAAATACACTGGAAAAAACGTAGTCTCTTTAATAAATGGAGTTGGAAAACTTGCTATCCACATGCAGAAGATTGAATGTAGACCCATATATCTCTTCATGTACTAAATTAAAATCAAAATGGCTCAAAGAACTAAATGTTAAAACAGAAACGCTTAACAGACTGGAATACAAAATAGGTAAAACCATTGAAATCATAGACACAGGCAAGGACTTTCTGAATGCAATCCCAGTTACCCAGAAAATAGTACTGAGAATCAACAAATGGGATCGTACAAAGTTAAAAAGCTTCTGCACAACAAAACAATCACCAGAGTGAAAAGACAACCTACAAAATGGGAAAATTATTTGCAATCAATTTCTCTAACAGAGGACTACCCCCCCTAAAACATATAAAGAGCTAAAAAAAAATAGAATTCCAAAATAAAAAATCCAATAAAAACCAGTCAAAGGAAATAAACAGTTCTTCTCAGAAGAAGAAATATGAATGGTCAGTAAAAAGATGAAGAAATGCTGCACATCACTGTTCATTAGAGAAATGCAAACAGAAACAACACTGAGATTCCATTTCATTCCACAAAGAATGGCTACCATCAAGAAATCAAACAATAACAAATGCTGGCAAGACTGTATGGAAAGAGAAGGCCTTCTTTCTTGTTGGTGGAAGTGTAAACTAATACAACCAATTTGGAACTCAGCACTGAGATTCCTCAAAAACCTAAAAGCAGACGTTGCATTGGACCCAACTATTCCTTTTCTAGATTTCTTCCCAAAAGGCTTAAAGACAACCTATTATAATGATTCATGCATACCCATGCATGTTAGTTACTTTTCTCTCCTTGCTGTGACAAAATACCCAACACCTGAAGTTAGAGGGTAAAGGATTTATTTGGCTCACAGTTTACAGAGATTTCAGTCCATAGCTGGCTCCAAGGCCGAGATGGCAAACAGGCATCACAGAGCAGAAACAACATGGCATGCACAGGGTAGCAAAGGCAAAAAGGGGCCTTAACAGCTTCTTCCTATCCCTTTAATCTTATTCAGACTACCAGGGTGGTGTAAACCAATTGCATGTAGTGGTTTAGTAATCACATGCCTTTAATCCCATCATCAGACATTCTAGATTCAGCAACTTCCAAAATAGCCTATGACTACCTGAGGCTTTTGGGGAACCTCTAGACACAAGCTATAACACCATGTTTATAGCAGCACAATTTATAATAGCTAAGACTTTGAAACAGCCTATAGGGTCCATCAACAGATGAATGGATAAAGCAAATCTGGCATTTATACACAATGGAGTACTATTCTTCCATAAAGAAAGATAAACGAGTCATTTATAGGAAAATGCATGCACCTTGAGAGCACAGTACTAAATGAATTAAATCAGACACACAAGCTTAAATATCACATTGTTTCTCTTATATTATAATCCCAAATTACAAACACAGAGAAAAATAACAGATAGGTAAAAGGATTTAGGAAGACAAATCTTTCTCAAAAGGGGAGGGATCCAAGAGATGGAAGAAGCAGGGAGGTAAAGGGAATGCAAAAAGAAATTAAGATGTGTCGTATACATGTGCCAACACCCTACAAGGAATATAAAAGTTAGGCATTACAAATATGGACTAATAAATTTTTGAAAGGAGAGGAGCTGTTCCATTAACAGATAACTCATCGGGGGAAGAGAAGAAATGATCTTCATATATTGAATCACATGAAGTAAGAGTTATTCAAGACATTAATATAATAGCATAAAGGAAAACTAGAATATATAGTATGTGAGTCCTGGGATTAGCAAAATTGGACTGATTCACTCTGCCAATTCTACAACTTAGGAATGTTTGCTAAACTTTTTGATTCTCAGCTCTGTCTGCTATACAATAAAAATAATCACCTTAACAAAGTTATAAGGTACTTTGACACTTGACAATCATCATTGGCAGACCACTCAATAATAATTTGGTGGCATTATTGGGAGACAATGAAAGTTTACAAAATGGGACTAAATTGAAAAGAGTGAATCATACAGGTCTGCACTTGGGGACGATATCTTGTCCCTGATCCTTTCCTCTCTGGCTCCCCCTCTGCTTCCCAGCCACCAGAAGGTGAGCAACTCTACCCCACCCCACCTTCTCTACCATAATTCTCTGCCTCACCGCAGGCCCAGAAACGATGGAACCAAGTGACCATGGAATAAAGCCTCTAAACTGTGAGCCAGTTGATTTTGAAGTTAATTTTCCTCGGTTATTTTGTCACAGTGATGGGAAGCTGACACAGACAGCCTCGACAATTTCTTTTGATTAGGATAAATATGACAGTTAGTGAACTGAGGCTGGGGCTAGATTTTGTGTTGGTATACAACACATGTCTTGCTCTAGGAATTTCATTTTGTTAAGTTAATGAATTATGTGATGCTGACAGTTCAAAGAGATATCACAAGTCTGGGACTTTGCCATGATGCAAAAGGGAAAAACTTGTGGTCTAGTAGTTGGTACAGGATGGTATCCTGGTCCAACTACCTAATCCCCTTTGCATAATCTGCAGGTTTTGGCTCATTGATGAGAAACTGAGTGTTATATGTCTTCAAAAATTATTTTCCTTCCATGTCGATCACTGGCCACTAATTTCACTGGTGTGGAAAAATCACTGTTGGATAGCCTTTACCTACACTATATTGCACCTACCAGTTTGGAAGGAGAGTTTTTCCTACTGCCAGCATCTTTAGCTTTGCAGGGTTACTGCAGTTGCTTTGGCCTTTGATACAGACAATCAAAACTGCCCAAGAACTCTCTTCTTTCCGGGCAGACTTTAGTTGATGAAAAAGAGGCACTGCAGGGTCCCCCACAGAGTCAAGCATAAGTCACCCTCAACAGGAGTTTGCTTCTGCCTGACTTTGCAGTAAAAGCTACAGTACTCATTTGTTATTGCCTCAAGTGGGTAACTGTTCCAGGTACGTTTAATTCACTACTCCACATCAATCTTTCCTGCTTGCTGTGTTCCAAGAACTAACTATGCAAGCTGCATAGTTTTGTTTTGGTTTTGGCCAATGGAATAACCACAAGAAGACTGGAAGAAAAGGAGAAAGTGATATCTGAGCTTCAGTTTCTGTGCTCCCTCTCCCAGACTACCATGAATGGACAATGTCCTCTGAGCAAAGCCAAGATCTCTTATCATGCAACCCTTTTCAAGATACACTTTCTTTCCAGATTCTGGGCCCTACACCTTCCCTTTTCCCCTTCAGGTTTAAGATAAAGGAGACTAATTTTATATTCTGGGGGCAGAGTATTTTCTCCTCGGATTTCTCTACTCCCTGCTAATACAATTTTGTGAATAATCATTTTATTAAATTTACCTCATGTTACCCAATTTGAATGCCAGCTGTTCCCTGATAACACTTTGATTGATGATCAATAATTAACAAAACTGTTTTATACTCATGGGGCTGGAAACAGGTTAAGGGCTGGGCTACTATTACATCTGAATAGTGTTGATGCAAGGGTAGCTATAAAGATGCATTCTCTAGTTATACTTTTCAGGCTAGAAATTTAAAGTTTAGACACCAATTAAGATGAATTTTTGTATTCTCTCATTTTGTAGTTCAGCTGTCTCCAACACAGTAGCAATCAGCCACATATGACTACTGGGAATTTATCTTGTGTACAGAGTTTTGCTTCAACTACAAAATATAGCTCGTGGTGCCAACCAAATATTAAAAAGTAAAGGTGAATAACTTTTTATGAATTTCATGTTGAAAGTATAATATTTTGGATACATTAGGGTAAATAAAATATAACCTTAAAATTAACTTTGTTTTGTTTACTGCTTTTTATAAGGCTACTAGACATTTTTAAATGACATAGGGAGCTTTCCTTTTTATATTTTTGCTATTTTTGTTTTCTTTTCTTTTTCTCTTTTGAACAACTGAGCTTCATTAGCTCATAGATCTAGAGACTAGAAGTGAAAAATACAGTGTCAAGATGCCCATTCTTACTCTGAAATCTGAGAAAAAATTTATCTTTGCATTTTCAAGCTTCTGAGTGTTGTCAACAAAGGTATTCAGATAATGACAAAGAGTGCCTTCACACACAATGGAGTATTCTTATGAGAATTGTTAAGATTTTCTTTAGTCCCACATGAATTAGACAGACCTCTTTCAGTTTAATAAAACCCCAGCTCAAACAGGTCTTGGTTAAAAAGAAAATATTGCTTACAATGCTAAGTGTTCAAACTAAGTCATATAAAATCTTTCTCTTATTATTTTTCAGTTATATTCTCCTTGCTTTACCTCTCTTGTGAAACCCTGCTTTCTGTAGATGACAAAGATAGTGATAAGCCAATTCAAGCAATCAGTCTCCCAGAAAATAAGCCTCTCTTTCCCAGTCCCTTAAGCAGAAGTCCCAGGTAGATCTCACTGGGCAAAGAGTTCATGCCCTTCCTCCTATCGATCAAGGAGACCCTGGTTGCTCAGGCTTAGGTCAGGAGGCATTCTCTAGGTTAAAGAGAAGCGGAAACTTCAACTGAAAATGTAGAAGAAACGTTTCCAAGATGCTGAGGGTGGTGAGGACCCTGTTAGCAAAGTAAGGGATACTGAACATGTCAAGCTATTAAATGTCCCCTGCACCAGGGAAGTAATCAAATGGTAAGCTAAAGATAAAAAGTTAAAAATAAAGCCCTCCTTCTTACAATGAAATTGCCTAGAATGTATTACAGGACAAAATTCTTTAATATTTTTAGTCAGCTATTGTTATCAAGAGAAAGATGAGAAAAAGATTGTTCCAGTGCAACTTTGAGAAGGGAAGACATTTCCTCAACTATTATTCCTAGATTTAAATCTGAAGACAAAACAAAAGGGCAGCGGCAGAGGGAGAAGAGAGACAGAAAAGAGCAGACAGTTTGCTCAATCTCAGTGTAACAGAGGAACGCATAGAAGTAGTGATATTTAAACTTACAAAATCAAAATTTCACATTTAACTGTGTTGTTTAACTTGATTCCTATTCAAAACTTTGCTAAATTGATAATGCTCTTTTATCCAGTAGCACACAGCAGTCATAGATTAGGAACACTGACTGCACGCAGATTACTGCCAATCAACAAATTGCCCTTGATCTTCTATGAGGTTGGTACTGTACAGTGCTAAATGTGATGAGAGATGCTTAAAAACAAAATGATCCTTAGTTTTAGGGAGGTCTGTATCAGGTTGCAGACATAAAACTGACATCCATGGAACAATTGAAGAATACTAGGCAATCCCAAAATTGTGTGAAATGTATCTGCTGTGTCCTCAATGCTGTGGAAACTCAGAGCAGAGGAAATCGAGATAGTTAAACATGAAAATGAATGATCAACTCATTTTACATATACAGGCTTGATCATGAAAGAGTAAATGAAGAATTATTGCCCACACTTATAACCCTAGCTACACTAGAGGCTAAGGCAGGAGAACCACAATTTCAAGGACAGGCTGGGAGACTTAGGAAAACCTTGTGAAAAATAAAAATTTTTGAAAAGGCTCAAGTTCTAATTTACCCGTCCTTGATTCAATCCCCAGTATTGCAAAATAAGAAGGAAGAAGAGAACTAGGAGGAAGAGAAGGACAAAGAGAAGGGTGAGACTGTTACTAAATTCTGACTTTATAACACATAAACACTTTCTTTGATAATTGTTTATAAGCAATGTATAAACAAAAGCTATCTGAGTATTCTGTTATTTATCTGCAAGAGACTTTTCAAAACATTTATTACTGTAGGATAAAGAAATGTTCAAAGAAAGAACCAAACATAAAAACCTTAAAAGAGATTATTGCTATTATGTAAACATCAAATATTTTAGCATATCACTAATTCGTACCTTGAAACAAAAAGAAATTCTCTGCAATACCTGGCATGAGCCAACATTGAGCAACTGGTAAATATATTTGTCATCTACATTATTAGGTAAGGTCCTTTGGTAACAACTCATTATACTGGAGGGAATTTTTAACTAAACTTCTACCTGACCATGACTGCTTGTAAATATGCTGTCGTTTTAATAAATTTATTCTGCAAAATTAATTTTTTTAATTTCATGGGACATTTTCAAATATAATATATTCAAGCTCTTTTATTTCACATTTTAACCAGAAATACAAACTCTTCACATTTGTTTAATTTTAACTTTCTGCTGCAGGTTTTTAAAAAGACCTTTTAATTTATTATATCAATTATAAATGCACGTTATTCAAGTTTATAACAATTTTATGCTAACAAAAATCAGATACCATGCTTTCCTTAATGTAAAACCTAACATTGTATAGTATAACAGCTTACATTTATTTCTATTTAAAATAGCACAAAGTAGCTAGTAATATCGTATGATATATATTTTCATGTGTAGAGCAAAGAACCTACAATTTTATGCACTCATAGCTTAAGTAAGGGTTACAAACTATTAATATTATCTGTTGAAAATCATATACACTTATAAATATGTTTGTGTCATGCTTGAAGATACATATTAGTTTTTAATCTAATCTCTTACCAGTAGAATTGATATAGCTTTATTTTCATTTAATAAGCAGTCTCTTTAAGAAATGTCCATATTATTTTTGAGTGCCTTGCTGTATTCAGATAAATAGATATTTAAGCTTTGAGTATTATTTAGCCCAGTTTGCTACCTTCTCATCCTTTAGTGGGTCTCAACTTTTTTTTTCAACATAGCTAACTTAGAAGAAAACCTACTACAATACTGAACTCAATTTTATATTTTAGTAGCAGAACATCAGTATGAAAAAGAAGTTCAGAGAAACAAACAATCACTGTATTGTATTTTTTGAATCAGAGGTCAGCAAATTATAGTTTATAGGAAAAATTGACTCACAAAATGAGGGCTTTTTTCAAAATAGCTGTGTCCATTTGCTTATATAATTTCCATGGTGGCTTTTACACTGCAAAACCAAAATTGAGTAGTAATGGAAAGCCCAAAAATTATCAAGTCCTTCACGGGAAAAATAATTGCTTATGTCTGGTTTATCAATGCAGCATTCTATTCAATACAGATACTGTAATCTTTGAGCATAATAATAGCCAAGTAACTTTCTAAGTCTTACTTTGATAGTACAGGGGTGCCTTGGTTTACGAACTTAATTTTTTTTACAATTGGGGAAGATGGCTACGTTTGTGTTTGTTATGGGAAAGACGGTCAGGGGCGTTTGTCACCTGACGTGAAATTTGCAAATGGAAGCAAAATTTGCTGAACACTTTTATTGTGAACCAAATTGTTTGCAAACAAGCATTCATGAATCAAGGTATTACTGTATGTGGTTAAAAAAAAATTCACAGACAGTTGATTGACAAAGAGCTGTCATTGTAGAAACAGATTATAGGATCTTTGTGAATATGTTTGCTTTAGAAATTTTGCTATGGATGAAGAGCAGTGTAAATATACCATAAAACTTCGTTTAGAAACATATACACTGAAAGAGTAACATGAACTACATGGTGTTGGTGTAATGGCAGTTCATAATTACAAAGCAAGAACTACCATTGAAAAGATCATCAAAGCATAACAATTCTGACTTTGCCCACTAGCAACTAAGAAACCATCCCACTTTTTCCTGAATAAGCTTCTGTTCCCAGAAGCATTGCAAAAATGTCATAGCAAAATTCCAGCCTCTATGTCCTAGCAGTACAGTAGCTTTAAATTATAATAAAATGTTGGTAGTCCTTAAAACATTCTTGGTTGGTTATTAGTAGGTAACTTTTCATCATCTGTGAAAGCAGAAATCTTAAGAATTGTGAATTTATTGCCTCTGAAGACACATAAAGACCTGTCGAAGGTCCATATTCCTGGTAAATGGTGCAATCAGTATTTCAGCAGAAATAGTTTGACTTGAGAGCTTTGATTAGATATCAACTAAGCTCCACACTACCGTTGAGGAAAGACTTCACGAGACCATCCCTGAGATGGTGAAGAAGAAACCTACTCTAAACTCTGCTCTGGAGTTCCAGGACATCACCTACCCATCGAGCCAAGGTGTAAACAAAGTAAAGAGCAATCTGAGACCAGGATAGAGTAAAACAATACTCCCAGTGTATTTTCTTTTTTTGGTAGTGTGAACTCAGAGAAAGCAAAATCCCGCGAACTCGGGATCCAAGAAAAGATAACGCTGAAGAAAAGATAAACACTATTAAAACATCACAGGTCTCCTGATACCTGGCTCACCATTCTGTCTGCGACCATTCAGGTAGACTTTCTGATGGCTTAGGTTGCTCAGCACATCAGGAGCAACATTATGTTTGAGTTCTGGCCTGGGACTCCTTACTGTCCTTCTCTCCCCCTGCTATTGTTTTCCCTTCCTCACATAATTAAACTCAAACTGTTCCAAATTCCAGGGAGCATGGGTCCTTAACAGTCATTAACCGACTGAGCCACATTCTTTTCCTTTGTACTGAAACATTATGTGCTGTATTTTTTCTTTTGAATAAAATCATACGTATTTTTGTATTTATTTTCTTTCAGCTCTCTAAGAAATGATTTTTAAACCACCATGCATCTTTTTTTTCATTTGGCTTCAACTTTTCTTTGAAATGGATTCTTATTCTTAAATCCTTTTGTTGATATTCCCTTGGCAAGGGGTCTTTCTCTTGCACATTCTGTAATGGAAGCTATTTTCCAGGGGTTGCATGCATGCCTCTGCCTTCAGATGAAGTGCTGCAGATGGAAGGAGGGTTCACAGGGAGAGACAGAAATGAGGCATTGGTTCACACTGTGTATTTCATTAGTATTTTGTAGAAAAGCTATGGTTCAGTGGGTTGAGAACAGCACATACATCTATTTTCCTAAATGGTGAATACATTCAATCCCTGTGCTTAAACTAACTTCAATTTGAAGATATAATTTGAAAGCTTTCAATAGACACATGGCTGCATGTACTTGCAATGCCCAAGACTGAATATATAAAGTTGTAATTCATTTGTGAGAGGCTTTACAGGATGGTGAACAAAATTTTGGCCTTACAGATAGGAAACTAGAACTCTAAAGCTGCCTGCCACCAAATGCCTTTCGACCCTTAGCAAGACCCTTAACTCTTAGAAGCCGTGTTTAAAATAAGGGCTTTGAATAAAAATAGCTTCAGTGAATTCTTTTCAGCACCAGTATTATGTTAATCTGCAAATTACCCATAATTCTTTGTCATGATAGATGTTTCACTGGACAACAACAAAACAGCAGTGGCTGTTGGTAACATTTCAGAATCGCTGAAGTTCTCTGTCTACGGACGTGATGAAATTTGCTTCAGGTGAGTGAAATTCAATTCAATCCCATTAAATAGGTTAGTATAATTGAATAATAGCCTGGGGAGCACATGTGGCCATTCCATATATAAACTATATAAATAAGAAGAAAATTTACTTTATCTCAAGTATTATATTTCAGGAATCAGAGGCTATTTTAGTAACATGATCACCTGACTTTCTACTACAATCTGAAGTACTCTCCCAAGTCTGAATTTATATTTTCAGTCCTGTACTTGGTAGGTCTATGAATCTAGCACAGAAATGGTGACCATTAAACTAGTAAATAGCAGACACTCCATCAATATCTATGGATGTGATGACTAATGCCATTGCTTTAGAATTTATTACTAAAATGACTAAGGTTTTGATTTTTTTTTAGTTTTCTTTTGTATTATTTGACTATGAAATGTCCATAAGCTCCATTCTTGGTTTAGCTGCTACAATAGTTCAGCTTTATCTTCAGGGGATAAGTTCCATTCACTCCACTGATGACTAAAACCTTACAGAGTACCAAACCCTATAACTAAGCATTTATCATGAACTGTGGTCATAGCTTTTGCAGTTTAAGCAAAACTTGCATGAATATCTTTCCCTACTTCACACTTTAATGGAGACCTTTGTTCTTACCATAGATCTTAGCAGTGTCTGCAAACGATTTTTTTCCTAAGTTAAGAAGGCTCAACCTTTCACTTAAAGGGGGCACTTGGCAACTTCTCTTTGGCATATCCAAATTGGAAGCAATACTACTCTACTTCTCTTGCTCTTCAGATCCTTATTAAGTAAGATAAGGGTTACTTGAACACAAGCACTTAATATCATGACAATGTATCTGATAACAGAGACAGCCCCTAAGTGACTAATAGAAGAATAGCTTATTAAAAAAAAGAAGAATAGCTTATATAGTGTGCACATAATGGGTGAAGGGATAATTTATATTCTAAACAAAACAGAGGGCGGTAGTATAAGGATTTATAGCACTACTGAAAATGGTAGACAATTTTGTGATTTTTTTTTATTTCTGGCATTTTTCATTTAGTGTTTTGGGACCACATTGGCCATAGATAGCTTAAATCATAGAAGGCAAAACAGTGGTTAAGGGGGGGAATATTAAATTAAATCACCAAGCTATGAGAAATGCACTCATTCATTTATTCTAAGTACATAGGTCAATATATCTCATGAGACAAGATGAAAAGTATTTCTTAACAGAAGAAACAGACATAGGCTCAAATAATAGCCATGTTGTAAGTTGTAAGTATGATAAAGACACCCTAGATGCTGCAGGATCACTGAGGAAGATGTATTTGATTCTTGGAGTAATTATGCAGGCTTCAGAGAAGAAATCATGTTTGAACTGAGGAAATGACACTTATAAAAGCAAAATGGACATCATAGAAAATCAGTTGTTTTTCGGAGAGTTGGGCTCTGCTTACTACCACAAAGGGCTTTGGAGTCCTCATGGTAGCAGCTGTGCAGGAAGAGTTCAGAGCAGGAGTTTTGAACCTATGCTGATAAGCTAGGACTCCACCTACCAGAAGAGAAAATATTATGACGTGTATTTTTTGAAAGAATGTGGAAGAAAGCTGGATGTATTATAGTTAGCTGTCCACAACCATGGGTTCTACATTCCGATTCAGCCATCCTTAGGTAAAAAAATTTCAGGAAAAACATGAAATCAGTACTAAACTTGTACAGCTTTTTCTTCCTAACATCATTTCCCTCCAAAACACAGTATAACAACTTGCACATAGATTCATATTATGTTAGTATTCTACGTGAGCTGGAAATGATTTAAAACATACTAGAAGATGGGTCTGGATTATATGAACCTACTACTTTATTTTATATAAGAAATGAGCATTGTGAATTTTGCTATCCAAAGAGCTTCCTGGAACCACTCCCTTGCAGATACCGAGGGATGCCTGTAGTTTATTTTGTTCTGTGCTTATAAAAACAAAAGCAACACATTGTTTTTTCCTGTCACACAGTGACCAGGAAAAGAACAGCCTTCTTCATACAGTTCTGACTAAATGAGAAGTCAAACACATGAGACTGGCCAAAGCCCACTCCTGACCACTGACTTTCCCACTGGGACAGGCCAGACAAGGCTCTCCTCGGAAGGGATGACTGGCTGACAACGAATGCTGTACAGGTCAAAGGTCCAGTTTTTGAAGGGGAAGTAGAGGAAATTGTATTTTAATTCTTGGAACTGAGATTGAGAAATGAAAGAAGATAAACAAGAACCAACCAGTTAAGAAAGCAAGAAGCAGAAGCGTCTCTCACCCATCCCTACTCGTGGCAGCTGCAGCCTTTCCCTTCAGAACACAGGAAGACAGACGACTTTAACGCCACCTGCTGGCCACTGAATCCAAACAAAACTTCACGCAACAGCTAAAATGGTATAGGACATGCAATGTTCTCTTGTCTCTCTCTATTATGGTGGATTGATTTCATGCTTGAAAATGAAGAGAATTTTTCTGCCTTTAAACATATATATATATATGGGTCCTGAGCACAGAAACAGGTTTACTAGTGACATGCATTTTTATTATGGCAAATAGTTTTACTGGTGTAATTGACAAAGAGAAATTAAGATATTCAATATGATCTTTTGATATTCGTGTACACTGTGAAATGACTGTGGAAATCTAGTGAATTAACATATCTATCACCTAACAAGACTGCATTTTTATGGGTAAAGTATGAATATTTAAGATCTACTCTCTTGGTAAGTTTCAAATAAATGATATATTATTAATAATTATAATAACCACGGTGTATATCAGTCTCCCAGAACTTAGTCTTAAATCATTTTAACCATTTTGAAGTATGCACTTCAGCAGTAAAATGTATTTATATCATAGTCAATCATTTCCAAAACTCTTAATCTTTCCAAACTAAAACCTTGTATTGTTGATCCATAGTTCCTTTTTCTCCCCTGCCCTCAGCCTCTTCACAGCCACTATTCCACTCTCTACATCCGTGACTATTACCACTCTAGGAATGGTAGAAAGTACAGTTACATGATGTTTGTCCTCATATGTCGGCCTCATTTCATGTAGTACGATGTCTTTAAGATTCACCCATAGTGTAGACACCTGTCCTCCACCAATGCTAACCCTCAGAAAGCTGGAAGATAACATCCAGTACCTATAGAAAGTGTTTCCTCACTCAGCTGTAGCCTATATGCCTAACCCTCTGAACAACGCATGTGTTTAGGACTTCATTTGTTCTTTGGATATAAAAATTAATCTAACCTCTCAGGGCAGGACACGTAATTCACAGTAATTTGAATATTTGATATTTTATGGATACATATTACTTATGTAGAACAGTGGTTTCGTTATGGCAAATCTGTATATGCACATAGCATGACCCTTACCACACCCAGAACCCCTTTTCCCCTCCCCTCCCTCTTCCTTCTTCTTCCTTTTCTCTTCTCTACTAGTGTCTTTTCTACTTTCATGTCATACTGCTCTCTCTCTCTCTCTCTCTCTCTCCCTCTCTCTCTCTCTCTCTCTCCCCCCCCCAAAAAAAAAATATATGCACATAGCATGACCCTTACCACACCCAGAACCCCTTTTCCCCTCCCCTCCCTCTTCCTTCTTCTTCCTTTTCTCTTCTCTACTAGTGTCTTTTCTACTTTCATGTCATACTGCTCTCTCTCTCTCTCTCTCTCTCCCTCTCTCTCTCTCTCTCTCTCTCTCCCCCACTTCTGAGGGAAAATGTGAGTCTCTGAATCTCCCTGGTTCACTTAACTTGATAATTCCCAGAACCCCAGAACCATTCATTCTCCTGCAAATGACACCATTCTTTTTTATGTCAGAATGATACTCCATTATGTACAGGTACCGCATTTTTTATCCATCCATTTATTGGCAGGTATTGTACGCTGCTTCCATAGCTTTTTACTGATTGCTTTCTCAGTGGGTATAACATTGATGTATTGAAAAATTATTGATTCTGTCTTCTGCTTGATTTAGCCTACTAGTAAGTCTTTTCACTAAAATTTTTATTTAGCCAATTAAGCTTTTCATTCCCAGGATTTTTCTTGCCTTTATTATTTATCAGAATCTCTGTCTCTTTATCAAAACTCTCCTTCATATGCTGCAGTGTCTTCCTTATTTGTATTTAGTTGTTTATTTGATAATTTGAGTGCATTGTTCCTTTTCATAATAAATCACTTGAAATTTCATCCAGTGTTTTGTCCCCTTTTATGTTATTAAAATCAGTGAGTACGGCAGGATTAACCTTTGGAGGATCCATGTTCGGTTTGTTCGCGTTTCTTGCATTTCTGTGTTGAGCTTTGTGCATCCTTTGGCTTTGAGGTCTCTTCGACTTTTTCTGAGGCTTTTTCATGAATACCCTTCTCCATATGTTCTAGGATATGGGATTATTGTGTTTAATGCATTTCTGATTGGGATTCACAGTCTAGCTGCCTGTTGCTTCTGTGGTGGAGATTACTATAGTTGGACACAATGCACCCTCAAGCCTGAGGGCCACACATTCTCTGTATACTTCACCAAAATGGGTCCTGCTATTGTCTTGTGTAATTGTGTGTGCAATGTGTGATTATGCCTTCGGTGATTTCTCTAGCCTTGTCAAAAATGTATTTCTAAAAGGGTGCAGCAGCAACCTTTGCTGAGGATCCTTGTAGGTGTAGTATTCACAGTGCTCCCACTGTTTCTCTCTGATGCTGTTGTAGACAAGAGGTCCCAGATCAAGTCGGCAGCCTCCCACCCCAAGCCAGCCTTGCCTATTTGAGGCCTAGATAGCAGCTGGGAGCCTGCCTCCCTGCCTCCCTCCCTGCCTCCCCACCCCTTTCTCTCTTTTTCTCTTTCCTCTCTCCTCTCCCCTTCTTCTCTCCTCTCCTCTTGTTCCTCCTCCTTTTTCAACTAGGTATTAAACCTTCACATTGAAATACATGACTAGCTCCTTTTTAACTTTTTTATTTTTGAGACACATTCTTGCTAAGTCGCCCAGGCTGGGCTCACACTTATAACACATTTGCCTCAGCCTCCCATTTTGGGATCGCAGGCATGTGCCACGATGCCCGGCTCAACCTGGGCATTTTGTTTTTCTCTTTTTTTATTTGCTATGCAGATTAATGGATTGACCCTTTCTCATCTGCAAGAGATCCATCTCCTTGTCTCATTCTATGCCTCCTATATATTTCCCTTAGTTTGTACTTTGCCTTACTCAGATCACAAATATCACATAGTATTCAAATTTGTCTGATGTATTTCATTCAACATTATATTTCCCAAGTGCATGCATTTCCCTGCAAATGTCTCAAATTTGTCCTTCGTCATAGCTGAGTAATATAAATATACCACATTCATAACCAGTAATCTGTTGATAGGTACACAGACTATTTCCAGGATTTGAGCTGGTATATTTTTAATGATTAGTGACACCAAGCATCTTCCCATGCACATATTGGTCATCTGTATCGACTATTATTTATTTATTTATTTATTTTGGGGTTTTTTAGACAGGGTCTCACTACGTAGTTGAGACTGACCTGGAACACACTATGCAGCCTAGGCTGGTCTCAAACTCACAGCGGTTCTCCTACCTCAGGCTCTCGAGCGCTGGGATTACAGGCGTGCACCACCACACCCAGCTGTATATACTTTCTTTACAGAAATATGTATCCATGTATTTGACTAACTTTTAATTCAGTCATTTGGGTTTTTGTTGTTGAGGTGTAGGAATTTTTTATATAGTTTAAAACTGAGATTTATAAATATTTCTCCCATTCTGTGAGTTGCTTTTTCACTTTGTTCATAGCATCTATTAATAATTTTTAATTTTGATAAGGCCCAATATCTAAATATTTTTTTGCTCTTACTGTTGGAATCACACACCCCCAAAAAAGTTCATTGCCAAGTCCAAAGACATGCAAATTTTCTTCTATTTTTGTCTCTATTTTAATTTTTATACTTTTAGATCTTACATCTTTATTTTAGTTAGTTTATATATACAACATCATCCTTTTGCATATAAATATCCTTGCAAATGAATAACCATTTTACCCACCACCATTTGTTGAAAAGAATTCTGCATTGAATGGTCCTGGCACCGCCACCAAAATCTGTAATGGCAGATACTTTCAAGTGAGTCAGTCCCGACTTGAGGAAAACATGAGAGAAGCAAGAACATTATTTTTGTTTAGTTTATGTCTAAGAGTAAGACAGTAAATGTCTCTAATGAGATACAGTTCACATCTCCAGAAAATATACAATATAAATTCCTGGAGAAGATAAAAGAAAGAGAATGAAATGAAAGAAGAGATACATTTATCAAAAGATGCAATGTGCTCTAATGAAAAGGAAAATGAAATTCTCTTTCATTATGCTTTTGATTTCTCATTTATAAATCAAGACAATAATATTCCCCTCCCAGGCCTATGTACAGTGTAACTGGGTGCTAGACGATGTTTAATATGCTTCTTTCGTATGTTCTTTCATATGCTTAAAGTTGCACCTCTAATAACACTCAGTTTCAATTGCACTAACACTAAAGATAAAAAATATACCTCGTGCTGAATGCATTTAATTACTGGAAATTCGAAGTTGAAAAAGATACAAAGTACTCCCTAACATACAGTTTAATTGCTGAAAGTAGAAAAGTTAATAACTGCTACTACTAATAAATACACATAAAAGCACTATGTGGATTTATAGTTATAGATAACTATAAATTTAGAATTGACTGTAATATATTCCTTGTTCAAATCCCATATAGTTGTACCAATTCCAGTATATTTAAATTTGTAGCTTTAAAAATTGTGCATATCAAAATTAGCTGTGCATACTTTTTTCTTCTAACAAAAAATAAGATCCATTATTTTGTCTATGTTTATATAAAATATATGCAAATATATTCTATGAACTTAAATAATTTTTTAAATTTTGAACTAACTACAATGAAAGTTCATTTTCATTGCTACATTATGCAGGAGTTTTTTCCTAAGGTAGATTGTGAGAAGGAAGATTTTTTCCTGGAGTTTACTTTTAAGTTAGACAACCTGAATTCTAAAAAAATCTAATGCTCTACACAAAAAAGCAAAATAAGCACTACCAGATGAATTTTATTTTTTCAAAATTTTTTATAAGTTACATAGAGTTGGTGGTGTTTCTCTTTTGCTACTTCAGAAATCAGTCTTAAAGCTGGGAATTTATCCCACCTGCTCATTCATAGAAATCTGCTCAGCATTTTTTTAATCATCTGTAATGTCTCTCACCCATCTGACCTCCTTCTACAGCCTGTCTGAGGCCAAGCATTTAATCTTTTTTCCATTGCCTTGACATTTATGTATTCTTATACCTTCAAATTTATTTATATCTGCATACCAGAGCATCATACATATTTTAATAGCCTCTGGCACACAGTAGGTATTTAATTTGCTTCAAAATGATCTTCTCATGCCAGAAGGCACCAACTAAATCAGGCATGAAAGGTAATGCGAACACTAGGTAACAGAGTATGCAGGTATGAGCTAAGCTTTTGTTGAAGTGATATTTGTTGAGCACTATGTTTCAGTACTCTAGGCACTGTACAAAATACTGAGAATATAACAGAGAACAAAACAGAGAAAGTGTCAGCTTTGATAATGCAAGAGCTAAACTACAGATATGCATTATATAAATACATATATATGTATACACACTGCATTCTCATACACATTTCAAGTGCACATAAGTACCAGGGAGAGGACTATAATGGGATACAGTATTGTTGATGGCTGCTACTTTCTATAGGGTGTGTGTAATTGGACTGAAGGGGCTAACAGGAAACACAGGAAGGTGCCCTAGGAAGCTACTGTGACAGAAGGCTGTCATTTAAGCAAATGGATCAGACTAGAGCATCGGAGGAGGGGATCATATCTTACGTGTATTTTAAGGACAAAATCAACAGGATTTGGTTATGGATTGAGTGTTGAGCGTGAGAATAAAAGCAACTAGAAGAATGGACTGGCAAAGAGAAGGAGCGATTTCAAGGAACAGAAATAAACAATTCTGGATACATCAACTCTTGTATCTATTTCAACTCTTTTAGAAGCCAAGTAAATTCTGGAGGTTCCAAGCTTGCTCACTTGTTCACAGATGTTTTTGGCTGCCTGCCTGGGAGAATACCTCTACCTATGGCTCTCTCAAAGGGTGCATAGCTAAAAACAGCTTCACCTTGTCAAGGCATCTACCTCATCAGACACTTCTATTTTTATTTTTCCCTTTATATTAGCTGGTTTTGATCTCTTGATCCTCAGATTGGTAATCGTTTACAGGACTTCACGAGGAAGCCCTAGTTTCACAAGGAGGACCACATTTTTCCCTTTTACATTCATTCTGTCAGACTGCTTTCAGACACTGAATTCTGGACATCAGTTCAAACACTTGAGAAGTTCTAGGTCCCTGATTTAATGTCAAGGCTATCGCTTGCCTGTTGCATTCTTCAGTTATCACCTGATGCATGCACACAAATAAACACACACAGAGATACGCTTGCTTTCATTCTTCTATATCTCCCTCTGGTCAAAATTTGAACCCACATTGGCTCCTATACATCCAGCCCAGCAGAGAAATATAAATTCAGTATTTTATGGAACTCAAGATAATCATAGGAGGCAAGAGAGAGAGGAGAATATTAATTTTCTACCAAGCCGATTCTGTCCTCCACCTCACTTAGCTGGTGCATACCAGGTTTATAGAAGAGACCTAGTGTTTAGTAGCCTTGTCAAGGCCAGACTTAGAAACTGGAACATTTGCTAACCAAATGTGCCTCTTTCAGCATTGCATTTCAGAGGGTTCATAATTGCTTTGGTGAAATATTGCAAAATGATTTCATGGAGCGATTAAAATATTTCCACAACATTTGGCAGGGGAACAGTAGAAATAGATTTTTTAGTGTGATCAACTAGATAACCCTGAAGCTTAATGATGTATCCCTGGCTGAGAGCAAGTTAGCATGAAATTTAATTTTCAGTCACCTGCTTCAGACCAATGGAGGACAAACTAACCCCTTGCTAGTATTTACCCAGTTTCCAATACACAGTAACTCAGGGCTGGCCTTCTCCTCAAATGATGCCTCCCACCACAAGGAGACAGGAAGGCTTATGTGATTCCACAAAGCACTGTTCACATCCAGCCAATGCCTTCTTTTTACAACTCTCTCATCACAACTTTCCTACCCCACTGCCATCGCCCTACCTGAGACCCTTATCACTCTAATTCTGGGTAGAAAAGATTCTGTGTATTATTCTAACTACTTCTCTCCTTGTCTGTATGACTTATTTCTAATGAACTATGTACTTTTATGTTGAAACACATTCTGTAGAATCTTTATCCTGGCATTTAAAAGCAGTTGCCTTGCCAGACTTTGCCTTGGTGAGTCATGTTTAAGTCTTCTATGTTTGACTCACAATCCACCCCCCAAAAAAACCCAAAGGATTCAGTTGCTTCTGTGGCCTTCTTTCCTGTCTTGCATCTACCTAAGATATCACTTTCTTGCCTCTCTTCCTATTATCCTCCTCTGCTTAGTTAAAATTCTCCCTTTCCCTTAAAATATTTCTAATTTCCTCAGTGGCCAAAAGTAAATTTTTCCTAAGTTCCAGGTATGTACAGTGTAAATCTATTTTGTAAATATTCTTATAAAAATTCATCATCTATTCAACTACTATGAACTTTATAAAATACACATATGTTAAGAAATTGGTCTTTATAACCCTACAAGAAGTCTAAAAGTGTGTTAATTGGAGTAATTTAACCAAGGGATAAAGATAAAGGATGTTGTATTGTTATTTGAACCAGGTGCATAGTTGATATTAAATTTCATACTAAAATGAAATTTGAGAAACATTGGTGGAAGACAATAAAGCCAGTATTTGCCTTCTACATAGGCAACTGATGAATCTTTATTGGAAAATATAACCAGTAGGAATGAATAATATCTAGAGTTCTCATCTAGGGTGTCTCCAATAAAAGATGGCAATTAAGTTAATCTACTGAAAAGACCAAGTCCAAACACCACATACATGACCACAAAGGCTTCAGCCTTGATTGGTCCTCTCTTAATTATGATCAAACAGTGACATAAGATGATAAGACAACTCAAAATCTAAAAACAGGGACTAAACCAAATAAAGAGGAAGAAACTTGGAAGATATAGAGTCTAAGAAAACAAGGAAATTTCACATACAATTATTGTTATTATTAATGATGAGACACTACAATCTTAAGAGAAGATAGCAATATAAAATATAAATATTCAGAGAATAGAGCCTACAGAAAATAAAGAGGAACTTTTAGAAATTAAAACAGGATAGAAATTAAAAACTGAGGATCTTTGCAGGAGAAATTTGAGCAAATGTTCTAGAAAGTATAGTAAAACAACAACAATAAATAGACCAAGAGATAAGAGTAAAAATAGTAAGTAAAGCAGTTTGCTAAGCCCTCAAAATCTAATATTTCTATCATAGGGATTACCGAAAAATAAAGAATGAAAGCAAGGAATATATTTTATCCAAAAAATAGTTAAGCCCATTTCCAGGAACTGAAAAACAGATGGGCACCATGACCCATTGGCATAAAATTTCAGAACCTGAACGTAAACAAAGATCCTAAAAGAAATAAGTATATTGTATAAAAAATATTAAGCAACACTGGAAACAAATACAGTGACGGGGTGATGTCTTCATAATTTGGAGAGAAAACAGTTTCTTTTTTTTTTCCTCATTGAGTTTATTGGTATATTTTAGGTATACAGTACAGTTACATTCATTACTGGGATCTTGTACCTTTACATGACAGGTCTTGGTTCTCATTTTTTCCCCTTGTCCCTGCCCTCCTTTCACCCCCTCCTCCCCTCCCCATTGAGAGAAAATAATTTCTAACCTAGACTTCTACAATCAGTAAAATGATTAAATATGAGCATGATAAAAAGGATATTTTTGAATGTATGGTGTCCAAATTTAAGTCTTCTGCCTCATTTTTTCGGACATTACTACAGAAGAAATCCAAGAAAAGAACATATGTGATCCAAGCAACAGTGATTCTAACAAGGAAAGAGAAGGCAATTCCCGATGATGATGAAGAAATATCCAGGAATATAGCAGTATAAAAGGGCAGCTGCAGCTGGGAAGAGATAAGAGACTCACAAGGAAATCTTCAGAAAATAAAATTGATATTCACTATGATGGAACCTACTGACTTACTCATATATCTAGGCAAGAACTTGATGTTAGATGATGTTAGCCTACATAAATTAAATAAAAATAAAAAGTAGAAAAATGATTGTGCTCAAGAAATAATAGTTGCTCTACAAAGAAAAATTCATCACAGTCTACAACAGACCTCAGCTAGACACAGTACTTACACAGTCATACAAATGTAAGCTCTGCATCTTAACTAATTACAATGTAAGTATAGTGAGAAGAATGGGAGACAGGATGTGGGTATCGGGGTACACTTACACATACAAATACCGGCTGAGGAAGCTGTTATCAGTGGTGTGAGAAAGTTCACCAAGTTCACCATTCACTAATGGGTAGTCACTAAGTATTTCTTACAGGACAATACTTAAGAAATGTATTTAGAGGTATAGATATTATTTAGAGGTGTCAGTTTAACAGATGCATCAGTGCTTGGGGAATAGGAAAATAGAGATATTTTAGAGGCTTGCCATCAAAAATATTCTGTGAAGTAAGCCGTGTTTATAGGTAACTTTGAAAATTAAAACTAAATTCAAAGATTCCATTCACTACATGCACATGGATATATACACACTGAAACACAGAAGAGAAAGCTGCTGAAGGGAAAACGAAGTAAATTCCCAGCATTACAGCAGCCTGTCTTACCACATTCGATCAAGGCTACCTCAGTTTGAAACTGGAAAATTCCCACAGTCCTGCGTGCCTAACTTCAGCTCAGAAGCTGCTATCGGACCAGGCCCTCAGCTGCTGTCAAAAGGGCAGAGTATCTCAAATCAACCTCAGGGTCACAGCCCACTGGTGTGGACAAATTAATTGACCTGTGGATTGTGGGGATCATGAGTATTGGTTGTAAGTACTGTAAACTTTAGTAACTCCATATGTGTTAAGTTTCTCTAGTTTAGCAGGTGGTGTGTTTCCTTTGTGGAATTCCTGAAAGTTACAGTTTCTTGTCTCTGACCTTTAGATGTGTCGTTGTCCGGGTTACTACTACCCACGGTGGGTTGTTTTTGTTGAGCCTGTTTGCTCTTTTCTTGTGTGAACTTTCATTTACTATGGTAACCCCATCCCATAATAGTTTGTGGTTTTTTGCTTTAAAAGGCCGACGCTTGCCGGCAATAAACGTTGCCTTGATCAGACTCTTGTCTTGGCATCCTTCCTTTCTCTCTGCCCCATCTCCACCCCACTGCTCTTTCAGGTTTGAGGCACTGCTGGACAGTGCTCTGCGTCGCCGGCTCGCGACAGTGGATACAAGAGAACTAGTTACTAAAATACATTAGCTTTTTGATTATTTCTTTTCTAAATTAAAGCAGTTGTAAGTTTTTGTTTCTATACAGTTTTCTTCCATTCTTTTCTTCTAATCTGCTTGCTTTGGTTTCAGAGAAATGTGTAGAATTAGAGTAGTAATGAATGAAATTTGACTTAAGCTAAAAATTAGATAATCATTGTTGTTACCTACAAGAAAAATCATATGTCATATATACTTCATCAAGAAAAAGATGTTTAAAGGTGAGTCCTGATTTAGTTAGATATGTCACAATATATGACTAGACTTCATTGATGGCAAATGATGGAAAAGTCTGCATCATTATTGCAGTTTGGAAGTCAATTGCTCAAGCACAGTCAGGTTCAGATGTACCGTTATGGCACTGTGACCTTTCCCGTTCTCAGTGCTAATTCCAAGTCCGTCTCCCTCCTCTTCACTTCTCCTCTCTTCCCTTCTCTTTCCTTCTCTTCCCTCTCATCCCCTTCCCTTATCTTACCTCCCCTTCTTTACAAAGATACACTATTTCCATATAGCAAAAATTGATGGCACTCAACTTAGCCTCTGGTGAATTAGATTTCGCAACTCCACTAGAAAAACAAGAAAAGCATTTTTTTCTTTCTGTGTTTATACATAATTTAAAAAAAAAACTGATATGCATGGGTTATGTACCTACCATTTCGACCAATCACTCCTGAGTGGCTAATCACCCTACTTTAAGTTTCAATGATTGACCAATCCTGCAACATACATTAATTTCTATCATCAAAATTACATGTTGTAGGAGTATAGAATTACTCTAAAGGAATGGACCTTAGTGTTTTACCAATTTTATCATTTACTTCCTCCATTAGTAGATGCCTGTCACTATCTCAGTACAATTAAGCCATTTGTAGTGAAAAATTTTTTATTTCTATTAAAATATAAATATCACCAGGAGAAAAACTAGTGTAAGCTATTTGTCATGTAAACCCTCTGTTCCACTGAATGTTGTGACAGCGAGTTTAATGGATTCAAGAAAGGTCACTAGATATTTTTGTGGTCAAACTCCAGGGCAGAATGAGAAACTGTGACATAACGGGGATGATGACGCTAGCTTTTGTCCTTTATTAGTTTGCCTTGAATTTTGTTCTGCTTATCTCTTACATCAAACCACCTCCAAACCTGAAGACTTAAAATCATGACCATTTGCTGCTTTCTCGTGTGGTTCTCAGAGTTGGCAAGGGATCTGTGGAGCAATTCCCGTTTGTCTGTCTGGTAGACGAGCATTCAAGCTGGACCTGAGCTGCAGTCATCTGAAACTTCCACCCTGACGTGTCCAAATCCCGGGCTGCTGTAGCTGGAAAAGTTGACGCCAGACGATCCTCTCTCTGTGCAGCTCATCTACCTAAGAAGCTGGCTCCTCCACAGTATAGTGATGTAGTCAGATTTTTCAAACGTCAGCTGACCTTCCCTAGTGTGTTTATTCTGAGATAACTAGGAAGAAGCTGCCAGGCCTTTTAAAAGATTTGCCCAAACGTGGGAAGGGTGGGGGAAAGAAAATAAGGGAGAGGAAAAAAAATATGAGAAATTGAAAAAATGGAAATAAAGCGTTTATAAATAGGGAGGGGAGGAGGGGGTGAAGGGAGGGCAGGGACAAGGGGAAAAAATGAGAATCAAGACCTATTATGTAAAGGTACAAGATCCCAATAATGAATGTAACTGTAATGTATACCTAGATTGTACCAATTAACTCAATAAAAAGAAAAAAAAAAAAAGATTTGCCCAAAATGTGTTCAGCATCACTTCTGCTCTGTCACACTAACAAAAGCAGTCACGAGTCCATCGCATCTAAGCTGGCGGAGGAATAATGTCTGCTCCTTAGAGGAAGAAAGGTAAGCACATATAAGGATGGAAGCGGTCACTTTGCAGAAAGCTACCACAGTTACCATGTCCCGGGAGATTTCCAGGAAGTAGAAAGAAGGAGCTTTTCACCCATCAAAAGGATACAAAGAGCCACCAAGGGTTCACTTTCTGCCCATTTTTTCAATGCTTCCTTTCAATGTAAATTTTCAAGACCGAGAGAAAACTGAATTTCACAGTGCTGTGAAGAGTTGCCTTTATTGCAAATTTTAAAATAATGAGTTTTCTGTTACTTGGAAATTTGCTTATTTGATCACTGATTTGCTTTAACTGTTGTCGTGGTTCAGATCTAAAACTCTCCCCAAATGTCTCAGGTAATTGGGTCATGGCTGCACTACATTCATCAGCGGATTCGTCCACTGATGAGTTCAGTGGTGAATGTGCGGCTAGGCAGTTGGGCATGACTGGAGGTGGGTGACTGAGGATGGGAACTGTTTCATCCCTGACTCCCCCTCCACTCTGCTTTCTGGCTGCCATGGGATGAGCAGCTATCCCCCTCATGGGCCCTTCCACTGTGTTGTTATACCTTGGAGCTAGCCAGCTGTGGACTGAAATTATAAGACAAAATGAACCTCCTCTCTTTTAAGTTGCAGATTTTCTCACAACAAGGATAAAACTACAGAAATTACAAAGTATATTTAAGAATGTGATATGAGGCCGGGTATGGTGGTACAGGTCTGTAGTCTCAGCACTCTGGAGGATGGGGTGGGAGGATCACCAGGTAGTGGTCAGTTTGTGCTAGATTATGAATTTGAGGCCAGTTTGAGCTGCACAGTAAGAACCAAACAAAAAAATAATGTGATATGAAAGAGACAGTTTCATATTTTATATTTGAGGATTAAAAATCAGCAATTATAAATAATTTGTGGTATGGAAATATTTATTCTTCAATTAGTAAAAAAAAAGAAACAAAATTATATAGACAGAGCATAATTGCAAGTACACAACACAAAGGAAAGCTACACCAGAGGAAGAAAGCATGAACTGAAAACAAAAACACCAAAAGATGAACAATCTTGAATGACCAAATTATGAGTACATGATTTTTTCCTATTGTTCTTTACTTCTAAGTTTCTGTAGCCACAAGTATCAGTCATGCTATGAGAAAGAATGAGAGCAGCCTATCTCAACTTAGCCTAATTATTTTGTGACAGAGTGGCTTCTGAGAAGACATCACTTTGGCAAGAGGGAAAGGATTATTTTCTCTAATCACATCACCAGGAAATAAATAATAATAATCCAAAGGAAGCTGTTAAGACAACCTCACGAGGAGGAGACACTTTCCCTCCTACACTGGCATTAAAATAATGACATACGAATTCCCTGAGCAGAAACTCCTGGAATCATTTTTTGAAAGTTTGAAGGCCCAGAGAAATGGAAGGCAGATGGGCTTTCAATCACCAACACACGATTTTACCGGCTGATAGCAAATCCTAAATGATTTGGAGTCTGAAAATTGTGTGGTGCTTTATAGACCTTGGCTATAATTTGATCAGAACTCAGATGTGTCTCTCCTCCAAGTTCAGAGTCCAAAATGCTGATGAACATTCTCCAGTTCAGTTCAGGAAACATTTATTAGACAGAGCGAAAGCATTTTGTAAACTTGAAGTGCTAGAGAGGAGAGGTGTTATGAACTCACATTGTAGACACAGTTCTGCAAGAGCAACCAGGGAGGAGCACATTATCCAGAGCCAGGAGCAGCCCTGACGGCACTGTGTACTCATTACCCAGTAAGAGCAAGGGAGTCAAAGGGCTGTGTTCAGACTCTGAGAGACACAGAAATACTCTGAGTTCAACATATATTGTAACTTCTGTTGAGAAAAGTGATGGAATTCAGCTGAATTCCTAAGGAAATTGATACTCTCGGCTAAAAAAAGCAGACCACATTTTGACAAGTATTCAAACTTTACTTGTTTTTCTTGTCACCTTAAAATGTAAAATAGAAAAAAAAAGGAAATAATAAAAAAGCTACCCATTTTGCAATTTGACACCACATTTCCTTGATGGAAAATTATGGGTTAAATGAAAATACATAGCCTCTTAGCAGAATGTATTACAGATCTTGGAACAGGCATATAAGTACTGAGCCGATAAGACATTTGGATGTGCTCTGAGGGTGAATGCAGCTCTGGTGGCCATTGTCCCTAAAGAACAGTCTCTTATTCTCACAGTGCAAAATCGGTTGCATAGTACTGCACCGCAAATCATCTCTATTATTTGTGGAGCCTGGCTCAAAAATGAAAATATGTGCTTCTTGTTAAAAACATTCAGAATTTCACAATGGTGACAGACATTAGGCCAAGAAGAGAAAACTTCTGAGCATGGAGATGTGTTCAGGAAGCTGGCCCAGAACAGTATGATGGCACACACACACATTCACAACACATTGGAAAGCTGAGGTTAGGAGGATTGCGAGTTCGAGCCCAGCTGGGGACATTTAGCAATTTAGCCAGACCTTGTCTCAACTTAGCAACCTAGAAAGACCCTGTCTCCTACATCCAGATCTAATCAGATGCAAAGGACTTGGGGCATACTTAGCATAATTCAGTGTGAAATCCCTGGATTGAGTCCCCAGCTCTGCAAAAGTGAGTGAGAGAGAGGAAAGATGAGAAGGAGTGAGCAGAAAGAGGAGGGAAGGCAGGGCGGCATCAACAGGGGTACAGGGCAAAATGTTTTCTTGCAAATTTGGATTACACGTGCATACTTTGAATCTTTTACTTCGACTCTCACTCTGGTTCGTGGAAAAATTATAACCAAGGGATTTCCATTTCACTCTTCTCCGCACTTCTGCACCCTTTCCCACGACACCCAGAAGCTGCCTGCTCTGTTCTTCTGCTTGATTACTGAGAATCTTCCTCTCTGACCTGCCACAAAAGTAGCTCCTCTAGAGAAGAAGAAAGCTGCTAGGGCAATATCTTCTCTCTTCTCTAAAACCCAGCCAGATTGACTCATTTTTACATTTTCAAAAGGTAATCATGCCAATGAAGGTGTCTTCCAGAATATATGCATTTGTCCACCCTTACTTATTGAACGTACAAAATTTAATACAAGAGGCTAAGATGCCAGAATTACGGGTTTTTCTATAGATCCACTAGCAGAATCCTCAGGAATTAAATGTTTGATTACACCAAAGAGCACCCCCATCTATAACCATGAATAACCACATTTGACCATGCTACTGAAGGTCTTTTATCATCAATAGTCCTCTACTATAAGCAAAAAGTTATAGAGTTTATCAGAGTCATAATATAATTTTCACCAGGCAACAAGTAAGACGCCATTTTATTGTAAAGATGATTTATTTGAAGAAAACTGAATTGTCTGTTCAAAAAATATCCATACAGCACCTATTTTTCACAGTATTTGTTACTTTAAAAAATACACACAAGATCATACACAACCCAAGTAGTATGTAGATAAAGCTTAGCTATAAGGTTCTTCTCAGGTCGGACTGACTGAGAAGCAGACTCTGAGATAGAGTTCCACTGCTGGGTCATTCACTAGGTTGGCAAATCACACTTGTGAAAATCAAGGGAAAAAGTGGACAGAGGGAGAAATAAAACTGCCATTCCGACCAAGTGGTAGCTATTGTCATCTTTATGAGGTTTTTGTACTAGAATTCTCACTAAAAGTAATCTCAGATAGGAACAGTAAAAACTACTGGACGTTGAACTAACATCCATCAGTCATTCAGTTTAGGCCATCCTAGGAAGATACATCTCTTTTCAACTGACATAATCCTGGAAAAAGCTAACAATCTACCACACTAGGCACTAAAATACTGAAATATTACTGCCCTATATCTAAGCATCTAAGGGCTTCCAGGAATATCTAACTTATCTAACTAACTAATTACTCTTCTTGGTCAGTGCCTATGTTACACTAATTGTTAAACTTCTAAAATGTCACCTTGGGAACAGTAAGAGAATCTACCTATACAAAAGGCTAGGTCCATAATAAGAGAAGTTAAGATTTGTATGTAGGACCTAATGAGATAGCCCTGAAGACTGAGCTGAAAAGTTTAAATTAGAACTATCTACAGGGAACTTAAAAGAGTCCAAAATAAAAACACTGTCAACTCAAGGTAAGGTTTATTAGAAATTTGTATTCTGGGCAAGTTGAAGGAAGAGACTTTGATAGGTTCACAAGAAATATAGAATTATAGTGAAGGTGAGTATTTGTAGAAGTAAAGGACTGAATCCAAAATATATTAAATTCAAATTGTGATGAATCCAATATTACCAGTTCAATTTTAGATGATGAATTTCAAGCCTAATTATCCTTTTTCTGTTATAATTCATTGATTCCATAAAATATTCTGTATTTCTGCCATAGTTGGAAAGATTGCTTAATTTAATTCAGGTCTTCCATCCAAAAGACTCCTGCTGAGTATTTAAATTCACAATGCAGAGTGACAACCAGGTATGGAGATGTTCTCGCGAGTATTACAAGATAAATACACTGACAGCATTCACAACATTACATTAAACAAGAATTTCTGAATCACAACAATTTACATAAAATATCTCAGAAGATCTACAAGCTCAAATTTACACTTCATAATTAATTTTAGAGCCGAGGTTAAAAACTAGATATCACAATGAGATTTCTGTATTCCTGAGAAGGAAAACTTTATGAAGAGCAAATCCAGGAGAACCCAAGAGAAAAAGATTTAAGAACTTAACTCTTTCATGAAATGACCCCATCATCCCCAGCGCCAGCTCCTCTCTCCCCACTGCCCTCTCATTCTAAGGTATAAAACAGAGACTCTCTGTAAATAAGAGAGAATTATGAATCACAGAATATCATAGGATTTTTTTTTCCACAAAATATTGTCCACGGAGCTTTAGGAATTATATGAGTTGCTCAGGGTAATTACAGAGGAGAGGGAAAAGGGGACAGAGCTACAAGCCCCTACTTCTTTCTAATACAGCTGCTCCGAATTGATTGATTCTTTTACAGAGGCCTTTTACAAAATACTTTAAATAAAATAAAATTTTAGTAGATTCCATGGTTTGAAAAAGGCTTCAGACAAAACTAGCCCAAATTATAACTGGGGAAAAATTACAAGTATGTGTCATTTTAACATAACTAAATATAGGTAAGCTGGATGGATTGTGAACACAGAATTTGATAATTTATGGTAATTGAGGCCTAAATCGGGATCTCACTGATCTTTTCACTATGTATGTGGGGAAATGATAGGTCAGCAAAGAACAGAAACGAGTACTCAAGAGGGAAAGTCTAAGAAGAGCAACTCAATTTAAAGTTCACTTTGCATGCAGTAGATATTTACAAGTAATTTGGATTAAAGTAATGAGATAAGCCATTACTTATTTTTCACAAGGAAAAATGTTATAGTTGGTTTATTAAAACTAAATGATGTGTCAATGATATCTAATGTAGAAGCTTTTAGGGCACTAGAGTAGCCTTCTTTCAATTCGATCTGAATTATACTTAAGAATCAGCTAAATTAGTCAATAGAAATAATGTATAGCTAACTATCATAAAATCATGAAGTTGAAATCACATATTTCTGATATTAATGGCCATTGGTTACAAACTCTAAAATGAGGGGTAGTACAATAATATTTTGTCATGGTTTGTTTTGTTCTGAAAATAGCCATTGAGTGCTATGCACAACAAAATTAAATTTGACAATAAAGTTTAACTGTATGGACATTAGATTTCAAACTATTTGAGAACTGAGATGTTCATTCTTTCCTTCAAAGTATTTTTCTTTGACATTGAGTTAAGAAGATATTACCTACAAATAACATGTTAAATAGGAAAAGCAAAGATTATATGTGTCAGTATAAATGATTCCATTTCCTGTAAAATAAAAACAATTAAACTAGAACCTAAATCTGATCAGGCTTTCAGTTCTAACAATTCATGTGCAAGTTACACGGGAATCAGAGAATGTGTTCGATGACACTGGAAAAAATGCAGGCAGTCAGATGTAGAAGATGGAAAATGCTCCTAAATCTGGGTCCTATCATCAAATAAAATCCAAGGGAAAACACAGAAGAAGGGAACCCTGCAGATTAAAAGATATTTAAGAGACATAGCAATAAATTACAAAATACATTTTCTTCCTTTCAAAAACACCTGGACAAAATTTAGACATTTGGGGGATCTAAATAGACTGGTAAAGAGTTTTACAATTTAGAGGTACATATTAAAATATTTATAAAAACATAAGTTTTCATAAATTTGCTTCAAAATAATTTTGGGATAGGAGTGGGTACTACTATACATGTAACAGGATTAGCCAGTAGTTAATCATTGCTGATGCTGAGTAATGGGCACATCAAGGTTCATTATGGCCCCATTTTAAAAATTAACTGTATTGGTAATTTTATTGGTACATTTAAGGCATAAAATATAATGACATCCATCACTGGAAATTTGCACCTTTACAGAATCCATCTTAGTTCTTATTTTTCCCCATTTCCTTGCCCTCCCTTCAACGCCCCCACCACTCCCAATTTACAAAGACTTTCTTTCCATTTTTTCTTTTTCTCATATTAATTGCATTCCCTTCTTGCTTTTCCTCTTCCCTTCCCACTGCCCCTTTCCCTTTGCGCCTTTTCTTCCTATTTCACATTGTCTCTCATAACTTTTAGCCCTTATTTATACTTTCAGTTTCTCACACTAGAGAAACGATTCGGTATTTACACGTGTGTTTCCTATTTTTTCACTTAAGAGTTTCACTTCAATTTGCATCCATTCATCTATAAATGTCTCTAGTCTCTCATTCTTTATGGCTGAATAGTGCTCTATTTTATTTTTTTTTAATTTTTTTTCTTTATCCAGTCCTGTTGATGAGCAATTGAGTTGTTTCCAAGTTTTAACTATTACAAATCGTGCTGCTACGAACACGGGTGCACATACATCCCTGTGCTATGGTATGATTCTTTTAATTCTTTGGGGAATAGCTTGGTCAAATATGCCCTAGTTTCTTATTTATTTGAATTGTAATGAACAGAAACAAAATGAAATAAGGTAATTTGCCTATGAAAAATAAAATGATTGAAATTTGTTTGTGATAACTTTTATATTTCATAAGTAGATGAACCCACATCACGCCCTCTTGATCTCCACTGACCAGCTATGTATTCACTTCAAATATGGTTGATAACATAACTCCAAATAACAACACCCTAAAATCACCACAATATCAGCTACACCAGGCGATGACTCCCCAATTACCATCTCCTTTTCTTCCTTCCCAACAGAACATCAATAGGTCTGATTAACAGTACTCACCTAACCAGAATGTCTCACAAAACACTCGGCCACATTGAGATAGGAGAGCAGTACTTTTATTCTGCAGCTGCTCCAAACACCTGCCTTACAGTCAGCAGGTCTACATCAGGTGCCTGCAACCACTCCAGAAGGTATTTACTTCCAGGGCAAGAGGCTTCCCTTCCTGACTTCTGCCAAATGACTCAACTTGCAGCCTCTCTCACTAAATCTGCCCCCTCTGCCATCCTCCTCTTTCAGGTCCATGAAGGACCATCCCCTACCCATGGTCAAACACCATGCATGCATAAATGCACCTCTTTTCCTCTATAAACAATCTCTTCATATGCTTAGTAGGTTCAATCCATATACTGTTCCCTTTTATGCTACAGCATAAGTCCCCAAAATGCCTCTTCTAGATGGCATATTCCAGCTTGTTCGTGACTTCTATCCCCAGATATGCTGACCTGGTACAGTAAGAACTAGTACGGGCAAAGTGAGTAGTAGCCGGGGCTAGTAACACCAAAGCAGCTGACGCCAAGTTTTCAGCAGCTGAAACTTGTAACAGTGAAGATGGTAAGCAGCAGAGAACAACTGCAGAACAATAGAAAGTTGACAGGAGCCACCATCTGTAGTGTCTGAATGTGTAACAAGATGTGAGGGTGGCTGTTTGCTGCCAGCAGCAAGGAGGATCACGGCCACTAAAAGTGCAGATAGCTGCTGACATTCAAAGCCCAGAGCTGTTAATACTGAAAGAGCTGAACTTTGCTAATCTGTGCTTTCCGTATGAAATGAGCAAGAACCCTGAGGTGATTGCTAACATACTGGAAGCCAGTAGAAGGACAATGCCTATTAGAGGTCCCTGTGGGAGGGGAAGGATAAATTTAACATTCATCAGCTAGTGCAAGAACCAGCTGGGCCTCGACTTCAATCTATCTTACATGTGGCTAAGAACTCAACTCACCCTAGCCAGGGACAAGATGACTTAGTCTCGGCCAGTTATATTCAAGTGAAAGAATTTGAGAGGAAATTTCAGGAACACTCTTTCAGAAAGGACCACCTCGTTGTCGTCCTTCCTTTCTCATTGCCCCGTATGGATTGTAGCATGATAAACTGTTAAAGTTTCATGTTGCTGTCATATTGTAGTCGTGATAGCAAAAGCCACACACTGACACTGACAGCAGCGAAGAAGCCGCATTCCTTATACAACCTTATACAATGGAGCCCTATTTCAGGAAGTTAATGAGATGGGATTTCTGCAATATGGAAACTAAAGCATTCCCTAATTGTTATATCAGCCCAAAGGCTGTCCAAGATGTGAAAAAAAAAATGCTCCTTATTATTAAATTCCCGAGGAAGAAACAAAGGCTAAAATTTAAATCTACTTTGTTTTGTAAGTATAATTCAGAGATAATAAAGTAAAAATGTTGTCCTAACAACTTCTCACTTTGATTGATCTCAATTAGAAGGTCTTCAATTAGATGCCTGGGTATTGCAAATTATTTTACCACTACCATTCTACAAGCTTATGACTTGGTTTAACAGCCTTTTACTGAGACTATACTATCCCTATCCTTTATTTGTGTTGAGAAAAGTAATGCATGTATAATATAAACTTCTAATACAAGAAGTTTACACTTTTGTTGGAAAGAAAAAAATATATCAATGCAGTGATTTTAATTCAACAATATACTGTGGCATCTTGTTTTATATCTTATAAAAGGTGAGAATAAAGTAACACCATTTATAACTCATGTTTTACCATTGTGCAATTCAGAAAACTATGCCCCTTTCATCTGGGATGCATGCATTTTGTATATAATAAATATACAAGTATCATATGCAAAATGTATGATGTAAATAGTGGTATGCAAGTTACAAATCTGCACATAACTAATGCAGCCTGAAACAAAGAGAAATTGGTGTGGGCGGAAGGAGTTGGACATGTCATATATGGAAAAGGTTTTATACTAAACCCTAAATATATTACACAAAACAAAGGAAGAGCATCATTTTTTGTTGTGGATGGTAGATGAAGCTTTTATTATTTTCAGAAAAGGTAACTCTCCTCACAAAATAGTAAACCACATGTTGTCTATGGATCCTAATAAAGCAAACGTAAATAACGTTATACTCTTACCATTAGAAATCCACAGTGCATACTCTCCCATGCCTAAAGAATTTACTGTCAGATGGCAGTAATCAAATCCTCTGAAGAGCTTCCCATGGCTGGAGAATGACACATTTGCAGGGGAATGAACATATGCAAGGACAACATAGGAGCAATTACACTTCCTGTGATACCTTGCACGCAGCTGTGAATATCTGCACTGCTGCCAATGAATCTGCAGCTCCCTGACTGAGACCTCCAACCCAGAGGTTCTATTCACAAAACAAAAGAATACAGTTTTTAACCTCTTCCTTAATAAGACTAGGGTAAAGAAAAGGGACTTGATTTAAGGACCCTTCTAAGTAAAATGCTCATGTAGAGCTCTATAAAACACCCCTGTAAGTACCTCTATTGCTCTTTGCAGACAGAAAAAAGGAATGATCCCATTTTAGGGTAAGATCAGGTGAAAACTCATTTCTAGGTAGTTGAGTCAAGGGTACTCAGCTTGATACAGCATCCAATAACTTGACACTTTGCTTTCTTTCTAAAACAAAAGAATTGTCAGCTCCCCTTCAGTTCTTTTGTCCCTGAAATTTTTGTGATTTACCCAAATAACACAAATATTAGCCAGTGTGACACGGTACTGACAGATTAGCCTTTTATAAAATTAACCACATAATTATCCTGTTCACACATATTTCTCTACAGGGTAGTGTTTCTCAATATTTCCCATGTAATTCATTGTAAAAGTCATATTTATGAAGCATCCTTGGTAAACACGAAGGTTGTGTGTAGCCAAAGCCAAAGATGTGAGAGTCTCTAAACACAGCAGTGTCTGGCTAACATCCAAGCACTGAAGGTATCAGAGTTCTGGCACCCATCGAGGCAGAGGAAGACATCTCCTAATAATTTTCTCAACTTAGAGAAGGAAATGAGTAGGGTTGTTTGTAATTAGTTTTCCTGACGTCCTCAATCCCATAAATGATTTTAGTCCTTCTTATTCAGGAAAAATTCTATATATACAATTCAATAATGAACATTTTGTACCTGGTATTGAAAAAATTCATATTTAATTGTTCTATCTATTCCTAAATTCTAAATTTCTAAATGTCATTCCTTAAGCCTTAGATTTTAGCATATGAACTCCAGCTCCCAGGAAAACCTGACTACTGGAAATCAGAAGTCATTGATTCCACACTATTAGGCAGTTATAGACTTAACTTTTTTTGTTTGTTTGTTTTGTTTTGTTTTTTGAGACAGGGTCTCACTATGTAGTTGAGACTGACTTGGAACTCACTATGTAGCTCAGGCTCGTCTCAAACTCACAGTGATTCTCCTGCCTCAGCCTCCCGAGTGCTGGGATTACAGGCGTGCGTCACCACACCCGGCTAGACTTAACATTTTTAAAACTCAACTTTGACACTCAAAGACCAGGAGGACTGCGTTATTGTAGTTGGAAGCCACTGCACTTCTCTGAAAATTCAACTTCACAAAGAATACACTCACCCCTCCTTTTCTGCCCCTCCATCTCTTGTGCCCGTCCCATTTTCCCTACTTTGTATTATCTATCTTTGTTTTTCTTCTTATTTATATTTTGAGTTTCTTGTATAAGAGAAGCTATGGAAACAGAGCTTTTTTTTTTCAAATGGGGAGGAGATTAAGAGTAGCAGGGACTGGGGAGAAATAGGGGGCAAAAAAATTTGATTTTTTTATGTACAAACTCCTCATGGTAAGTGTAGTCTTTATGTACTACAAATATGTACTAATAAAAAATACATTAACAAAAAGAGAAGAATCCCTTAATTGAGGAGTGGAAAATCTTATATATTGTGCTGCTTATTCATTTAATAGGTGAGAAAGTGGCATTTCATAGGATAGACACAAACAGCAGACTTTTATAAGAACCTTGATAGCTGCATATACTTGAGGAAAAGGATAGGCAAATGGTTCTGATGAGTTATTAATTGACATGAAAAGAAAAGGCAAGAAATATTTGGAGAGATTTAACCTTATATTTACTTGAAAATATGCTTTATTAAATTAAATAAATTTACTTGTTGAGCAGAGGATGTAGCTCAGTGTCACTGTGCCTGCATTGTGAGTACAGGGTCCTAAATTCGATCTCTGGTACTAGAAAAAAAAAAGAAAAGAAAGAAAATATCGCTTTTAAGCACATTTTTTAAAAGCTTTAAGCAAGTGGGTCTGTAGACTCTATACAGAGAGTGCTTTATTAATTTAACCACAGACAGTAAATAAGTGTTCTGGTATGCAAATTTCTAGATAAGCAGTCTACTTCCCAAGACTCTGATTCTAACTTTCTTCTTCATTATTTAACTCAATTCTTTTCTACCCAATGTAAAAGCAAGATATGCTTACTATTGGTAAAAACTATATATAATCATATAAGAAAGTATAAAAGTAGCAAAATCTAATTACCTAAGTATTAATAATTCCTTGATATTTTATCCTAGATGGCATACTCCCACACGCATGTGTGTATAAAAATGTGCACAGCAATGTTTTCTTACACAATAAATATGATGTTTGATAATCTGCTTTTTATATTGAATACCATGATGGGTTTTGCAAGAGAAAGATCTTTGACTGTTGCTCTAACTCAATTGAGAGATCACATAGTATTGATGTGAGATTGTTATATTACAAATAATCTAACCAGCAATATATATGGACATGGGCTTTTGCACATGACAAGAGGTATTGCTGTAGACTTTGATTTCCTAGAAGTAGGATATGAGCAAGGTTGTGTGTATTCAGCCCTTTCATAAACGTGACCTGAGTGACTGCCACACAGGTCTGTCCCCACATAACTGGAAATAGCCATAGCCTTACACACACCAACCCAACCTTTTCTACCTTGCCAGGCTATAAGGTGTTTAGTGAAATTGAATGTTATTTTATATTTGTTGAAGTACTTCTATTTCTTCTTTTTAAATCTGTTTACATGTAAATCTCTTTCTTGTTAATTAGAAAAGACTTTCCATATTATGATAGTAACCTTTTGTCTCCTTTATGTATGCCAAATTTTTCACCTTTTAATTTATTTGTGACTTATGAAACTATGATATAGCAATATCTACAAATATTCTCTTGTGTTTTCTTTTTTCTGATTTTTTTGTGTTATGTTCAGAAAGGTCTTGCAAGTTCCAAGGTTGAGAAATATTTGGTATATGATAAAAATATAAAAATACAAAGCAATTTTTAAAAATTAAACCATTTGAAACATATGCAGAAATACAAGAGAAGGAATCTATTCTTTTCCAAATGGTTTCCCAGGTTTGCCAACATCACTGAATGACAAACTCAATCTTTCTTCAAAAATTTGAACAACTTCTTCTATCATACACTAAATTCCATGTAGTTCTTCAACTATATTTATATATCTTTCTATAAATTTTATATTTATATATCTTTCCATAAATATATATTTAAAATTAAATATTATTAAATATATATACTCAGTTCTAGTTAAAATGAAAATTTTGATTCAGATAAGAGTATAGATTCATTTACAAAAATAAATATATTGCTTACTCTTTGCATCCAAATACATGAAAATCATGATGTTAAGTAGATCTTATAACAGCATAGTAATTATATTAGCATAGGTTTCATAATGTATCCAAATTGATTATTTTGGATATATGAAAAACATTGATTTTCAGATGACTCACAATCATTTTACCACTATCTCATATTATTTACAATGGACTTTAGCAGATTTTCCGGGATTTCTTTGTAGTCAAGGTTAACACCATTCAAAAACAATGATAATGGGCCAGAGGTGTAGTTGAGTGTAGATTATTGGACTAGCACATCCGAGGCTCTGTGGTCAATCTCTCGTACTTAAAAAAAAAATCATACCTTTTCCTCCAAATCTCCTTCCCCATGCATTTTTTTCCCTCTGTATTGCTAAAACTACTCAAAAGGCCGGGCGTGGTGGTGCATGCCTTATAATCCCAGTACTTAGAAGGCTGAGGCAGGAGGATTGCTGTGAGTTCAAGACCAGCCTGGGCTACATAGTGAGTTCCAGGTCAGTCTCAACTACTTAGTGAGACCCTGTCTCCAAAAAAACAAAAAAAGAAAAACTATTCAAAGGGAACCTATTTTGCTAAAATTAACTATCAGTTATTCTTTTGAAGAAGGATGACTATGTGTTTCCAATTTGTCTCATTTTTTGAAAACCACTTGATGAATAAATGAGGATATATGTCGGGTTTGTGCTAAATTTGGATAAATTCTAACTTGATTTCAATTTAACTAATTATCTTTTGTGCTGAATCCAGTCTTTTGTTCAATCACTCCTTTTGTATTTCTAACTTGAGTTCTTTACTTTTGAAGCAAAATATTCATTGGCACATTTTAGCATATATAATGATAATATGAGTCATAGGGAATTTGAACCTGTACATGATATATCTTACTTTTTTTTTTCCTATTTCCTTTCAACTCTTCTTCCCCTCCTTATCTACAAAAGCTTTGTTTCCATCTTTTCTTTCTGTTTTCTTTTTCTTATCCTTTATTTCCCCTCCCTCTCCCTTATTCTCCTCATTTAAACATTGTCCAATAGCTTTTAATATTGGTCATTGTATTTTATATTGACAGAAGCATCGCTTTATTTAAATCTGCAAAATCATCCTGAAAATATAGTCGAGAACATCAATTTTTCTTTATGCTTAACTGAATTGTTTAAAATCTTTTGTACAGTCGTTTCTGCATTTGAAGACTGCATCAGGCTGTTTCTAATTCCTGTTGTTTTTGCTGGTTCTTGTTCATGTTGCCTTGTTCACAGAATGCCTTGTTATCATTGATAGTTTGCTGACCATTACTCGATCAAATTTTGGTAAGAATTTTCTGGGACCGAGAATGATTATGTCCTCCTCCAGTGAGATCCTGTATCTGCTTCTGCTGGATGCCCCAGGTGCTTGGACTGTTATTAAATCCATGGGTAAAAGTTATTTGATCACACCCAGCAACATAGTCTGCGGCTGCCACAAAATCCTAGGGCTCATTTCATTCTGTCTTTCTTCTGTTCTACTTAAAGCAGGGTAACTGTCTAGTTTAAGGTTTAGGTTCCAGTTTAGATTTAGCTTACATTAAGGAAAAAAAAAAGGTATCCCCTTAAATTTTTATTTCAAAATTAAATACAAATAATTTTAAAAAACAAGGATATCTCAGATATTTCATGGAATACCATTATATTAAAATAGTTTCATTGTTTAGCTGAAATTCAAATCTAACTTGGTATGTACCATCTTTTTGCTTTTCAATCTTTTTTAAAGAAATCAGTTTTGCTTTTGTTGGTGAGTTTAGCCCAGAAGTTTATCCCTCTTTTTTAGGCAGGAGGGAGCACCTGAATAACCTACACTGAATTACTGAGGATGTTGAGGTCCTGTGTCTTCTTTGAAACTCTGGGTGGGTGATACAAATGCATAGTGAGTGTTAAGTAGGGAGGAGCTCTGCCAGAGACATATCTTTATCTGTCAAATGTTTTTCATAATTTTAAGCACTAGTAAATTGAACACGTAAAACTGGAGCTTTGATCCCAGCTGGAATTAATTACTCCTTCCTTGAGGCTCTCAAAGCAATTTGTAACTTAATATGGCACAAAAACTTTCTTGGATTATAGATTGGCATATACACAGTCAGCCTTTCCCTTTCAATTGAAAGCTTCTTGATAACATGGTTTCGTGTTCTCATCTTCAGAGATCAAACAGCCCTCAGTAAGGCTGTGGCTGAAATGTATTCAGTACTCAAAAGATGTGCAAGAGAAACTAGTAGAAATCTTTTCCAAAATCAAAAATAATATTCCTTCTACATTTGCAAAGAGAGGGGTGGTTAGATATGAACAGGTAGAACCAGGTTGGAAATAGATGCCCGGTGTGAATCTCCTCTAAGAAGGGTAAAAGAGCTGTTACAGACTATTAACACTTCATTTTGAATGAATTCCCATCTGGGAATACTGCCTTGCAGGAATGACACAAGACAGATGTTTCTTAATGAGGATGGAGTGGGGAGTATATCTGGAGCCCGGAGATCGCGTGACCTGTTGAGTCACCACAGTGTGTGACCCCAGAAAACTACTGACTGTACAGGTCGGATGGGCTCAGGTTTAAGGTGGAATGACATACGTACTTGTATAAAACTTGAAATAGAAATGTGGGTGAAAAACTATTTTACTTTCAATTTCACCTAGATCATGTAGCAGTCCTCCAGCAGAAATTACAATACTAAGAACAAAAAAGAAAGAAAGGACACAGTTGCCAGGAAGCTTGATGTAAATATCCTGTAACTGAACTCCCCATGATAAGGAACCTTGGGAAGGAATTTGATCAATCACCTCTAAATTCCTTTGAGCTAATAGTAGTCCATTTCTCCATTCTTTATCTTTTATCTTGATCAGAGGAATTTGAGTATAGGTTCCCACCCTGGGACCTCAGAACCACACAGAACAAAGTGAAGGAGAGCTAGTGTCCCAAGCAAAGCAACCAGTTAAATTGATCTCTTATCTGGCACAGGTAGGGAAAAGCAAGCTGAACACCACAGGAGCTCAAACTGAAGAGAGAAGATCATGCTAAAGAAGTTTCTTCTCAGAAAATGCAGGAACACAGGGTCTTGTTGTTGTTATGTGTTTGGCTGGTGTTCTGAGTGTGTTTCTCTGCCTAGAATATGTTATGGTTTTTTAAGGTGTCAACTTTCACAGGGCCTCAGAGTGCTCAGATGTTTAGCCAAACATTATTCTGTTTGTGTGTATGCAGGTATATTTTGGTGAGGTTGACATTTAAATTGGTAAATTTTAAGTAAAGCAGATTGCACACCATTGTGTGGTTGGACCTCATCAGACCAGCTGAAGGTCTGAAAGGAACAAAAAGACTAGACTTGACCTGAGTAAGAGGTTTTATCTACCAGTCTGCTTCTGGACTTCATCTGCAACATCATCTCTTCCTGGGTCTACAGAAGTTGACTTTAGACTTCACTCTAGCAGCTCTACTCCTTGATCTCCATCCACCCTGTAGATTTTGCTTTTGCCAACCTCTACAATTACATAAGCCAATTTTTTTTATGACAGATTTCTGTCTCTCTGGGAAAACCTAACTAATATAGGCAATAAGTAAATGGTATATGAGCAAGTAAAATATAACAGGCTCCACTCTGGACTCAAGAAAATGATCACATGTAATGTTTTAAATAATCTCTAGAGTAAATGTTTCCATTTTCTTCTAGCTGTGGCTCCTAAGTTTTCTCCTAATGTCAATTTTAAAAGATACTAGAGAGAGGCAGAATGTTATATGGCTTCATTAAATACATAGCCCCCATTTCAAGGGATTCCAGTCTTGTTGATTGTGATTTCAAGAGAGAAACTTAGTTTTGTGTCAGCATTGCTGCCCAGAAACATTACTATACCTAGTTTTACCACTAAAAGAAGCAAGGAGATTTTTTTTTAAATGGTACCCTTTGACTACGCTTTCCATATGGCCTATTAAAAAATAGTTTTTAAAGATTTTGCTCAAGAGAGATGGTTGGTCTTCCTGTCTCCATTACTGACCACTTCTACAAGAAACAGGAAGTGAAATAGAAGTGTAAGAATGAACAAAAGTACTAAAAGTACCAGCCTATCTTTTAAAAGTCTCAGAAAGCTTTGTGCCTATACCCAAACCTCAAAAACTCTCATTTTAAACATTTTTCACATTAGAGACAACAGATAATGTTCAATAAATATTTTTAAGTCTTAGTATTCTTCGGAGAAAATTCATAGAAATCAAGAGTCCTTGAGCAAAATCTTTAGACAGACGATAAGCTGAAGAAAGGAGGTCCTCCACGAAGTGGTGGTGGAATGAAAACTTACTATTGCGCTCCTCCAGAATATCACTTCTCCAGAATATCACTCCTGCAGAATATATCCCTTGTAAAGTATTTTATGCTTGCTACTATTCAGAAGCTGGTCCATCTGTCTGGGATTAAAGTAGAGAAACAGTTCAAATCCTCCATTCTGACGACTGTAACTTCAAACAAAACACAGCAATATCTGTTAACAAGGTACTTTACAAGCTGATTCATCAGTGCCTAAGCCATTCCCTTAGTTTATTGAACTTTCTTAACAACTAAAATTTTTCTTATTAAGACAATTCATAAATGTATGAATATTTTCGATAATACTAGTCATTTTCTCCAAATTTAAATGAGTGGAACTATGTGCTAATGTAAGCAAGGAAAAGGAGAGATGGCATAGAATGGGCTTCATTTCTTCCATATCTGACAGAATTGAGTCATCCAGACGCTCAGCAGGCCTCACTCATTAGGGGCGAAGATCCAGTGGGAAGGTACAGCCGCCCTTCCTGTGTCTTCTTCGATGGGATTTCGCTGGCCCTCTTCCGTTGTCTACTTTCATTCTTCACTGCAGGAAACAAAATCCCCCTGACAACTTGTTGTTCTAATCCAAGTGATACCGCAAAGAAGTAAAGACATTTGAGTTTTCTCACGTGAAAGAGAAGGGATTTTGAAAATACTTCCCTTTCTAGGGTTGCTCATAACATCTTTTAACTTTTTTAATTAGCATGTGTTTGTCATGCATTGTGTCCACGCTCCTTGTCAGCAGTCGGTGCGTGTCTGTCATCAATTTTAATGTTTTCATGCCTTTTCCCTTCCCTCTCTCCCCACTCCACTCATCTCTTAATCCCCTTCCTGTTTGAGAAAGATCTGTCTCTACTTCCTATTGTCCAGCTTTTACTTTCCTCTTTATTTATGCTTCAGTTTTCTCATATCAAAGAAACCATGTGACATTTAAGCTTGTATGCCTAATTTATTTCATTTAACACTAAGGTCTCCATATGTATCCATTTCCTACAAATGACTCAAGTTTATATTTCTTTATGGCAGAGTAGTACTCCATTGTGTATAAATAGTTCATTTTCTCATCTATTCATCTATAGGTCACTTCCAAGATTTCATCATTATGAATTGTGCTTCTTTATACACGATTCTTTAGATATCACTTTAATATAATGTCTTTAGATCTTTTGTGAAATATCTAGAAAAGGAATAACTGGGTCAAATAGAATTTCTGACTCTAGTTTTTTGAAGAATCTCCAAATTTATTTCCATAGTGGCTGTACTAGTTTGCACTCCCACCAACAATGTAGAAGGATTCTCTTTCCCCCACAGCCTCACCAACATTTGAACTAACACTGTTATTTTCCTTGTGTTTGAGTTATGATTTGAAAAGTAGGGCTATTTGGAGGAGCAATGTTCCTTGGCCTTCTGGGATGAAATCTCACTGTAAGAATCTGTCTGGACATCTCACCATAGGGAAAGGTTATTCACAGTCTCACCCTAGAGAAAGACTCCTCCAGGGGCCGGGGATTTAGCTCAGTGGTTTGGTGGCCTGCCTTGCAAGCACAAGGACCCAAGTTCAATCCCAGGTACCAAAAAAAAAAAAGAAAAGAAAGACTCATCCATCAGCAGAATATGGCCTTGGAAAGGAGAAACCACTGAAGGTAAACCTCACTCTTACTGTGTTACACGAGCCCAAGTGCAATCCCAGGTACCAAAAAAAAAAAAGAAAAGAAAGACTCATCCATCAGCAGAATATGGCCTTGGAAAGGAGAAACCACTGAAGGTAAACCTCACTCTTACTGTGTTGAAGGCTCTATCTGGATTAGAGAGTAAAGAGCCATCTTCCTAGCCAGGGAGCCCTAAAGTCATAAAAATGGTGCAGCTAGAAAAGATGACTTGAAGGAAGCCCAGGCTTCCCAGAGACCTTATGTCAGTTTCTGTAGTTTTCCTTTAATATTTCATGAGGCTTCCTAAATATTTCCATCCATGTTCAGCTTCATAAAAGCAAAATAAAGGGCAGACTTTTACCTTGCAATTGTCAAGGAGGAACAATACTGCTGATGTCAGCAGATGTAATGCTGGTGATGATTTTATTTAAAATAAAAGAATCAGTCTTTGGAGAATACAATACTTTGGGTGATTCAAAGCCTCCTCCCCATCAAGATAACTTTCAGAGTTGTTTTAGGGTCTTCTCTTATTTCTGTATCACATTTTTTAATATGCAGATTTATTAAATAACTTAAATTGGTACCGTATCTCATTTACTTCCTTTTTAATATTTTAAAGTACTACCCACCTATTTTACGAATATTTTATTATATATGCATGCATTTTTACTGAAAATCTATTATTTTAATTTGTGAGCACACAAAGTGAAGTATAAGAACTCTGCAGCAAGACAGAGAAGGACAATTTTGCAAAGTGTATTCAGACAAAAATATATAACTAAATTCATATTTAATATTAAAAGCCTGAATATTTTACCCTAATTTCAGGAATAAAAAAGGATGCCTCATATACTTACTATAATATTTTACTGGAGGTCCTAGTCAATGTAATATAGTCATAAAAAGAAATAAACAGATACAAATTGAAAAGGGAAAATAAAACATTTTTCTTAAAAATGGTAGTATATGATGAATATTCTGAAATATCTGCAAGAAGATACTAGGACTAATGAGTTTAGTGAGATTGCAGAGAACACAGTTCATAAAGACCAATCATATTTTGTATAGAATAACAATAAAGTTATCAAAATAAAATTAAGTCAATAACTCTAACAATAGCACCCAAAAAACATGAACCACTACAGGATATATTTAACAAATATGTGAAAACTATTTTAAAAACAAACTATGGTTAAAAGAAACTTTAAAGCATATAGAAAAAGGGAAAACAGTAAAAACCCTTTTCCTGGACTGGATGAGTCCAGACTCCTAAATGCCAGTGCAGTCCCATTCAAAATTCTGTCAGGTTTTGTGCGGGGAAGAGCCTCAGTATGACCAAGAGCCGTCCAATTACTAAGGCCCTGTGAAAAGCAAACGCGGAAGGCAACCTGGTTTCTCCCCTGAGTATCGGGATAGACATTGTCCCTACTGCTGTGGACACCAGGCCCCCTGCACTCACACCAGCAGATCCAGGATTCTCAGGCTTTCACACTCAAGTGGAGAGTTAGTTACACCGTGGTCTTCCTACTCAGAAGGCTTCACACTTAGACTGAACCACACTACCAGCATCCCTCGGTCTCTACTTTGTAGAAAGGCTGTCGCAGGACTCCTTGGCTGTCAAAAGATGGTTTCCCTCATAAATCCTTTCTCATATGTTTATGTGTAGTGACCCTATTGGTTCTGTCTCTCTGGAAAACCCAGACTAATACAGAGGCCAATATTATTTTTTAAAAATAAGTACAAAGTTGAAGCAATTACACTTCTAATTTTAAATCCTACCTTAAAGCGACAGTAACCAAGACTATTTATTATCTTAAATTCAGATAGGCATATACCTCTATGGCAAAGAATGGAGAATCCTGAAATAGGCCTAAAAGTTAATTTTTCATGAGCTTCAATGAAGGAAGAAGGTCTTTTTCATAAATCAACTAGTTATTCATATGAGAACAACTAGTTATTCATATGAGAAAAACTTAACTTTGACTTCATACTACATGTAAAATTAATTCAAATAACCCATAGGCCTAAATGTGACAGCACTGTCTCATGCTTTTGATCCAGCACAGGCGGGAGTTCAAAGTAACTTCTCTACTGTGCAACTGAAACTTGCTTGAAGTTATTTAGAGAGCAATGGAAGAGCAGAGAAAGGGCAACTACTACTTCTTCTTACCCCCAGCCCCGGGGGCTCACATGCTGCATAAAGATGCAGACTGTGAAGGGCAGGGAAATTTCTGATAGGTCAAGATCTGAGGAGCACTGCCAGAGTTTCCAGTGTCTGAGAGATAAAACTCCATTTCTAATTGGCTTTAATGAAAGAAATAACAAGTACAAAAAAACATAATAATATATGGGCACTAGTTTTCTCCTCTTCTTTTCAGAAGTATGTTTAATTCAGAATATTACTGCTTAAATTATCTCACCCACTGGCTTTATCTGCTTAGTCATAACTTGCTACCATGTCAAAAATACTGTTACTAGAGTGTCTAAAAGTCACAAAAATAAAAAGATTGGAAACCAAGACAGATCTATGATGGTGGCTGCAAAAACTGGAGAAAATAGTTAGATGGTGGAAAATATCAGTATACTTTCAAAAGGGAGTTCACCAACTTAAGAGTTTCTCTATCTTCTCCCCTTAACCAATATCATTGGCCTGTTCATATTTTTAATCCTCTGTGCAGGAGGGAAGGAGGGAGGGAGAGAGAGAGAGAGAGAGAGAGATAGAGAGAGAGAGAGAGAGAGAGAGAGAGTGTGTGTGTTCCCATGCCCTTCTTCTCTCACTAAAGAGCAAAAATCTCAGTCTTCAGAAATACATTCAGAATTTTGTCTGCCATCATTCCTACAAAAAGTTAATCCAAATAATCAATTGCCAGTATATTCATTTTACTTATTTTAAGGATCTTCTTGATTTTGTAGTAAACTTGTTTCTCAAATATTTTAACCACATACTTTTAATTCTTGGTTATATAGGTTTCAAAGATGTTTAAAATTGATAGATTTATAAATTTTGATATTGATATACTTTATCCTTCTGTAAGGATAAACAAATGGGGGAAATGGGAAAAAGCAAAAAGAAAACATATCAAAGGCAAACACTTTCTACTTCACAAGTATTCCTTTTGAGAATCTTCTCCCTTCTTTTCCACCTGCTTCCCAGGACGTACACCCCAAAATACTGAAAATCAATAGATACCTTGTACATATGCCCAAAATATATGCAAAATCTTTTTTAAAAATCTGCTCAGAATTTGGGCTTGGTAAGTTCTTATTTTCTACATAAAAGGCATTAAATAAATCAAATAGAATTATACCTGTCTTATAAAATTATGTAAATATATTAAAATGACTACATAAAATAACCATTTCTCAAATGATACTGAATTATCTAAATATAGATTTATGTCTATCATGTTTTCCTACATTGACGTTATCGGAGAGTCTTTTCTTAATCACATACAATAACTAAATGTTTTTAGGATTAACATACACTTAATGTTTTGCATTTTAATGGGTAAATGGTGCCCACTTGATATATATGTCACTGATTAATCAGACAAATCCTAGACTTAATTTGAATTACCTGTGAATCATTTTCAAAACTTCAGAAATATTCATATATTCTTCACCTCAAGCTTTGAAGTGTTGAGAAAATCAAAGAGACTTGTGCAACTGTGAAAACCTTCTTAAGAGCTTTCTAAGACTCTACACATCATGAACATTTCACATAGAAGACAAGCTTTAGGAGAATTTAGGCCACAGTGGTATAAATGTCAGACTTATTTGCTTTTAATATAAATAATGTAAATGTTCTTCTATAGCAGCTATGATCACATCCTACTTTTTTGAAATACTGAAGCAAATAGTCCATTCCAGATAATTAAAGCAAAGTATTAAAATATGACTAATTTAGTGGGGAAAGCAAGGAAGGGGTTAGAAAGTGTTAAATTGGAAAGGAGAAAAGAGACAATGTTTTAATTCATAGTTAGAAGGGGAAGTGATAATCTGACCCAACCAAATTTACTTTTATAAGTGAGAAAACTGAGACCCAGAGTTTATGGGTAACTTGTTGCTGTTTTTATATATCTGCTTTCTATTAAATTACTACCTGTCTCATAAAATATAGGGAAAAAAAATGAATCAACCTGTCATCTACTAGAATTGAAGAAAGAGAAGACTCCTTTCTTTTTGACACTGACTCTGATTTAGCATGAGAAGTCATCCCTCTTTGGTGCACCGTGAATTTAAAGAGGGTTTTTAAATGCTGCTTTAGACAAAGTGGCAACTCTGTGTAGTAAAGATTCTTTATGACTGTTGGATGGTCCAGGGAGAAAAGGCCACCAAAGACAAGTAAAGATATAAATAGTTCTTACTGAAAGCTGCTGGCAACCTAATGTTTTTCAACTGAGGCTGAGATATTATATTATTGAACATAGGAGATATCGTCCATTTAATACCTTGAAAACCAGATTACTTGGAGAATGACACACTTTGCTTCACCGAACTTTTGCTCCTTTGAGAGCCCTTGAAATTTCACCCTTTGTAATCAGACTTCTCTAAACTTAAAAAAAGTCAATTTCTCATCTTAGTATATATTTGAAGAGCATACTGAATATAATTAAATAAGATGCTTGCGATTTAATGCATATCCCAACTGACAACAGGTATGGGCAAAGAAGTTATGAACAATTGGAGCTACGTAATTTTGACCTAGTATTTACCATAAGGGCCATTGATTCCTTAAACCAATCATGATTATTTATTATCTTCCAGGCATGTCAGAAGGAGGAAAGGGGAAGATGTAACAAAATATTGCATTTATAAATATTTAACCACAGACAACTGATTCAACACTATGAAAGTAAGAGCGTAGCAGATCAACTCTGACAAGAGGCTCATCCTTTTCTGCCAACTGGGGAAGGCATACTTAAGGAGCTGATATTAAACCTAAATTTAAGCAGAAGAAATAGTATTTAAAGTTTATACAGCACAATTTTTGAATTTTTAGATCTTTATAATTTTATTCTACTTTGAAAAGAAATATTAACATTAAAATCCTGGTTATTTTGGTTTCCAATCATCTATATATTTGAGCCTCAAAACACAAGCACCTCCAAAATGTTTGACATTTCTGATGTCTTGGACTTGAAAAATATTTAAGGGCTGAGGATTTAGCTCAGTGGCTACCTATCTTGTAAGCACAAGGTCTTGAGTTCAATCCCCAGTACCCCTCCAAAAAAATCAAATCCCTATTTCTGATCATTTGTGGATCCAGGAGTAAAAAAAAAAATTCAAGTGAAATCATCATTCCTAGCAGGCATAATGTTTTCTGAACCATTCCTATGGATTACAAATTTCATTTTATCTCAGGAAATGCCTTTCACTATGATCGTTGTCTGCTGTGTCTTAGGGGACTTTTCCTATATTACCTTTCTTAGTTCTAAATTGGTTTTAGCCAAGAAGGAAATTGCACATCTCTAGGAGATTATGGCTGACTTCTCTCTGATTTGACAGTACAGCAGGTATTTGATTTCATTCCAAAATTTGTAAAAAAGTGTGGTAAATGTGGAAAAGAAAATGGAAGCTTAACATAAAATCATTACTTCATCTACAATCACTATGTTTTTGAAATAATCTTCTCAGCTTTTCTTACCCATTGTAGAAACATCTATCAAATTTTGGATTATTTTCTATTTTCTTGGCTCACTGCTCAGTTTCATTTCATGTTTCCAAAGAAAATTTCAAGAAAAGCATCTTTGCTAGAATTCCAGTAGATGGCAGCATAGAGCCACTGTTATGGAGAGGCTGTCCCTTAGGTTCTTCCAAGAAGTTAGACCTGATAAACAGAATCTGAGGTGGGTCTGAAGTCAAATCTGATTCAGTTGAAAACACATCTCCAAATGTTCCTGTGCAGTAGCCCGTTGATATTAAGATTGAACAACAACTACTGCAAATAGCAAATAAAAGGAAAACACGTGCACTTCTCACACACTAGCTGGCTCACTGGTACCATTTGGAAAGCAGTAAAAGAAACACTTATGAATGTGAATCCTCTTTATTAGTCAATCAGTGGAAAGAAACTAGAAGTCTAAGTGCTTCTCACTGGCTTCTTTAAAACAGGAATGATATTTAAAATAGTTCATTGCTATTAGAATACCAAGCCAGGGCCCCCAGCCATCCAAAATCTGCCTAACAGCACAGAAAACAGAGCCGGGTCCCGTCAGCAGGCTCAGGGGCTGAATCTCACCCCTCTTCCTGGGAATACCGAGCCTTTCTGGTACCATTGTCCAAATACCTGAGACCAATTTCCAACCCCCTTCCCTAACACTATCTTTTCTGATCCTCAATTTCCTCAAAGCAATTGCAGACCTTTCTCCGCTTCCTTTATAGGATTACGGTGGGGTCAAAAGAAGGTAAAGGGAGCTACACCAATTTTCCAGGAGTACACTAAGGAAGCAGTCTGGTGACATACCCAGGAGCTCTCAGGCCACCAAGGAGGACCTGAATCCTGTGCTGTAAGAGTAGACACTTACTATTGGGCAAATGGCTCAAGTTCTCTAAGCTTTGATTCTCACCTCCAATTACGATGATAAGAGCTATCTCATAAGATTAGAATATATTTCATCTGTTTCCTGTGTTTATCACATTTAGCTATTATTATTAAGAAGTGGTTTTTACCCTGGCCTTTCCATTAACCATGAATATAGACTTGAGTATGTTACAGAGCCTGTCCAACTCTCAGCTTCTTCATCTCTACATAAAAGTTTGAAATTTGACTACACTTAAATCAAATATATATTATATTTGAATTGAAAACACCACACAAATGAGAAATATCTTTAACAAGAAGAAATCTAGAGGAACTAAATGAACTCAGCTGACAGACACTTTACTAGGTATAGTAATGTTTAGAGAGAGATCTAATCAGAGAGTTGTTCCCATGGTGTATACATATATATCATAAAAAAATCTGAAACACGATCATGTTACAGACATGTTAAATAGGTGACAGATGCCAGAGACCATACCAAAAGCAGTGGGACCTGGAAAACTGAAAAAGGTGAGCACCCAGACCCTAAGGAACTGCGGACGCTTCCTGACCAGAAGAATCCTCCAATGCAGACTCCATCTGTCCATTTGCCCTTGGAGAGGGCTGCACTAAAGGTCTTACCTCACTTCGTGACGGTGATCCCTGAGTAATCCTGACCTGCTTGGGCAGACTAAGGATACTGATAGCTATCAATCACTCTTCCCCCAAATTCAACCCCATGAGTTAACCAGAAGTGTTCCAAATTTAAATAGGTGTCTGGGGAGCAAGGGCCTTCCTTACATCCAGCAGACAAGGATATCTGTGTTTAGGAGGGTGCCTCTTCACCATCACTTAGTAAGAGATCCCAGACTCAGGAAACAATGTGCATTATACTTCATGGTACCTGGAAAAGAGACTCGTGTGCGAAGTTTAGGGCTCCGGCCAGGCTGGCAGAAACTGTGAGCACAGGCCGAGGGAACCCTGAAAGAAGTAAGCATCTGACAGATATGGGTGGATCTCTCAAGTTGGAAAACAAAATAACAATTCAGGGCTCCCGAGTTAGTCTATCAGTACTATACGTCAGACAATATAATGCCGATCTAAACCGAAGATAAAAAGTCCTCCTGAAACAGATTCATCATGGGCAAGGCTCAACCAAGAGCAAACAGTACTTTAAGATGTCCATGGAAAAGGAAAGCAAAACCAGAAGGCATTGCGCCGGGTTCGTGGATGGGAGCTAGAAAGGTGTTTGGAGATGGTCTGGGATCTGCAGACATTCCCAGGCCCCAGACCCACACTTGCGGGTGACTTAGACTGCAACAGCATGTGGCCCTGTTGAGTGAGGGCACAAGAAGGGAAAGGAAGGTCCCCTGTCTTGCCATGGAAGCCACCCAAAGGAGGGGCTTCATCAATCAACGTCTTTTCCTTCCTGCCCTCCCTTCGCTCTGGTGACACTGTGTCCTCCATTTCTTCCCTGACACACGGCGTCCACTTGGGAGCCCTTGTGAGACCCTCTCTAGATATTAATCATGTTCACAAACACCTTGCACAGGTGTCTCATACCGATTCTGTTCATAAAGAAAAAGAGATGCTTCATTTAATAAAACTTGCCCAACACGTGGTGTTTAGTAAACTGAATGAAGATGTAAACCAAACTGGTTTCAGAGCCCTTTTCTAACTACCCCAAGAAGCACATAGTGGAAAAGCAGACTTTCTGTGTGAACAGAGTGGGAATGGAAAGCACCAGGTGCCTCACAACGCCTTCTTCCTTCCCCATCAGTAGTCCTTCAACTTTGTTGCTGAGATTTGAAATGTTATCATTCCAACCTGGATTAAATAAATTAGCAAAGCAGGTATTTGTCATACTAAATATTTAAGTTATTGATATTGATATATATCATGTTCGTTTAAAGTAAACAAGTAGGGGTATAATATGTGGAATCACTATCCTACTAGGGAACTGTATTTATATTACAGAATAACCAAAAATAGGAGTATAATCATGATCTGTATATTAGTCATCTTATAAATATACTTTTAATAATAATGTGTATTATTTAAAATTTTTTCTAGTACTTTCTAATTTTATCGAATTATATTTGTTAAACTTTAATTTTTCTGTTTAATTTAAAAATAAAGACAGATTTTATGTTTTATTTACCAACTTATTTAATAAAAGCACCCATTTCTATTGTACGAAGGAGGAAAAGCTAGTGTTTCCTCATAAAGAATTATAGAAATACTGCTATAAAATATGGAAATGAAAGTTGGATCAAGAATTTTCCTTCAAGAGTCTAACAGTTCTGTCAATTAAGACACAGATTTTGCTCATACACCAAAACTAAAGTGCTTGTATTTTAATCCAAATGAATCTCAACTTCATTTCCCGGCCTGAAAATGAGGGGTGTGCATCCGCTGTTCTCTGCATTCCAGGAAGTATAAATGACATAACAAAAAATGGTTTGTTTCTGAGCTTTTATGGAGACTCCCAGATGCCTCACACAATATTTTAAATATGCAGCACAGTTACATTCATCACTGGGATCTTGTACCTTTACATGACTTATCTTGGTTCTTTTGTTTTCCCCGTTATGCTAGCCTCCCTTACCCCCTCCACCCTTCCCTATTTGCAAAGACTTTATTTCCATTTTTCTCCTTTTTTCTCTTCCCTTTTTACCTTTCCCCTACCCCTCCCATTTGCCCAACACCTTTAAACCCTCTGTCTCTTGATCCCATTCCAATTTGAGAAAGCTCTATCTCCTTACTTCTTATTATCTGTCTTTTGTTTTGCTCTTTATTTATATTTTTACTTTCTAATATAGCCGAAACCATGCACTAGTTAAGCTGTATGTCTGATTTATTTCAGAAGAAATCACATTTGTTGATTCTTTGTGCTAGTTCACTTGCAACTGGAATTTTGTTCCTGAAATCTGTTCCTACTCCAATGTCTTCAAGAGTTCTACCTAACCTCTCTTCCAGGTGGTTTAGGGTTTCTGTTTTAATATTTGGATGTTTAATCCATTTCAATTTTAGTTTAGTCCATGGTGAGAAATATAGGTTGAGCTTTAATCTTTGGTATGTTAAAACCCAGTTTTTCCAGCACCATTTATTAAAGAGGCTATCTTTCCTCCAGTGAAGGCATGTGGCTGTTAAAGACGAGGTGGCTGGGTGTGTCTAGCCTTGTTTCTGCATCTTCTAATCTGTTCCACTGGTCCTCAGGTCTGTTTCTTTGCCAATACTATGCTGTTTGTATAACAGTAGCTTTGCAGTATTGTTGAAAATTGGGAATTGTGATACCCCCTACCTTATCTTTATTGTCTAGAGTTGCTTTTGCTATTCTAGGTCTCATCTTGTTCCAAATGAATTTTTGGATTGTTTTCTCAAGGTCCGTGAAGTATGCTGCTGGAAATTCAATTGAGATTGCATTGAATCTATACAAGCAGTTTAGAAGTATGGCCATTTTCACTGTTGGATCTTCTTATCCAGGAACAAAGGATATCTTTCCATTTTCTGATATCCTTATCAATATCTTTTTTCAGAGTGCTATAGTTTTCATAGTAAAGGTCTTTGATTTATTTCATTAGGTTGATTCATAGATATTTCAATTGTTTGGATGCTATTATGACAAGAATTGTTTGACTCGTTTCTCAGTGAGTCTGTTGTTTGTGTACAAGAAAGCTATTGATTTTTGTGTTGACCTTGTAACCAGCTATTTTACTGAATGTGGTTATTGAGTTTAGAAGACTTTTGGTGGAATTCTTGGGGTCTTCTGCATAGAGTATCATGTCATCTGCAAATAATGACAACTTGACTTCCCGACTTCCTGTCTTTATTCATTTTATTTCTTTCACTTGTCTAATTCCAATGGCCAATGTTTCCAAAACTATATTGAACAGGAGTGGTGATAGTGGACATCCTTGTCTTTTCCTGATTTTGGTGTGAAGGATTTCAGTTTTTCACAATTTAGTTTAATACTGGTTGTTGGTTTTTCATAGATGGATTTTAATCAGATTGAGGTAGAGATCATCTATTCCAATTTTTTGGAGTATTTTTTATCATGAATGTGTGTTGGATCTTGTTGAATATTTTTTTGTATCTACTTAGATGATCATATTTTTGCTCTTGACTCTATTAATATAGTGTATCACATTTACTGATTTGCATATGTTGAACCATTCCTGCATCCCTGGGATTAATCCCACTTGGTCAGGATGTATAATCTTCTTGCTGATCTGCATTCTATTTGCCAGTATCTTACTAAGGATTTTTGCATCTATGTTCATTAGGGAAATTGGCCTATCATTCTCTTTTTTAGTTGGGTCTTTCTCTGCTTTGAGGATTAAGGTGATGCTTTCTTCCAGGAATGAATTTGGGAGTATTGCTTCCCTTTCAATTTCATTGAAGAGTTTAAACAGTAGTGGCAATAATTCCTCTCTAAATGTCTTATAGAATTCAGCAGTGAAGCCATCGGGTTCTGGGATTTTTTTAGTTGGTATGTTTTTAACTATATTTTCAACTGTATTTATTGATATTGGATTGTTTAGAATTTTCAGGTCTTTTTCATTTAACTTTGCTAATTCATATGTATCTAGGAATCTGTCCATTTCTTCTGTTTTCCGTCATACTGGAGTATAGTTTCTCAAAGTAGGTATTGATGATCCTGTGGAGTTCTCCTGGGTTCATTGTAATTTCACTTTTTTCATTACTAATTGCATGGATTTGGGTTTTTTTTTTTTTTTTTGTACAAGAGATTAAACTTAGGACTTTGCACTTGTAAGGCAGGCAGCAGAACCACTGAGCTAAATCTCTGGCCCTTCTTTTCTTTTTTTTTCATAAGGTTGGCTAAGGGTTTATCAGTTTTATTTATTCTTTCAAAGATCCAACTCCTTGCTTCATTGATTTTTTTGTATCATTCTCTTATTCTCAATTGCACTGATTTCTGCTCTGATCTTTACAATTCCCTTCCTTGTACAAGCTTTGGGTTTGTCCTGCTGCTCTTTTTCTTAAAGCTTGAGATTCAGCATCAGGTTGTTTAATTGAGCTCACTCTGTTTTCCTAATAGGAGTATTTACTGCTACGGATTTCCCTCATAAGACTGCTTTCATTGTGTCCTGTAGATTTTGATATGTTGTATTGACATTGTCATTTAATTGTAGAAACTGCCTGATTTCTTCTTTAATTTCCTCTGTGACCCATTGGCTTTTCAAAGGTGTGTGTGTTTAATTTCCATGTGTTTATGAAATTATTGCCTTTTGTTTTGCTTTTGATGTCCAATTTCATCACACTGTGGTCTGATAATGTACAGGGGATAACTTCAATTCCTTTGCACTTACTTAAACATGTTCTGTGAGCAAGTATGTGTTCTATTTTGGGGAATGGCCCATGTGCAGCTGAAAAGAATGTATATTCTGATTTTGTGGGGTGGAACACTCTGTAAACGTCTATTTAGTCCAATTGTTCAAAAGCGTGGCTCAGTTGTAGTATTTTGTTGTTGATTTTTAGTCCAGATGATCTGTCTATTTGTGATAGTGGGGTATTGAGGGCCCCCACTCCAAATGTATTAGTGATTATTTGGTTTTTCATGTCCCTTAATATTTGTTTTATATAGTTGGAGGAATTAATACTTGATGCATATATATTTATCATTTTCATCTCTTGTTCTTGGATTGTTCCCTTTACAAAGATGTAGTGGCCTTCTTTGTCTCTCTTAAATAATTTTGGTTTGAAATTTACTTTGTCTGCAAATAAGATAGCTACCCCTGCTTTTTTCTGGGTTCCTGTCACATGGAGAACTGTTTCCCATCCTTTCACTTTCAGTGAGAGTATTTATGTGATCTTAGATGTGTCTTCAAGATAGGTGATCTAGAATGTATATTACCCACTAGTGAGCTAGGTAAGAATGTAAACTATTTGCATATATTTGAAATTTAGATATATAGTAGCCAATTAGTAGTGCCTTTTCCTTGAGGGTAAAAATCTATCAATCTATCGACTTTGTGAATCTACAGTATTGAGAAGAAAAGCTTAGGCTTAATTTACATATTAAAAAGTACAAACCCCACCACAATTGGTCCCAAATTACAGATTTTCTGTATCTCTTCAGAATGTTGGAGTGACTATCCTGAAAGTGAAAAACAGGATTGAGGTAGAAAGAAGGTGTTGCGAACCTGGATAACTTTGACTATATCTTGAAGCTGCCATTTTCCTAAAAGTAACATTTTTAAATTACAACTTTTTTTATCTCCTTTCTGCCTGTCTTTATATCTTCCATCCTATCTCAAGACTGACCACATTTCCGGTGTTCAGTGGTTGTATACAAGAAGTGACTGCCATACACACACACAGTTCCAGATGATTCTAGATGAAAAAATCTCTGGCTCAGAAAGCCAACATGACTTGCCCAGGCCTGCTAAGCGTGATTAGTCATAGCTTGGTGCACACCTCCCAACATCTTGTGTAGGTAATAACACTGATATAACTTTGCCAAACCTAAGAATATTCAGAGACCCAATTACTTATCTCCTGTTTATTTTGAAAGAAATAAAATAGAAAACATTTAAAAATCCAAAGTACATGTAAGTGAGAATGAAAATTACCGATGACAACATTCTCAAATGTTAAAAAGAAAACCCTGAAATATCATATTCAAGTTTTCGGAAACCTAAATATTTAAAATATATTGTTTTTGAGACTTATCCGCAATCCTTTGTGGGAGGGCTTTAACATTTGTTTCTTTGTTCTTGAGGTTATCTTTTATTTTTTTAAAAGTATACGTCATTCTTTATCTCTGCATTTAACACGTGTAATGGTTTAGACTTACTATAGAAGAGCAGCAACTGTCCAAAATATCAGTGTATTAGCATGAGGGCAGAGAAGCACAACCAGGATCTGGCATCACTGTGCACTTAAACTATTCTGATGATCCAAAAGTAGACCTGCCAGAATCTTCCAGCTGTTAGGAAAGGTAGCTGACAGGTTTATGAAGTCATCTATTCCAGACCAGTTATTTTTAGAGTAAAATTCTTTTTCAACAAACTTCTCTTTTTCTGAATCCATTCAGAATGTGTCATCGGGGCTATCGTTTTTTGTATGTGAAACCTAGTGTGCTCTTCATATTTTGTTTTACATGAAAACCCAGCCATATATCAAAATTAGAATGTTCAATATTAGTGTCACATTCTTGACCCCTCACACAAATAGCCACTCTTGGCACTTAGGCATGTAAATAAAGTCATGACTTAAAGATAATAATAAAGAAGAAACAATTTGGTCTGGGGAAAGTTTGGGAGCACGTGGCATCTAGGGGAAATTTTAAGAACTCAAATCACAGCATAGAAATAAAAAGGAAATTGAAAGAACGAATTAGAGGAGGTGAGGGGATAATTGAGCTATTTCCAGCTAATATCACAGAAATTGGATTGCACATAATTTTGACCAATCCGGACAATACTGAATGCTTATGTTAATTGGTACCTCATTATAGTGTAGACATAACAGGCAGATAGGGGAAAGTTATTGGCTGTATTTGTGGGATGAGCCAGAGTTTTGCTTTTAAAATGCACCCAACAATCAACAAGCAAATGGTTCCCAGAACAATGTGTGGGGAAACATGTATGCAGCCAATTTCTCTCACGGCCAACTACTCTCCACGATTTATCATATTTGGCTTCACGTTCTTCAGTCTGTTCTGGAACACATTTGACCTGGCTTTGATTGCACATTTAAAGCCAATCTGTTCTGACTAGGGCTCCCCAGCTGGGCAGAGATTTCCTGGCTCCAAGCCAGGCAAAACAAACAGCATCTCTACATCTCTGCTTACAGACCCCAGCAATTGTTTCCCAATGTAAATGAGGATGAGGGAATCCTTCCAGGAGGTTTCTACTGCTTGTGTAGTGGCTTCTAGAGTTTAGCTGCTTGTTGATTAGAGCAGTCTGGGGGGGCGTCCCCCATGCACACTGCTGTTAAAGAAACAACAATAAAGTATCCTGGCCCTTGAGGATCTCTGAAATGCACTACACATACCCATAAGTCTTGTATTTTATAAAGATCAGTCAAAGTGATTTATTCAGTATCACCTCCACGCAGGACACTATTCTTCCTTCCTCACACTTGTTCATGTATGAACTGTCACTCTGCCATTTGCTGAGTCTGTAGATTCCACCAAGAGATGACCTCCTCCTTGAAATTTCTCTGGGTTTCTTGTGTGTCCAAGGCACTGGGAAATCACACATAGCTGGTACTCTATGAATCATCACTGTGTCATTTTTCACATGTTTCTGAACATCTGCCATAATCCAAGTCCTGCGTTGGGCATTGAACATGCAGCAGTAAGCAAAACCAGATCAGGATTCCACCTTCATGGTGATACAGGCTAAAATGGGAGTTTTCTCTCCTCTATGAAGTCTTGGCTATATTTATTGAGCACTTAAGGGGGATTATTTTTATTTTTATTTGTCTATGCTCCCTAACTAGATTTAATTTTTTGTGTAAATAATAATAATAATAACAATAATAATAATAA
>NW_022900941.1:20935075-20959620 GCF_012274545.1 Fukomys damarensis | reverse complement strand
ATTGGCCAGTACTGTGCTTCAGGTATTTGTGGTTTACTGCTTAGCATGGGTGCTAGAGCACATGTTACCAAGATACATTGTTTCAAATCCTTGTTCTAATACTATAAAATTCTACCATTATCAACATCCTTTGCATATTAGGACCTGAGACTCCGGAGAATCCATGACTGGCCTGTGGCTTTGCATTATTAATGGTTTTACACAAGGAATAGGCACCTCCTAAGTATGGGTTGAATCAGCGAATGAATAACCGAAGGTAAGTGAAATCTGAAGTAGTGTTCAGCTAACATAAGTACACCATTGCATCAGTGATATTTAAAACTACACATTGGTTTAAAATCTTGAACAATAACTATAATATATTACAATCAGAGGAAATTCATGTTCCTTTTTTCTCCAAATGTTTTACAGAAACCTGTTTCCCTTCCTTATTTCTCCAAGTTTTCCATTCTTTAATACACAAATGCACACTTGTTCATTCTCAGTATATTTTCTAAGATGGTATCAGAAAGTTCACTGATTGTATGCAGCAACTCAGAAACAGACTATTCTGAGAAAGCTCTTTAATTCATTAGAATGGTTTTGGTGGAGATGGCTCTGACATGTCCTTCAAAACCTGAACAACATGCCCTTGGATGGTGCAATTTATTCTTTTATCTCTAAATAAAACTCTAAAATGACTGAGGAATTAGCAGAACAGAATGTACTGGCACCAAAATAACTTGCTATTAATGCATTACCAAATCTTATCTTGAAGCGTGATAGCTGTCTTCCCCTTTATGTTTTAGTTTGATATGGTTGTAACCACCTACAAGGTTAACGGGAGAAATCCAGAAGACCCTGTTGTGCTTCACTCAGGCTTAAAAAAATTCACAAGGAAAAAAATCACTTTCCTTACAAAATAAAGTAGAGATATGTAGTATTTTTGTTTGTTTTCTTTTTCTAGTTTATTTTTTTTTCTTGTTATTTGTGTGCTTAGGCATTTGGGACCTGATAAGTCATCAATAACTAGTTGGATTTAGTAGGAAGTTCTCGCTGAGCATTAAGATGGAGCATTATCAGATTTAGGTCAAACTAAAAGTATGAATAGTTTGAATATAGTGTTGAACCCTTTCTTTTTCCCTATAAATGGGGGAAAATGTAAATCTGAGTGAAATCATCACAAAGGCAGATTGGTGCATAACAGAGAAGAAACAGAATAAAGGCATGCCAAAATGAGGAAAATGAGAGAAAGGTCCTCTCTTTTCTCACATGTAACATGGGAACAATAATACTAACCTCAAAACCATCACACAGCAAAATTCCAGAGAATGCTCATTATTCACACCGGGATGGAAAATGCACAGTGGACTCAACCTACCTCCTAGGGGTCTTGCAAACATGAAGCACACCAGATATAGAACAGTTCTTGGAATATAGTAAAGGTCTAATAACTACTGGCTATTTTCTTCTCTGTATTTCTAATCTTCTAAATTTTCCTCCCCAATTATTTCTTCCTCACTGATTGCTTCAATTGTAACTAGATTCCTATTTCACCTGCCAATTGTCTTAGCAATTTCATTTTTATTGAAGCTACAATTCCCCCAAAACAACTTCCCTAAAATATAGATGACTGAAATCTTCCCATGGAAAAATCTAATTCTTTTCTCTGATTATGTTCTGTACTGGTGCCCTGTCAATTGCTTTTCAATAGATTTAGAACAATTACCCACCTGACCACAACAATCCACATGGGAGTCATTTACAATATTCAACTCTTGAGTATATGAAATGAGTCTCAACTGAGATGGATTGTGAGCGTAAAATATACATCAAAGACTTAGCATGAAAAGCAGATGTAAATGTCGCAGTTCGCAACAGTGGCACAGCACAAAGGATCAGAGATTACTTGGAGTCAATGTTCAATTCAAGAAGGCCCAGAGGGGCCGCCCTTAACTGAGACTCCTCATCATGAGCGAGTCTCATAAACACAGCCCCAAACTGAAGCTTCTGTGCCTTTTCAATAATGGAACCAAGAAGAAGGATAAAGGACAAAAGGACAACATCTATGCATGAATTCATTTACGGAACAGGGGATGGTCAGGGTAGTCTGTTGCATGACCGACCTTAAGGCCAATCCATATGATAAATCAGAGTGTGGGGAGGACTGGGTCCACAGCATTTACTCCTTAAGGCAGCGTATTTCAATCCTACTTGGACTTGTGGCACTCTAGGCTATGCTTTAATCTCTAACCGTGCATTCCAGTAGGTTTGGGGCCTGTGGTCCCGAAAGTTCCTTATCTCAGCATATCTATCTCACATATTTTATATCCAAGCCATAACATACTTCATTGTTTAATGGACAATTCTGACCTCAGGCCTTTTTTTAAGACATACTGAATCAACATTTTTTCTAGCCATTTGCAACAGGAATTTGGATTCTTTTTCTCTGTTCTCAGGATGAACTCAGATCTCCTTTTCTGTCCTCTGAGCTTGGATTCTGTGCCTAGTTCAGCCTAGACCCAATTCTCTGGGCCTCCTAGAAATGAACACTGATGTAGTTTCTGGCAGTCAGTTTCCATGCAGGGCACCTCAGTCCTGACTGCCCAGCAAAATCACTAATACGTAGAGTGTCTCAGAATATCCAGGGTCAGAATCTGGGCTGATGGAGTCTCCAGACCTTCCAGAGGTGATTCTGAGATTCATCCCATTACAAATTACAGGTGCAAGGCTAACTTCCCTAAATGTTGATATATGACTGAAATACAATGGGGGAACAGTTTTTCACTTAAGAAAAAAGCATTACATTGAGCCATTTTTGTGTTAGTTGTTTGCTAGTGACAGAATAAAGAACACATTTACCACTGAAAGAATTCATAACCCATAGTGGAGAAACAGTAAAGCAAACCACAAGGTCGGCTCCTTCATGTCCTAAGGATATAATTGCTGAACTGAACTCAGAAGCATATTATCATTCTAATATTTAGAGAAATGTAAAGCTTTAAATATCAATCCTGTGGATAAGTTTAGGAATATAAACAGCATTGCAAGTGTTTGGATTTTGCATACTAAGTATTGGTGATCATTTTCTATTTTTATGTTCCTTGGACTTTTTGCTTCTGTCCTTCATTATGGATCCCCATGAGCTTCTTATTGATTTTTCCCTGCTGACTACAGAGAATGATTTTTAAGAAGTCCTCTTATAGCTGGAAATCAGCCAAACACTTGTTGGTGCAAGCTGTCTTTTTGATTTGCTAAACCAGACTATGCTGGTAATTTATAACAGTGCCTGTTGGTGAAATGCCTGTCGGTGAAATGCCTGTCATGAGCTTGCAAGACTAGGAATCATGAAAAACTAATTGCTTTTCAATCTCACACTTAAAGGAAGTTAAATGGTAAGAACTACACTAAATGCTTCATGTTCTGAAATGTCTCTCCAAGGGACAGTAAGCAAAACCCAGAGTAAGAATATCAATAATTTCTTAGCCTAAAATTCTCATTTTTTTCATAAGTGATTGCCAAACACCAACTACAGAGTCTAGCACATAGTGTTTGCAGAGTGTGTCGAATAGAGAATTACTTCATAAATGCATTTACTATTTCTGAGAAAATGCTGGCGAATACTGTAATAAAGTTGGAAGTTGAATATCAATAAAACCAAAAAAAGTATAGATAGGTTTTCATAATAATTTATATATAATTAACATTTATTTGACCCTAGTTGCAAAAGACAAGTTAGATTACTACAATGTAGTAGAGCAGTTAAAAATGATGTGGCTGAAAATACTGGGTTTGACATTACTTAAATGGCTGACTACAGGCAGATTACTTAACCTCATTGGATTTCATGTTTCACAGTGAGTTTTATCATTTGAAAAATATTAATGAACTTTAAAAGTACAAGCTGTTTCATATAATTGAACCTTATTTTTCAAAGGTAATGAAATAGTTATAGAGCCCTAAAATAGTACATTATTGTGGAATGATGCTGGAATTACAAAAAAAAAAAAAAAAACTATTTGGAAGTGGATATTGACCAGAAATGGAAGAGCAGCATTAGAACCACCCCCCCCCAAAAAAAAACCAACAGAAGAAAAACAAAAATGTAAAAAAGAAAATATGGCCAAGTAGGAAACACATTTCTAGAACTATCTTAGTAATTATAAAAACATCACATATGAAAGTCTTCTAACATTATTTTGGCTAGATGAAGAAAGGATTCATTGGAGTTGATTAGTCCTCTGAGTGCCCTCGGCAGAATTCATTTACTGCTCTGAGAGCCTGTAGACTTGGAACTGTGGGAGATTTACAGACAGGAGTGCTTAGAGACCTGGAGATGCCAGGGTTCTTCCATCCAGCCCGAGTGACACTCACACCTTGTCCAAGTACAGTTCCCTTAAGATCGGTGGCTCCCAGCCCGGAAGGCCATTGATTCTCAGCCCTTAGTGTCACAGCTCTGAGCCTAGAATGCCAGTGCCCCTTGGCTCTCAGTGTTACGGCTCTTAGGATTATAGCACCAGCCACTTCTAGCCACCCTGTATCAGCTCTATTACAACCCAGGATTGCAGGCTCCTTCACAGCCTTCTGGAGCCCAGACTGCCACTTGTGCTGTCTCTCGGGAGCAATCCACCAGTAGCTTCCCTGCTGCACACCTCTGCCACCACTAACACAGACTTCAGGTTTGAGTGGGTTTTTTGTTTTGTTCCTTTCTTTCTCTGACAATGGCCTCCAGCCTCAGGCCTCAATTCTCAGCCATCTCCTCCACAGGCAGACCCCAGCCTCTGATCTTGGCCTCATCTTTCCTTTTCCCCCATGAGCCATGGTCCTGGGACCTTGGGCTCCACTTTGGTTTCTTCCCACAGCCTGCTGTAGTCTCTACTATTTGTCTCCACTGTTCAACATTAGGACCCTTGGTCTTACCAAGACCTTTTAGTGTAGCCTACTTTGCATGGTCTACCTGAGATTTAAAAACAAATCACAAGTAATGAACTGAGTCACCCAAGCAAGACCTGCATTAGCACCTGTGCTGCAGCACAGAGCAGTAGTGTGCTGGAGAGCCCTGCTCTGCTAACCCAAGGGATACAAAAGAGCACTGCTCACATAGAGGAAGACCAGCTGGCAAGTGCTCTCCCCTGCATTTTTTGGACCTGCTAGAGGACCTTTTGGGACAGTGTAAGAGAGGGTCATTTGCAGGGCAGAGCCATCCAGAGTGGCCATAAGGCAGAGTCAACTAGGATAGTCCTGTTTCCCAAGCCTGTTGCAGCCAAAGTCAGTATCTCCTGAAGCAACACTAAGGCATCGTGGACAGCCTTAACCAAAGTTTGGTAGATAGTTCCTGTGCTTCCACAAAAATGGAAGGGTCAATGCCGTGACTGCTGGAGTTTTGGTGGCTTCTGTAGGAGGAGCGGCAGTGTTAACATAGCTCACTGGGATTGCCGGAACCCTGAAGAATATCAGCCATGGGCCCTGATGCTCCCCAATTCCTGTAACAGGCACAATTCTTTTGCCGCTTTTCAAAGGCACCAGGAGAGGCTGGAGGCGAGGAGGGGCCTGACAACCCGAAGGTAGGCCTGCTGCAGTGTGGCTGTCCAGGGAAAGGGGACAGTGGGGCCTCCTTTCTGTCTCAGAAGCAGAGCCAAATGGCATCTCTGGATGTGTGTGGATCCAGGATTCTTGAGTAAGAGGAAAAGAACCAAGCAGATCCTTTCAGGACTGAGACATGGATAAACTTTGAAAAAAGAATGGAGCCCTGAAACAGGCAACTGTGGGGCCTAAAAGATCAGGTGATGGGGAGCTGCTCGTCTGTGATGTGAAGTAAGCAGGACAGCCAGGTTCAGCACAAGAGAAGTATAAGTCAAGAAAGAACAAAATTGCATTCTAGTTACAGTGAATAGACCACATACATTTACTTGTGGCTCTTCCCAAATTCCCTCTAGGTAAACCAAAAGTGTAATTTCTAATTATTTCTTCAATTCTAAAGGAAGAATTATAGAATCCAAAATAGAAGAAATTATCAAAAACACAAATCTAAAGTTGGATCAAAAAAAAACAACAACAACAAAAAAACCCACAAATCTAGAAAAGCAGAACTAATAATAACTTCTTTAGCAGACTTGTAGAAGTTGAATCCTAAGCTAATTCTATTAAAGCTTAGAAAAGAAAAGAAAATTAGAGGTCTCAGAGAAGCCTCAGGGGAAAAAAAAGCTTCAGAAATTCCTTAAAAATGGCACCAAGAAGATGAAGGTCAGTTGAAGGTCTGCTTAAGGAACTGATATCCACCAAATCCTCTCCCCAATTGCATGTGGATGAACAGATTCTCTCTCCTTGCTGTAAAAAACTGTAAAACAGAGCCTCTCTGGGCTGAAGAATATCAGACTTCGTGGAAAATTATAAGTGCATAATTAAAAGAGACTCAGTAAAAGTTCATATATTGAATTTGAATTTTGTTCCCTCAAGGTTTATATCACTAGTTAACTCCACCACAACTGGTGGAGCAGGACTCATAGGCTACTGACAAAGAATAAATATTTCTCTAAGCATTCTAATCAGAGCAAAATGCTAATAGTAATAACACTTGGCTTATGCAAGGAAAAAGTCCAAGCAAATCAACTTTCGGTGAAGCTCCAAATTTCTCTCTCTCTCTCTCTCTCTCTCTCTCTCTCTCACACACACACACACACACACACACACACACACACACACAAAGACAAATGCATACAAACATGCCTATGATGGTTACAGTGAGCTTTTCAGTGAGCCATTCTCCAATATGAGCAGACAGCCAAGGGCTACTTTGACATTAGGAAAGCCCTGAACATGAAAGACACCAAAGCTTCCAAAGACAAAGCTATTTAGAATTTTTTAATCTTACACAGAATAAAATTTCAAAAATGAAACCATATTCTTGAAGATAAGGTATTTCATACTTAAACTAAAATAGGATGCTAGTTCTTATAATAGTATAACATAATCTACAGATTCAGTAGAAAGTGTGGAAGACAAAATTAAGAAAATATCTCAAACAGTAAAGTGGAAAAAAACACAAGGAGGTAGAATTAAAAAGATAAAATAAAATTAGTCTAGGAGAACCAAGGTCTGAATAATGGTCCTTTCAGAAAGGAAAGAAGAAAGCAAGGAAAGGAAAGAGGGTAGATATATTTAACAAAAATTCTCCACTACTGAATGATATGTTTCCAGCACAAAAGGGTTTATTGAGTGCTCAGCATAGATGGCAAACAAAAGCCACATTAAAGGCACAACATTATAAAATACTAGAGACAAATAGAAACATTTAAATCCTACAGGGAATGTAAGCAAAAGTAAGAAATCACATACACACAAATACACACACACACACACACACACACACACATACACACACACACACGCAAAATAGAACTCAAGATGACTTGAGAATTCTTAGCCACAGAAGGGAGGACAAGAGAACCATGCCTTCAAAATACTGAGGGGAAATAAATGATGGACAAATTAGACATCTACAACCAAACTATCAATGCACTGTTTTTTTGTTTTTGTTTGTTTGTTTGTTTTAGTTTTTTAAGACAGGGCCTCACTTTGTAGTTGAGACTGAACTGGAACTCACTACATAGCCCAGGCTGGTCTCAAACTCAGCAATCCTCCTGCCTCAGCCTCCCTAGTGCTGGGATTACAGGCATGTGCCACCACTCCCAGCTGTGAGGGGTTGTTTTTTTTTTTAAGGATTCACTTCACAGGCACATTTTCTAGAACACTACTGGGGAAAAAAAAAAACTGTTGGCACAGGAGAAGAAACCAAGGCACTCAGGAAACAGGGGTATGGGAATAATCCACAGAAGAGGTGAAGAGGGATGAAGGGTCCACTGTGTCACCGTTTAAAAGAACAGGACCAGAGAAGGTTGAAGCAGGTCAGGGACTCCAATGGAGATATCCTCAAGAAGAGGAAGTTGATTAACTACTCTCTTTGTTCTGAGAGAAGATGCAAACAACTGGAAAGTTTTTTAATTAGACATGTATTGTTAATTCTGGAACAAAACAAAATAAAAAAGTAATCATAGTTATTCATATAACATACTTCTGAAAGTCATTGATAATAGACATAATAGTTTACTGTAAAAGTTGTATAATTAACCAAAGCTCTGAAGCAACTATATTAAAAGGCTAAGGAGGTGAAAATAATGAAACGAAATCATAGTTTTGTTTTCTATTGTGGGAAATCAACAAATAGAATATTATTACCACAGAAAAACAGAGGTATGGCAACATAAGCATTATATTTAGAAAAACAGGAGAAATGGGAATGAGAAACGAGAGATAAAGAAAAATATTAAAAATAGAAAAATGTAAATATAAGAATAAATGTGAAGTGAACCAGGTAAACTAGGTAGCAATGACATGTGATAGAGCGGCAAGGATGCACACAACATATCTCAAAATAAATCTTATTTACAAGTTGTTTTGTATCTTATGTGTATCTCTGCAGAAAATAAAACTAAATTCACAAAGGAGGAGAAAAAAGAAGAAGAAAATTATGTCAATGGGGTCTGCTGAATTGCATTTCTCTGAAAATCTCTAGTGAAAGTTCACAACAAGAGGCAAATCTTACTTCCCTGATTTCCTGGCTGGTAACTCCGCAGTCTTGAGGGAAAAGCAAAGCGGCAATGGTCACCGAAAGCAACAGAACCCAGGAAAAGACAAACAGGCACGCACTTTCCCACAACATCCAACACCATCCCAGACAGAATGGACGGAGACCCAAGATGAAGGCAGACTTCTTGCTAACTCAGCCTGGCCGTGTTTCAAGCGCCAGTGGAAATAACACCATAGACTTTACACGGATGACAGTCATATGCGTATGTTTCTTCAGTAACTGGCTACTGAGTAGGGGCAGAAAAAGACAGAAAATGGGGCAGAAAATGAGAGCTGTTAATATTTAAGTATATTTCACCCAGACAAAATATATTTCATAAGCTACAAATGGGGTTATAAGTATCTGCTGTAGTATGGTCTGATAAACAATATGAAAGATCTATGCAATTTAAAATATCTCTTTCATAGGTTTCTAAGAGCAGAATGACCTCATTCTTGACTTCACACCAAGAGATTTCTAAGGACACACAACTGATAAGCCTAGCAGGACATGGGTAATATAGTAACTAAGCGCTCAGGTCTTAGAAGTAATCAGACTGTGGTTCAAGGACCAGCTTCACCACTTTCTAATTTTTTGACCCTACAAAATGTTCTTTAAGTCTTTGCTCATTCTTGTGAAAAAAGATACAATAATACCAAAAACTTAGATTGCTTTAAGGATTATGAGTAAATATGTATATATCACTTAGCACTGTGTCTGGCATATAGAAAATGTTAAATAACTAATAACTATGTGGCAAATTTAGAAAAAGATTATAGAAAAACCAATGCAAAGGAACAAATGAATATTATAGTACTTGCTGCATCTCCCCCTTCTTGCGTGTTCTACAAATGTTTTATGGCTTTTAGTTAAATTTCACAATTGATCCAAGGTCACAAAGATGGCAACTGGTACAGCTTAGGCTTGAATATAGGCCTCTCTGAATTCAGAAACCATGTACTTTTTGTTAAAAATTCATAACCTGAATTTTGTTAGTGTATCATCAGAACATCTGTCACATCAAAATATCTTCTCTGTTTCTGATCTCTACACATCACTTAGAATGGAAAGAAAAGTTTGAGGACATGGTATTGTTTGACAAGAAGAACGAAGTGAGTTAAGTCTCAGGAAATATGTGTTCCTTATAGACCATATCACACCCAAGAACCAGGTGTGCCCACCCAGATGCCAAAGGAGAGGGGCGATGAAATGGAGAACAAAGAGAAAATGAGGGAGACTATTTAGGAGAACAGAAATGAACTACACAAAGGGTCTTTTCAAATCTATACACTTTCTACACCAAATATTTAAATTTACAGCCATATTGAAGTCTTAATTTTTATGATTAGTAGTGCCAACATTGGGAATTAATTTGCTCAAATTAATTAATACTTAATAGCAATCATTTACCCTGCTCAATTTTATGTACTATAAAGATAAAAAAAATACAGCCTCACCATGTACTGATTCTGATAAGACATTCTCAAGGAAAGAATATACTACCAATACACTATGATGTTTGAGACATGTCTACTCAGTGGTACTCTCAATGTCAGCAGAAAATACCCAATAAACAAGATACAACTGTGGGTTGGGTAAATCAGGAAATTTTATTTGAGGTAACCATTAAAAATGGATTTGATTTAAATTCATAGAAACTGTCTTAGTTACTGTACCACTCAATGGAACACAATAGGTGACACCCAAAACTTAAGGAGGAAAGGTTTATTTTGGCTTACCTTCTGTAGAGGATTCAGTACACAGCTGGTTATTTCCAAGGCAGGATGGAATATTGAAGGGCATGGCAGAGGAGAGATGGTCAGATTGGCATGGCAAACAGGAAGGAAAGAGCCATCAAGAGAGAGGGAAGGAAAGTGATCCTTTTAGCCACAACCCAGTTTCCCATCTCTTCCAACAAGGCCTCATCTCCCAAGATCACATTTGGTTAGAAACTCATTAGTGGGCTAATGCACTTATGATTATCATGCCTCATGATCCAACCACCTCCCAAAAGCCCTACCTATGAGCACATGAGGCTTTGGGACGATATATGGACATAAACCATAGAAGAAGTCAGGAATGCTGTGTTTACCAGACAATAAGACCTAAGTGGAAAATAACTGGCCTCTACTGAAAATTAGAGATAAAATAATTCCAACCCATTGAGCCTATTATTTGCCTTACCTGCCATTACAGAGTAGTCACAAAGCAGGAGGACAGTAAGGTACAATCTGCATCACCATGGTGATGGCCAGCTAGGATTTATTTTCCAGTTAGGTCTTATTTTCAGGGAAATGCAATAGAATGATGGCTGCCAAGGGCTATGAATTGATGGTGCAGAAAATGGGGAGGTGTTGCTCAAGGGCTACACATTTTATGATACAGGTCAAATAAGTTCTGGGGATTTAATATGCAGCATGGGTGGTTAATTAATTAATTGTAGTCATCATTACATAATGCCTATGTATATCACATCATCGTAAAGTGCGTATCACAGTATCACATTGAGCAGTTTGAACACCATGAACATATGCAAACTTCATTTGTCACTTAAATATTTTAACTAAGAAATTAAATGATCTGAATAGAAATAAATGAGGAGGCAGGACCCCAGAACTATCAAAGGAGTAAATTCATGGGCATGAGAATACCAAGATGTTTTGGCGGGGTCGTGATTTTGGAGGGGCTGGAGATGAGAATCTAGGTGGAGAAGTTACAAAGGTGAGGCTGGGCCAGCAAGCATTGCAGAGTGGTGGAGAACCTTGAAAGTCAAGGTGTGGAGTTAGAACACAAATTTTAATAGGAAGGAACCAGTAAGTCTTGGGTTTTGCTTGAATACTTGTTATTCTAACTAAGAAATTATAATCAAAATTTTATTCCTCATCATTTCTCTCTATTTATCTATAGATTCAAGATGCAATCCCAATATAAAGAACAGAAACCTTTTTTGTAGGTATTGATTCTAAAATTTCCATGGAAAGACATAGGAACTAGAATAGTCAATTATGAAATACTGAAGAAAATAAAATCAAAAGCCTAACATAATCCAATTGGACTTACTCTAAAGCTACAATAATCAAGGGCATGTTGTGTTGTCAAGAGGATAGATACACAGATTAGTCAAGCGGAATACACAACCCAAAACAAAATCACACAAATGAAATCAACTGATATTTGACCAAGGCCCAAAGGCAATTCAATGAAGATAGGTTTTTACACAAATGATGCTACAATAAATGGACACCCATATAGGAAAAAGGACTTTGATCTGTATCTCATATCATATTTTAAAACATAATATAAATTCTGCCAAATTATCATAGACCTAAAAGTGGCATGCAAAATTATAAAACTCTTAGCAGAACTCTGCTATATTGATATTACGGTTCAGATCGAAATGTTCCCCAAAATTCTCACGTGTACAGAAATGCAGCTTTTGGGAGATGCTTGGGTCAAGGTGGTGCGGTAGTTATAAGTGGATGGATTAATCCATTGATTAGTTCATAGCTGAATGTGCCAGTTGAAAGTGGGGGTTAATTGGAGGTGGTGAGTCACTGGGGGCATGAGCTGGAAAGGGATATTCTTATCCCAGGCTTCTTTGTCTCTCTCTCTACCCTTTCTGGATGCAACGATCTCACTTCTCACAACTTGGCCCACATGCTAGACATGGGTTTAATATTTATCCTGCTGGTTTTGGGTTGTCTTTTAGTCCAGTTCCTTTCTTTTCTCTTATTCCTAGCTTTTGGAATGGGAATGTTTATTCTGTGTCATTGTATGTTGGAAATATTTAACTTTGGGTTCAATTTTTACAGGTGCAATAGTTTGCCTTGAGTGCCAGAGGCCACACTAGAGTTGGAGTTTTCAGCAATTCTGCAACTGTTCGGACTTTTAGTGCCTCTTAGGGTGAGACTGACATGAGCCTCTTGAATGTGCTGTTCAAAGGTGGAGCTCTGCCTGAGGAAGTGATCATTGGGGTGGGACTGGAAAGATGTATTCTTATCCCAGATTACCTTCTCTCTGCTTTCTGTGTGTCCTGGGGTGAACAGATGTCCTCAACCATACCCATCCCCCATGCTATTACTGTCTGTGAGACAGCAAATTCTGGACACACAGAAACTGAAACAAAATAAACTTCTCTTCCTTTAATTATCACTGGTCATTTGAGAGATGCAGATGAAAATAATGCTGAGAATCCACCTCACCCCAGAAAGAATGGCTGCTATCAAGAAATCAACTAACGGGCCGGGGATTTAGCTCAGCGGTTCGGCCACCTGCTTTGCAAGTGCAAGGACCCAAGTTCAGTCCCTGAGTTCAATCCCCAGTACCAAAAAATAAAATAAAATAAAGCATTTCAGAAAAGGAAATCACTTTCAAGATATATCCAGGCACTTCTCAAAGAAATTAAAAAAAAAAAAGAAAGAAAGAAATCAACTAACAACAAGTGCTGGTGGGTTGCAGGGAGAAAGGAACCCTTCTCCATTGTTGGTGCAGATTGGTGCAACCACTATGGAAATCAATATGGAGATACCTCCAAGAGCTGGGACTAGAGGTTCCATTTTACCCAGCCATCCCTCTGCTGGGTATCTTTCCAAAAGACTTAAAGAATCACACCACAGTGATATGTGCTCACTCATGTTTATGTCAGCACAATTGGTAATAGTTAAAACTTTGAAGCAACCCAATTGCCCATCAGCTTGGATAAAGAAGATGTGGCTTTTCTATAAAATGGAACACTAGTCAGCCATAAAGAATGACAAATGAGACACTTTTATAGCTAAATGGATGCATATTGAGGCCATACTCTTAAGTGAAATACATAGGATACACATGTGTAAATACTGAATAGTTTCTCTGGTGTGAAAAAACTAAAAGTGTAAATAAAGTTCAAATTGTATAATTGATAATGTGAAATAGGAAGAAAAGGGCTAAAGGAGTAAGGGAAGTTGGGAAGGGTAGGAGAAAGGAAATAGGGAAAAGAAAAAATATGAGAAAAGGAAAAAACAGAAAAAAAAAGTCTTTGTGAATAGGGAAGGGTGGAGGGGTGAAGGGAGAACAGGGGAATGGAAAAAAAATAAGAACCAAGATACATCATGTAAAGGTACAAGATCCCAATGATGAATAAACTGTACTGTATACCTAAAAACCAATAAATTTCATGAAAAATAATAATAATTTGATAGTGTCAAGCAATTAAATTTGCAAAGTTTTTGGTACAATAAAGTACAATAATGAAGAAAATACAGTAAAACTTTGATTTGTGAGCATAATTTGTTCCAGAAACAGTCTTTGAATCCAGCATACTTGTAATATCAAAGTGAATTTTCCTATAAGAAATAATGGAAACTCAGATGATCTTCTCCACAACCCAAAAATATTCATATGAAAATTACTACAATGCTGTAATATAATGCAAGATAAAGAAAATACAAAATATGAAGAAAAATATAACTTTGAAAACCATTGTGGATGGTATGAGGCAGACTAGAGAAGAGAGTTACTGTGTGAATGACTTTCATTATCAATAATAGAATCACTGCTATCTATTGACTCAGTGGAACCTTTTTCTTTTTGTGAAACAGTAACAAAGAACCTATCCAATGATACGTGTTCTTGACTTTTTTTGAGGATTTCACTACAATCTGACATCATGTTGTCATTAAACCTCTTCATTGCTTGCATTATCCTTAAATGGATTCATTGCTTACACTGCTGTAACCTCTTTCAGGTGGTGTTTTCTACAAAATTTTCTATGATTTTCCACATTTTATACATCCCGCTTATCTCATTTGAAGTGAGGGATTGCTTCACATATTTATTCTCCTCTGCGGGTGAGATCCCCTCCATAACATCTTGTTGTTGGAAGAAGATCACTCACGGGGGTGGGGGGAGCACTGGCTGAGTTGTGATCATGATATTCTGTGTGATGTAGTACTTGTATTCTTGTATTGCAAGACATTACTTGTTTATCAAGATAAAATTTATTAGAAATGTTTGTTTTGTGGAACACTCATAGGACAAGTTATTCTCAATCCAAGGTTTTACTATACTCGTTAATTAGAGTCTCAAATGTTTTGCCTTATAAAACATACTATTAAAAGAATGCACATACAACTTATTGAATAGGAGAAAATATTTATGTCATATATCTGATAAGACTTTTACTGAATATATATATATATATATATATATATTATATACCCTGAGAACTCAATTTTATTTGTTTTTTTATTGAGTTTACTGGTACTTTTTAAGTATACAGTAGTTACATTCATCATTGGGATCTTGTACCTTCACTTGACAGATCTTGGTTCTCATTTTTTCCCCATAACCCTGGCCTCCATTCACCCACTTCACCCTCCCCGATTTACAAAGACTTCATTTCCATTTTTTCCATATTTTTTTCTTTTCCCTTATTTCCTTCCCCTACCCTTCCCACTTCCCCTATACCTTTAGCCCTTTTCTTCCTATTTCACATTATCAATTATACAATTTGGATCTTAAGAGAACTAAATTTTAAAACACTAAGTAAAATAGGCTAAATATTTAAATAGGCATTTTGCCAAAGATATGTGGATAGAGGATAAGGCTGTGAAAGAATATTAGGTATCATTAGTCTTCGGGGAAATGCAAATTAAAAACACAGTGAGATGCCACTATACCTACATGAAAATGGGTTAAACTTTTATTTTATTCTGTAGTTGAAAATTATATATATTTACTGCATGTAATATGAAGTTTTAAATGTGGAGTGGCTCAGTGAAGCTAATTCACAAATGTATTACTTTACATACTTAGCATTTTTTGAGATGAAAACATTTAAAAATCTACATTCTCAGCAAAAAATGGTATAAAACTATAAAATTCTGACTATATATATATATATATGTGTGTGTGTGTGTGTGTGTGTGTGTGTGTGTGTGTGTGTGCGCATATATATGTATATATATGAGCAACAGCAACTCTCAAACACTGCCAGAATAAAATAAAAATAATCCAGACACTGTGGAAAACATCTAATTGGCTTTCTTGAAAGTTAGGCATACACTTAGCATATGACCAAGCTACCAAAAAATACCCACCACTAGGTATTTACCCAACTGAACTGACAGATATTTACATCAGTTTTTTCATCACTTTCAAAAACTACAAATCCTGAAGCTCCCTAGAACAGAACAGATCAATAAACTCCAAATATATGTAAAACTCAATAAGGAACTGCCTATTAATTTTTGCAACAATATAGATTTAAAGAAAGGCACTTTGGTAAGTGAAAGAAATCAGATCCCAAAGGTTGTATTTTTTTTGCTATTCAGGAAAATGAATGGGATGGGAGGAATAATAGTGGTTGCTAGAGTTTGGGGTTGTAAGGACGGGCTGACTGCAAAGAGATGGTTTTAAAAAAAACTGTGAAGAAAAAAAAAAACGTGAAGAATTAAAATGGTTCTGAATGGCACATGACTGGGTGCATTTGCCAAAAGCTGCACAGCAGAGGTAATCTTACTGTGTGTAAAAACAAACATCTATTCTGTGATGATCTGCATTTCCCAAATCAGAAATGTGCCACCTATACGGAAAGACTAAACTGGAGCACTATAAAAGTTAGTCTGTCTCTTACCAGGTCAGCTATGAGAGTTCAACTCAACTCACAACCTTTGCTTATCACTTTCTCTTTCCCACGCTCCACCCAGAAACAGAAATCCAGACACAGTGGATTTTATTTATGACCTCACTTAGCTTCTCTTCCATGCAGGAAGACATGGCTAATGTCTGGCTGTTTTGTGTCCCTCAAAGTAGAGTTTAGTTCACATGAGTCCCCAAAGAGGCTTTCAAAAAGTTCGAAGCACTGAGAGCAGCAGAGGCAGGAGGGTAGCAAGTTTAGGTCTTGCCTGGGCAACTGCAGAAGAACTTATCCCAAAAGTAACTTACTAAATAAATTGCAAATGATCAAATAGCTGGGAATGGAGCTCAGTGTGAAGGTTCCTGGTTCAGTCTTCAGTACTGGGGAAGAAACTCTTTCAAAAAAAAAAAAAATTAAGGGATTTAAATATTCAACAAATAAATCAACCTCTTTAACTTTGCTTTGTCCAGTGTATCTTATACTTAGTTGAACTCAGAATTTTTTCCTTCATACAAATATTTTAACTTTTTTAAAGAGTTTATTTCATTAAATAATACACTTTGAGAAGCAGAGATGTTGAAATATCCTTTCGCACTTTGGATAATATACACAGATTAATTCAGAATGAGAGCGAATGTTGAGCTCTCAAAGAATTTAAGGGTTTAGGTGAATTATTTTTATTGGTTATTTAGAGATAATATGACACACACACCCCCACACACACACCTTTAGTAGCATCACTACCAGCTACATTTTCCCATTTGTGCTGGTCACAATAAAAGAAAAGTGAAGAAGAGTTTGGACAAATCTCATGGGATGTAAACACCAATATAATTGGAATACTGTTTGAGGCAATGTTGAGTAATAGGAGAGAAAGCTCCAAGTAATTTCACATCGCCGAGTTAAAGGTAAATATTACATTTTTAAAACCTAAAAATTTAGATAGGAAATTTTATTCCCCTCTGTATTATTGTCTGTGTGTCTGCACAAATATCCTGTTAAGTGCAGTTCATAATCTGAACTTTTCCTAAATTGGGACCAACACGTTAAACCCTTTTCTTTATTATTTCCCAGTCATCAATAGTGATCTCCTGCCGTTGGCTTTTCCTTTGCAGCTCTTTGTCCTAAATGATGCAAGAGTTACTTTGCTACAATACGTAAAGTTCCTCTGGTCTTTTACTGTCTCTCCCGTAACACTTGACCCTGACTCCCAACTTCTCACCGCTTTGCACTTCCTTCTGATTTGCTCTTTTCTGCAATTTGATTAAAGCACAATATATTTCGCTGGATAATGTAAAGATATTTAAAAAGGGAAGGTCTTGGGGTAGGAGGGTTTCACTAGCATAAACTGGGTGAATTTGAACTCAAAGGAAATATTCGCTTCAAGTATTTTGATCCACACTACTACTGTTGCACTTTTACCCAGTATTGAGTACAAATGAACTGGAAAAAGTTTTTCTAACTTCTCTGTTCTTCCTTTCTGTACTCATAAAAAATTATTGATTCATCTATACAGCTAAGCTCATTTTTAAATTAGTGGCCTATTTTTATCTGCTCACATTAGTCAGCGAAGTGCAAATCAGATTTAAGCTGTTCATAGTGAACCATTTTAAGGAAAGATAAGTGGGCATCTGCCTCCCCTTGACAGTTCACCTACATTACAACTCGTATGACTCTTAATCAGAAGATCTCTGAGACTGAAGACAAGGAGTGATATGTAGAAGTCATTTCATCAAGGAAATGAGTCCTGAGTGAACTAAAACATATGTTATATATTCGGCCCTCACACAAAATTGTCCTTAAAAGAACCAAGACAATTTGCTGAAATTCTCCCTGTAAGAGGCAGTACCACATTCAGCCAGTAGATAGCACTAAAGATATTCCAATAAGTGGAGAGAAGTCACTTGGTTTGTTGTTCTGCCAGGGAAACATTAGACAAATTCATTTTCGATCAGCAGAGGAGGAAGTTAGGAGCCTCCAGATACTTAGAAATAGAGACTAAAAAAATACAAATCTCAGCAGCTTCTTAATGTAAACCTGTACTTTATCCGTGTAGAAAATTATACCACTTGTTTCCTAACACAAGTTCTGTTTGAAGGGGGAGATAATTACACATTTGGCACAAATTCAAATAATGTATGAAAACAGCACCTGAATGGTAACTCTGAGATCCAAAGAGCACAAAATAGAACAAACCCATTGCATTTCACAAACAGAATGAAGAAGATTTGAAATGTAACACCTTTTAGTGCTCACGGATCCCACTAAAGGTCACGGTTTTTAAAAATTCACATTTAAGTCAGAATGCAATGCTTTAAAGACCGAAAACCTGGCAGTAAACTAAAATGTACCATGGCACGTCCACATGGTTAAACTGCATTTAGACAAGGTATGACTTCCTTGGTGTATAAGGAGCAACCAAAATCTGCATTCTGCAACCTTAGTCCATCTAGTTTAGCAAGTAAGGGTCTGAGTTTTAAAGAAAAGGTGAGGAGTACTGTAATAAAATGCTGTTCTAGCAGGTTCAGAAAGCTTATGTGTGAGAAGTCTGAAGACGACTATCAAAAAAGGATCTGTCAAAAAAACTGAAGGTACCTGAGCAAAGAATGACTGTGTTAAAGGGAAAAGGCATCTAAAAAGCATCTCTGTGATAAAATTAAAGAAATACTGCAACTTCAAATTCTTTCTGCACAAAATTGGTGATGAGGATTATGGACAAATTTACTCTTAGAAAAATCAGGAAATAGGCTTTTATTCCTATTCTTCAGGGCTCAACTTCAAGCTTCCTCCAGCTACTACTCCAGCTTACATTAATGAACACACACACACACACACACACACACACACACACACACACACAATGCTTGACCCAGTATCCTACTCAAGAATTTTTAATGTAGCCTCAAATTTCCTAAAACTACCTTTAGCCTTTGAACATCCTACTCATATGAGCTATTAAATTCCTTTTTGGTGTTGTCATTTGAATTGTATTTAGGCACTTGCAACCAAAAGTACCTTATTAGTATATGGTAGGAGTCAGAAGTAGAGGAAAAACTGGGTACTAGGTATGCACTCCAAATTCTTTTGCTCCCAGGAAACCTAAGTGTTCTCAAATCAGGAAATTTCCATTTCATTAACTAAGACAGTGTTTTTTAAAGTGTTTTCCCTTTGTACTGATTGTCCCAGACAGCAGGCATTCTATGGATCTACTCCAACCCACAGATAAGCCTATAATAGTCTGATTTCAAAGCCACTGTACCTGAGGTTTGGCATGATCTATTATGATTTGCCTGTGTGAGGTTAAGAGCAACTTCAGCCTTCTCCAGACTGCAGTTTCTTCCTGTGTAAACTGAGCGAGATGTTCCAATCCCATATCCATCCATGGTTCTGTTTCCATCCTCTCTCTGTATATGAAGGAAAAGCTAAAGCAAGCGAAGCAATTGCTCTAGTAAGAGTGCCCATTATATTTAATGTACAAATAGGAAAGGTGATTATTCAGTTAAATAACCTTGTATACTTGGAAAATGCAGAGCCATAAACATGGAAAGATAATGACAAGTTTATAAAAATCTGTCTGATTGGGTAGAGATGTAATATTAACATTCAGGAAGAAGCTCTTCTACCCTATCAGTCTTCAGTGACGCTCTCTTGACCCTACCGCTCTCTTGTCAAAGGCCTGCTGGGATCATACCTACCTCTCTTCCCTCTACCCGCTCCTCTGCTCCTGACAGTGGTCTCAGCCATCAACACGCTCCTGTTACCTTTTTCTATTATCCAGAAAGAAAGTGAGAAGTAGTGTTGTCCTCACCGCAGAAGGATCAGAAAAGTAGTTTTGTTACAGGTAAATACTTTCATTTGTGCTTGAGCCTGAAATAAAGGATAAGTTTATGCAAAGAAACATTACAACTTGCCATTTTGTGCCCTAATATTTATAAAGAAAATGTCCGGTTCTCTCTTGAGAAGGTCCTATGGAGCCAAGAATGTAAGCATTAATGCTATTTTGTTAAAGCCTCAATTATGTCCCAACTGTTCTTCCCTAATACTAGAGGGGAAGAAAGGGAGGGAGGGAGGAGGAGGAAGAGGAGGAAGAAGAAGAGAAGGAGGGAGGGAGGAAGAGAGGGTGAAGGAGGAGGAAAGGAAAGAAAAAGAGAAAAAGAAGGAAGGAAAAAGAGAAATAAAACAAATGCCTAGGAGATGGTCATTTTCAAACCATGGCTGTATTTTGAAATTTTCTAGGTGAAAAATGTCAATGCTCAGTCTCACCCTCAGAGATGTTTAAAGTTTTATTCTGTTGTGATTCTGTTGTGCCACTGGGTTGATATTCAATGCAATAATCATTCTATTCTATTAGATAATGACTCACAAGTATTCAATTACTCAAGAACATTGGGACTTAAGGAAATGGAGTTAAGAATTGCTAACAAAAAGCCCACCAGCTTCCTACTGAAGAGGTACAAGAGGCTGATTGTTCCCTAAGTGTTCCCCCTATCCTAGAAGTAAATGCTACCATGCACTTGCATTTTTTCATCCTAATTTCTTGAAGGCTGCACAGTAGTCCCAGGCCATGTCATTCTTCCTGCTGACCTTCCTAAAAACACTGTGAGATCAATGCTCCAGGTTCAGTAGAGTGGAACCCCCTTGCTGATCATAACATAGTTTTTGTGGCTTTTAACATCTGTAGATTTTTTTCCACATCTCTTATTGGCTAGGTGTTCATCACTCACTACATCAAAATTTTTACAACTGCTGGTGAGTTGAAAAACACCTGAGGCCTCGTGATAAATTGGAAAGAACAGTACAGTAAGATTCTCACAGCCTTGAGTCAAATTACGTACTTGTCCGTGCTTCTTCAGGTGACATGAAATCAGTCACATAACCATTCCAACCTTTTTTTAAAATGTAGTGACAAAGTAGGATAATATCTCAAACTCTAAAATCTCAACTCTAAAATGCCACAACGCACGCTGTTTTCCTATTCACTTTCTGGTAATGAAGCTAACAAATAAGTGATAAAGTATAGAGAATCGCCAGAAAAAAGCTAATGGTTCTGACAAACTACAGGTTGATGAGTCTGCTCTCAAAGACTACAATGGAAACGTGACAGTAAAATTAGATAGGTTTTACTTTCTGCTACTGGTCCATATGAGATCATTCTTACATCCTTCACACTGTGAAAAATCACCCTGGCAAAATGAAAAAAACAAAACAAAACAAAACAATGATCTGATTCTCTTGTTGAATTAACACAGAAAGAGAAAAGTTGTGGGTTTTTAATCCCTGTAATCTACCAGGAAATTTTTAAATATTCAAACTCTAAGCTCAGCTCACTGTTCCTTTACAAAGCTCTTGCACCCACATCTCTCCAGTCCTTTCTTATGACCTTCTCCGTATGCCACCTCCTCCTCAAGACTTCCTGTATGTTGTCACTGCATATATCTTTGCTTCTTGATGTATGACTTGTCTACTCTGAAAATATTTTAAGACTTATTTCCTACAGAGTAAGTCAAAACTGTTTGGCTTGCCATTCCCAGATCTCTATAGTCTACCCCTGAACCTTTACAGCTTTCAGTGATAGCAACCTACTGCAACATGCATGCCATAGGTTCATCACCACTGGTCTAGCCCATATCCTACCCTTTGTTTCACTATTTCACAGCACATTTCCTCCACCGAGGCTGATTTGCTTTTATCCACCCTCAGCCATGCTGTCCAAAGTCCCTCCATTCTTTCTTCACTTTTATTGTCCCTTCCATATGTGATTCCCTCCCCTATTTTCTTCAGCATAGACTAATGATGGCCATTCTTGGAAGCTCAGCCACCTAGCAATTCATCTCATCTATAAAGCACACATTTATTCTTTCCTCTGGAGCTTACTCTGTTTTGTTTACTGAGTGTTTCCTGGTTATGCCTTGTGCTTCCAGAGGGCAGAGATAATGTAGCAAATGTTTCTACCTTTCTTTCTGCCTTTCTCCCTCTTCCCTCTTTTTTCCTTCCTGCCTCCTCCATTCTTCTAGTCTTCATTTGCCTGTAATTTTTGCAGTAAAATCTGCACAGTCTAGAAAAAAAATCAACAGTCACTTTATAAAGGAACACAATTCCAGACTTAAACCAACAAGATTCTCTATGTTCCTCTTTTACACAGCCCAATCTTTGAAACACAAAAGTTCTTTTGGTGCCTGAGATTTTAGCTTGGGATTCACCCCCTCTTAGCACATTCTTTTGTGAGGATATTTAGTAGTACAAAAATATACACCTAACTTTAAGATCCACTTTTAAATGTTGGAAATTTTATGTATAAGTTTTTCACAAATCACAAAAGTGATCTAAGAAATGTGAATAAATTGAGATAAGAGTGAAGTATTAGTTTAAACAACTTAATTCCATATTTGATATAAGTCATGCACTCCTTCTGTAAAGACTTAGTGATAAGAGAATTGCAAACCACTAACCTGAGAAAGGACTTCACACTTTTCTATCTCTGCAGCTGAATTGCCTGAGACTCAGGCAGAGACACTGAGTCTAAATGAGGTGCTGTACCTTGCAAAGCTCTGTGCTCTCCTTCCCCTTCCAGCAGCATCTCTTCAAAAAACAGTGCCTCTACTTTTGCCAAGCCCCTTCCTTTAAGTTCTTTTTTGTCCCCTAAGGAGTGTCTCTAAATGAAATCAAACCCCATCCAGGGTCCCAGAATTGGGCAAGAGACCCCTTCCAATTTTTTGAAGTTATCTTATTTATGCTTCCAGGACACAGTAATTCTCTAGAAGAGGAGAACTAGGCTCTAAACCTTGATAAAGGAAGAGTTTTTTGCGGGTGTGAAGAGTGGAGCAGGTAAGCTTTCTGTATACAGTGATTCTGCTTGTTTTGGAGCCTGTTAGAAGGGAGAAAATAAGTTTGAAGACGAGGCCACAGTGCAAGAGGGCTGGAGCATCCTCTGCCATTGGGCCTGGAGCCATCAAGTCAGGCTTGGTAAGGGTTAGGGAGGATTCGTGGCCTGCGTTTGCAGCCCTCTCCACAAAGAGGACCGAACTGCTCTGGAGAGATGCCCATCTGCAGCCTCCAGGACGATACACTTTGGAAATCATACTGGGATCCAAGAACACTCTGCAGTGACTTCTTCTTCTGTATAATCTCAGCACACCCAGTAAAAGGATGGGTAAGACTTTGCCCTACTTAACTAAATCCTCCTCCATTTGGGTCCTAGGACCATTGCTGTCAGCTTCAATTGTGGTCCTGGACCATTAAAAGACTTTGTTTCTTATTTGGACTTGAGGTGATATAAGGAGAAGGAAACATTATTTTTGTTGTTCAGATTACAAAAAAAAAAAAAAGTTCTTTTTCTTCTGTTCTATTGTTTAAAGCTTGGGAATCAACTGCAATTCTCCTTCCCCGCCTCAGTGTTTTCCTTCTGTAAGAGCTTTGCCTCTCACACCTAAGAACTAGCTTGTCCTTTCTTGCTGTTCCTCTTAGACTCCTTCTGGAGAAGTGAATTTACCTTTCTGGACCTGAGGTTTCCCATGTTCCCATGTTGAATGGCGGGGTTTATGGATGGTGCCTGAATTCTCATCCTCTGTTTGCTTAGCTTTTCCACTCCACTGTCCAGCACGAAGATAAAAATTAAGGAGGTCTCCAGTGGAGAGGCGCCAACACAGAGGTCTGCAGCCTCGCTGTCCTCGAAGGTCGCCACGCTATGATTCCTGAGTCCAAGGCCGCCGCCCCACTACTCCTGCCCTGGGGCTGAAGGTACCTGCCACACGACTGCTCTGTGGGTTTTTGGACCCCGGCTGTCTATTCCATTTCCAAACCTCAGTAAACTGGCACCACTGCTCTGTGTCTTACTTCCCCGCCCTGACCACTGCTGGAGGTTCCCACTACTCAGGTACCCTCACCCAGAAAACCCTGCCAGCAGCATCTTGCAGCCTCTGGCCAAATAGGGCGCTCTCAGGGGTGGGGTGGGGTCGCCCTGCAGTGCCCCGCCTCCCCACGCCCCCCATACACAGCCTTTCCTGCTCTCAGCACACACACCCCACCCCACCCCCGCCTTTTCCCACAAACTCCTAGCATCCACCCAGGGAGAACTCGTCTCCCCCCGCCCTCAGTCTCCCAAGCCAAAGCAGAAGTGGGCGGGGAGCCTGGTACAGCCAGGCGGTCCGGACCAGCCCTCTGCTGGGCGGGAACCGGAGGAGACACCCGACTTCGCTGGGTCCGAGGCTCCAGCTGACCAGGCACACTGGGATCCGCTAGGGCAGTGGCCTGGCGGGATCCGGAGACCAGCGCGGGGTTGGGCAACCCGCACCCAGGCTCGGGAGCCGCCTCCTCCAGCCCTCC
>NW_022900941.1:20835753-20934705 GCF_012274545.1 Fukomys damarensis | reverse complement strand
CATTTCGGCGGGAAAGTCGCGCCTGTGGGTGGCTCGCTCGGAAGCGGAGTCTGAGGCGGCCCGAGTAACGGGATGAGGGGCGCAAGGAATAAAGGGGGTTGGAGATCGCTTCAGGGGGTCCAAGGGAACTGGAGTCTCTAATAGAGGGGACCCAGAGGCCAGGCGCCTGAAGGGCTTAGCCGCGGTTGGGACTTGAAGGCCGGGAGAAAGTAGGCAGGAAGTGGCCAAGAAGAAGGTGCCTAGGAGAAGAGTTTCATTGAAAAGCGGTCTGTGCAGGAATGGGGGTCCAGATATGATGAGGACGGCTTGGGCGACCTCCGTCCAGCCCAGAAACCCAGAGGCTTGGCGGCGTTTTATTTTCTTGTGGTGTTTTGCCCAGATGCCCGGACCCTTCTTTCAAGGAATATCGAGCTTTCTAGTTGGAACGAGCAGATGATAGTGGCACATTGGCGAGGTAAAACTTAGGCGAAAGACGGATTCTAGGGCAGCTTGAATTGCACTGCATTTTCCTTCCGGCGCTGCGGAGTGGGATGGAGTTTTCTGGCAGGTGGGAACCCAGGATGTAACTTTTACGCCCGTGTTCCCGTAGAAGCCGCCTCTCGGGCATCTCCAAAGGTCTTCCTGGAGGAATTTGAAGGATTTTGACGAGTATGAAACGCTCCTTTGAGGTTCCCCAGCAACACCGGGACACTATTCGTGTTGTGACTGTTGCATTCCCCAGAGATAGCCACGTTTTCCTTCCTTTTATAACTCTATGCGGTGTACTAGATCCAAAGTAAGATCTTAAGGGAGATCCAAAACTTTTGAATAACATGGTAGAAGAAGACTGATTTGGCTTGGTCTGCCTCTCCAGGGGATTTCTCCTGGTCGCTTGGGTGTCTGTCCTGATACAGTACCATGAAGGGCTTGCTCCTGATGCCAAGGGTTTTTTGGTCTTCATAGTATTTCACCCATTTAGTTCTGGGCTATTAAAAACTAGATTCAAGAACCCACGCATTCCTTTCAGAGGGAAAGATTAAATAACTTACTGAACTTTCTCTATAAAATGCTATTGTAAAGCCAGAGGCACTTTGCAAATGCTGAGGGTAGAAAGAACCCTAAAAGAGAGGCCCTGGAAGGGTCTGGCCTCCGTTCTCGTTACAGAAGCGCTTAACTTTACCTTCACAGCAGTAAGAAAGTCTTCAATGCCGTTCAAAAGGAAATGCAATGCTATTCCAGATTTCCTGGAGTGAGCTCGAATGGATTGTACAGCATGTTAAAATAAATTTTACTTCGAAGGACTTGTGCATCCAGAATACATGCTACATTAATCTTTATTATTCCTTGCTTTTTAAATTTTTTAATCGAAATTCCCAAACGAATGATGCAAGAAAGCAGCATCTGTACTGTGTGTGTAAGGAAAAGCCTGGGAAAATCAGGTACTTAATGTGGAGACCTTCAGAATATCTTCATGAATCTCAGGTCGTTAATCTGTACATTTACTGTATGTGCTCTTTAAGCACTGTTAGGCTCTTAAAGATAAGGACATATATTTGGGGATGTGTTAGGTAAGAGCTCTCCTATCAGCTATTATATTGAAAATGTTAGACCCTCACACCCACCCACCTGGTCAATAGGAAACAGAAAATGCATCTTGAAGAGATTGTACACCCTCCTTAAGAGCTAGATTCTAATATTACAGCATGGATTGATTGATTCATTTTTAAGGAGGCTTATGTCAAATTCTAATCCATTTTAGGATTGTGCTGGGGTTGTAATGTTTTTCCCCTGGAGCACTTTGTCATGGTAAGTGAGGTGGAGAGCTGCAGCCCTGTGATAAGCACACAAGCCTTACACTGCCATCCTGCAGGACAGTAAAAGGCTGTTTACATTCTCCACAGTTAACAGCCTCATAATACAAGGGGGTTGGTTAGGGTGTAGAAGGAAGACAGAGTGACCCAGAGCGTCAGATCTCAATTGAAACATTCCCGAATCCCACTACACCCCCACCAGAGCAGGTATCAAAAAGGACATACAATTCCCTCTTCTGGATGTTTCATTGTTCTTTCTTTTTCAAACAATATTGAACTTGTTAAAGCCTAACAGCAAGTAGATAAAAATATTTCTTATTAAAAAGTGGCCTTCTAGTTTTCTAGGGGCCATGTATTCTCTGCCATATAAAGATCTGCCGTATACACACACACACACACACACACACACACACACACACACACACACATATATGTATAATGTTGGAGGGGGACTTATTGTTGAAAATGATTTTTACTTCTCTATCAGCATAGTCAGCCTGAAGAATATAGCTTTTACAAAATGTTAAATATTTTAAATAAGCAGTAGATTCATTTAAGCATTTTGAAAACTTAATTTCATAAAAATTACCTGTGTTGACTGAAAACCATCACAAGGAGTTGGATCCAAAAAAGTCACCAACTGCATAATACTCTTTGAATAACTGGACTGTTTTGTACTTATTTTGTGATATTTAATACTTTTAAGAAAACAATAAGCTAAACTGATGAATGTCACAGCCTGCAAAGAAAATGTGTACGCTACCTGTCTTTGCCATTTTTCCTGGTCTGTGTCCAGCCTTTTTAACAGAGAGGGTGCTATACATAATTAATGAGACTACTAGGCATTTGCCAAATTTAAATACTCATCATAGATATACTGTTTTCTTGATACTCTTGTTTAACAACATATCCCTTTTTAAATATTAATAATGTTTTTCTTTTTTGCCATTCTAATGAAGAAAAATTAGTATTTGGCATTAATATTATAGCCAAATGAATGTTGTTCCACGGTTAGATAGAAAATAAAGACTTCACCAGATGTCAGCTTCCTACAGGTGTACTTGATAATTTGTGACTCATAATATAGATGAATTTGCTTTTAGATAAAATGCAGACTGTAACAAAGTTACTATGAATTTAAATTATTATAGCTAGTTTAAGATAAAATTTAGCAAAGATTTTAAAATAAATTTGTTATGCATTTCAACTTTTACTGTGATACATTGCTTAGTTTTAAAAAGTGATATAAGCAAATTTGTATCTATAAAAGTATAAACACAAACTAAAGCTATAAACAAATTATAAAACTAAACATAAGCAATTATAAAATCAAAATAGTTGCATTGTATGACAGATAATACATTTAAGTACCTCTTTCAAGTATATGTAACTCTTGTCTCATGAACTCATTAAGTGTGTTTATGCTTACCTTAACAAATGAATAATTTTAACATTTGTTTAGTGTGACATTCACACTTATTTCTTACCCTGTATAAACCCTAAGTGATAACCCATGACTACCTACTGTTAAAAAGTCACAATTTCTCTCATTCAGTCTTGATCAATAAGCATCAAAACAGCATTTTCCGTTGTAGGATCAATGGTTGTCTGTTGCTTAGATGACAATGAAAAGAAGAAAGAAAAACGCCATTGCCATGGCTACAAATTAAAGCTTAGCTAAGTTTTAAAATTAACTCCACATTATGAGTATTTGTTATCTTATAATTTTTAAAACTAAGAATTCTATTAAATAATTAAGTTCTTTTTTATTTACTTTATATAAGCTTTATTTTTTCAAATTAGTTTTATTAGTACAGTTTAGATATACATAATAATAACGTTTACTAGGGAATTTGTACCTGTGCAAAGACGGACTTGATTGTTCTTTTTTCCCCAGCCCCCTCCCCTCTCTTCAACCTTTCTTCCCTTCCTTATTCACAAAAGCTTTGTTTCCATTTTTCCTTCTATACTTTTTCTCTTTTCCCTTCTTTCCTTTCCCCCATTCGTCTCTCATGTTCCTCTTTCCATTTGAACACTTTCTTCCTATTCACCAATATTTAGCAGACATTTTGGTCCTTAGTTACCCTTTTGATTTCTCACACCAGAAAAGCAACGCAATGTTTACCCACATGTGTCCCATAATAATTACATTCTTGTTTCCATGTACCACATTCCAGTAAAAGTCGTGTCCTTTGGCCTATCATGAGATTATACTACCTGAACCAGTTTTAAACGCCTTCAACTGAGGAAAGGAACCTTCTTGCTAATATTTTGGTGGTTTGTTTGGTTTGTTTTTCTTTTGTTTTTTTTTTGCTTAATAGCTTTCTAAATGAAAAAGAAAAGCTTGCTTGATCTTTGCCCTTTTACCTCTTAATTTTCTTTTTTATTGTTTCTGATTAGTGGTCAGAAAGCTAAATAAGGCAGAAGGCTTTTCTGCAAACCTTTTAGAGGTTTACATTGTCAGCTTGAAATGTATAGTTCTTGCAAATCGAATGATTTAGGAAATATCTATTTTGTTGTGTAAAACACAATTTTTTGATGTATACTTTTATAATATTAAGTGTCATAACACTACAACATTAAAAAGATAATCAGTGTGTTTTGAGTGAGTGAGCCATTTAGTGGTAGCAATCAAAAGTAAATATAAATGTGTCATAGCTTTGTGATTTCATAAAAGCTCTAGAACTGTCTTATTGTTTACAGATTCTGTGGACTGCTTTACCTGAAGCTTTTCTGGGTAAGATTTGAAAAAATATATATACCTGCACACTCAAGTGCCTACAGCTAAGGCTGTGTCAGCGTTTCTGTGCAGAATCTAATTTCTATCTCTGCCATAAGCATTATTGCTGGTTAGAAGTTGGCATTTAATATCTTGATTTGGGAGTCAGTTATTTTAAAGGTGCTTGAAAAAACTGCTTCAAATGATTCTGGGCACTCACCCATGTGAGGTTACTCTCTAGGTAACCTTATAATATGTAGGATGGTAATTTAGCAACCTAATTTCTGCATTATTGACTTGATGACTATATTCACAGACAAAATCCTACAGTTTTGACTCTCACCTGTTATAGTGTAAGTGGTAATGTTTTTAAATTATTTTAGATAATTTCCAATTCATGTATTTATTGTAGTCTCATACTTTGAAAACCTATTTTATCATATTTTAAATTATGTCATATTCAGATATCCTAAAGATATTTTATGACAACTTACTAACAGTCTTTTTAAAATTTTTATTACTACTGATATGATCACCAGTGGTATGGATGATAACACCAGTCTTTATTTTAAAATCCTGCTTAATAAAAAGTGATCCAAAATGATTTACATTATACACTTTGATATTATGAAAAGAATTCTAAGTCTTGATTTACTAAAAAAATTGCATTTCTTTATTTTAATGTGTGAAAATCTAGCGACAGTATCAAATAAGAGTTTGGTTCCTTATGCTATATGATCAGTATTCAATAAAGAATTGTTTCTTTATAAAACTGCTATTAAAAATGATTTTACTTTACCTCAAATGCTCTCAGAAATATTTTCTTTTTTCCTAAGCAGCTAGTTCAAGAATTTCAAATAGTTGTCAAGACTGCTATTCTTGCCAATCTTTCCTTTCTTAGATCTATAGAAGTATAGTAAGAGAATTGAAATATTTTATAAATTCAAACAATAGTGACGATAATGGTGCATTAGATTTGCATATTCTTACATATCTTCAAATTTCTTTCACATGATTTATCTCATTGTATTCTCCCAATAATACTAGATGATAAAGAAGAGCATTTTAAATGTTTCCATTTCTGTATTGGAAATGTATTGATTTTGAAAGATTTGAGCTCTATTTCTAGATAAATGAACAGCCAATGGATATTTATCTATTATCTGTTTTCACCCAGACTTTTCCCTGAGACTATAGCAAGCAGTAAGGACGATGTTACAGTAAACAAAACAGAAGCGATCCAAGTGTGCGAGTGTGGTACGTGTGGTCTGTGCTCACATGAATACATGCGTGTGTGATTCCTGCAGATCATCTCAGCCTCAGAGCGTTATCCATAAAATGATAATGATAAACTAGATGAAAACTTTTTTCTAACATCTCTTTTAAAATATAAAACAATGGCTCTGGGTTTTTCTTTTTATGAATTACATCTTTAGTTACTATACAATGTAAACTCTTACATACAAATATAATTGGTTTAAATATGAAATTTACAGATATTTATGCTACTAACCACATACAAATTACACATATGCTTAGATTTGAAATCTCTGCTTAGGCAAAATTTGGTTTCACTAAGCAAAAAGAATTGATGACCATTTATTAAACACATAATCAGCAAAATCAATAAAATTAAAATTGAAATGTTATATTTAGGGATTTCCCCCTTTATGCCATTTTAAATTTGTAAAGCATTAACATCTAGTCATTGCTTCAATTTAAATAAAAAGTAAATTGACTCAATTAAATTCTAATTATTAAGAAACATTACAGCTTAATATTGTTCAAAGAGAAACCTAGCAAGTGAGTGTTGTAAGCATTGTTAGAATACAGCCTATTTAAATCAGAAATGCTTTTAACTCCAAAAGCTGTATCAGTTTTGTTGTAAATGTTCCAAAGTTCTAAAAATAAAACCACTACCAACAACAACAACAGCAACTCCTAGCATGTGAGAGCTATCAAACATGGAGAACATCATCATTGGCTGTAACTTTGTGTGAACACAAAGAAGTTGTTCAGTCCAACTACAAACACTGTAAATGTCTTTCAAAATGAAGCATCGCTTTGTGATTTTATTGTTGGGGGGCAAATAAAGTACTTCAAAAGCAGTAAAAAAAACCTATGTAGGCTTCTTTATGCAAGAATATGTAAGATTATGATTTTAAAGGTTGTCATAAAATGACAGTTTTTAAGTCTCACTAATTTTCCTTACATTATATGGCATGTATGTCTATTCACTGGAAACAATAATGTAAGAAATAATGTAGATTATTTGAAGGAAAAATCCCCATGTGTAATTTATATGGCAGTTGATAATGAGTGCACCTGATTTCCAGATTTGTATTCCTGAGCTGCGGATTTAGCTCACAGGTGCTGTGCCTACTTCTCAAGTGCAGGGGCCTGAGTTCAAGTCCCAGTACCAGGAAAAAAAAAAAAAGAGAGAGAGACTTGTATTCCTATTTTGTGTGTAGACTTAGCTAAAAGTGATATTTGTTAAATTGTCTGCATATTTTGATAGATTAATGTATGCAATAAGTGAATAATGCCTGAAAATAACCATTTAACATTTTGTAGTAACAATAGCAATAATATACATCAATACTATTTTGTATCTAGTTAGCCCACAGACCAGATGGTTAGGAGTGATTTAGGAACATGGCTGTCAAAATGAAAAGGGAGGTGAAGTTTTCAAAGGCAAGTTTTCCATAGGCTCAAATTCACTTGTTGCTGCTGTATTGCTGACTCTGAAATTTGTACCTGTTTCTATCCCATTGGTCAGGCTCGAAGCCTATATTTCTAGAATTTATTATTCATTTTGACACCTTTTCTGAGCAAATTCCTGTTAACATTTATGGATTTAGAACTTGGAGTCATCACCTCTTTCGTTTTGATTTCTGGAGTTCTGTACTAAGAGAAGTGACGTAGTGTAAAGTACTATGTGAGTTTACAAAATTCATTCACGTATTTGATTTCATGGTCATCTTTAAAACAGCTCTGAAACATAAGAACAATCGTTGTTGTGTCTGTGTTACAGGTGATTAAACAGAAACACCAAAGGTTTCTGAGACAGATCACAGCCACACAAATGGTAAAGATTGAACTGTCCACTCGGTTCAGTCCCTCACTCATGGCAACACCTGTTTTAGCAGATTGTGGGTTCCATCATGAGCGCTTATCTAGGTGCACATCCTTGACACCCAGAATCTCAGACCTGAGGGTGAAATGCGCTCTTCTTTGTAGAAATCTTACAGAGGTAGAAACCCCAACCCACTCATTTCAAGGGATATTTGAAACAAGGTTTTCTATAAGTCAAACAAGTTAAACAGGATAAATGCTTCCTGGACCATTTCCCTTAATCTGAGTTCTCTTTCAAATTTGTCCTCACAAAGTCTACTTGCCACATATTCCAGTTTATATACAGCTTTCACATTAAAGTGGTGACAAGTGATGTGATTGTCTCAAGATTGGCAGCAGGTTTCAGTTTCTCTAACTTAACGTCTCTCCCGTACCATTCCAGATGGAACAGATGAAAAGCACAAGTTCAATGGCAACTTAGTTCTGGTTTTCTAAAGAATAAGTGGGAATATGAGAAGGAGCTGGTAGACACGGGACTGTTTAATAGGCCCCCGGATTGTATTTGAAAATGGATTTGAAAGCATTGATAATTTTGCTTTGCTAGTAGCACACTACTATTATTCCTGCTCTTTCTCAGATTTTAGGAAGTACATATTTTAATATAAAGGTAACATAGTATAGTGGATATTGTTGGATCTTCACCCAGGCAGGGGTCCTCTTTCAATATGCACTTTGCTAAAATGCACTCAGCCACAGCCACAGGTGCTGTTTGCTTCCCCTGGCAAACTCTGGACTATAACAGCAGGTGTCACAGTGTGCAAAGCCCAGCTACTTTGCCCAGCATCTGGGCAGCGAGGGGATGTAACACATACGCCAGCGTGTCCCTGTGGGAGGAGGGCCAAATCATTGTCCTTGAGACTTCGTCTCAGATCATACAGCTTCATGGCTTTTCCCATTCTATCACCTGCCACCTCACTACTTCACAGACTCTTCTAGAAGGGCTTCAGTTATAAATCATTTACACTCATATGCTTTCCTCAGCATCCGCATCTAGGAAACCCAACCGATTTTTGCTTAAATTTCTTTCAACAATCACTACCTCTACCTACGAAACTGCCACCACATCCTCACATTCAGGAATGATCACTGTTAAGAGATAACATCTATCTTTCCAGATTTTATGAATATGTGTGCTTTTAGGAAAATATCATGTGCAACATAATGCTCTATAGTATGCTTTTTAAATGCAGTGAAATATTTTTGCCTTTTTAATAGTATTAGAGTAATTTGTGTTTTGGGAATACATACTTGAATGCACTGATGTGCCCATAATGTATTTAATAAGTCCTTAATCTTTTGAAAATTCCGTAATATTTTTGAAAGTACAGTGTGTGTGTGTATATGTATATATATACACATATATACATAATTATATATATGTGTGTATATATATATATATATACACATGCATATATATGTAATTCCTACAAGTAAAAATACTAGCTCAATGCTAAGAATGTATGATTTGACTTGAATAAATAGAAATTTTTCCTAAATGATTGTAACAATGTATAGTACTACACATAATGAATATACATAGCTATATCTCTACATGCACATTGATAGTTTTGCTAAACATGCTAATCTGTTGCAGGAAAACACCTCATTGTTTTTACAATCTGTTGTATATTACTTATTAATATAAAATGTATGTTTATACTTAATATTTGTATTTCTTATTTTGTGGATTTCCATTTTTAAAATCCTTCATATTTTAACTCTTCTTTTTACAGCTTTTAAGCATGTATAATTTTTTAAATATTGCTCATGCACAATTTTATCTTGCCTATTATTCCTGACTATTACAATGCTATTATGGATTTTTTTATACCTGGCATTTAAAATTTGTCTCTTATATATATATAGAAGTGATTTTTGATTATTTACGTCTGTATCTGTTCTAATTATGAAGTAAATTATTATTTCTAATAAATTTATTTGATTCTCTTGGATTTTATATCTACACAGTCATGTCATCTGGAAATGCTCTTGTATTTGATTTTTCCTTTCTTTTTTTCTTTTTATTGAGTTTATTGGTATAATCCAGGTCTACAGCACAGTTCCATTCATCACTGGGATCCTGTGCCTTCACATGACAGGTCTTGGCTCTCATTTTTTCCCCTTGTCCCTGTCCTCCCTTCCTTTGAAGATTATATCTCATGTTAAAATTTATTCTCCTAATTTAATGGATACATCCTTCAAAATATTAAATAAAATGGAAATTGAGCATTTTTCTCATATTTCCAACTTAAATGAAAACTTTAGTAAATATGAAATTTGCTGTTCCTGTTAAATAATCTATCATTAAGAATATACTTTCACATTCTACCTAAAAATCAATTTGCATCAAGAATAGAGGCTGATTTCGTGTACTTTTTAGTATCTCTCTCAATCATATAATTTTTACATGTAAGTCTGTGTATTTTTTTACTGATGAATAGATTTACTGTTTTTTACTTATCAATAGGTTCATTCAAGAATATGTTAAGCTGTCTTCATAAAGCTGAAATTATCTATATTTGATACAGCATTTTTACATCATTATCATTTCACTTAAGACTACTGATGCTATACTTATAAGTGAAATAAATATAGCAAAAGTGAGACATATCAAGTTTGTATCAGGTTTATGCCAGGATGATGATTACAAAGACTTCTATTTTTTCCCCCTGCATTTTGAGAGTCATCAAAATAGGTGAAGATTGTTTTTCCCTCCGGAATTTGTTGGGAATCATTTTCATCTATTTGAATCTTTTTGCTTTTGGAGAGATCATTTAGCAGCTCTTCATTTCCCTCATGGCTACCCAACCATTCCAGGTTTCACTTCAACTACTTTTGGATCCCTTTTATCAATTTTAAAAGAAAATTTTGCATCTTTATATATGTTCAGATTTGTTTAGTATGAAATTGCATGTATTATTACCTTAATTTTTAAATGTGCATGATAATTGTGAATTTATAATTGTGTGTGTACTTCTTCAGTTTGTATTAATTGTTTTGGAACAAGAGAAGCTAAGGGGCTTCTATAAACAGCACTATAAACAGAAGCCTTCTGTGACAAATTCCATAGACAAGTTACTCTGTAGTCCAGGTCAAAGGAAACCATGCACACGGGCTGAATATCCACACCCTCGGTGGAAGATGCTGCAGTCTCCCAGTGCTGCTGTCGTCCCGGCTTCATTCCCAGCCTCTGCTGTGGTAATCTGGTGGTGGGAAGGGAAGTGCTGTGAGGATGAATCCACTTTCCTGCTCAGGTGCTGTTCTCCTTTGCATTTGTTTGGTTAGAGGCTGATGAGCACGTCTGGCTTTTGCATCATTTCTGATTCGCTCTTCTTATGCCTTCCAGAGACTCTCAGATTTCATGGACTCTTTTGTTTCATGTAATCCTTTTCTGTTTTCAGCACCCCTATGCATTTATTCTTCTCTTTGCATTCCTAGCACATTTCTTTGGATGTTGGAGAGGGAGGCAAAATAAATGAATTCATTAAATTCTGTCCTCATTACAACTAGAAGATGTGTGGTCCTTTTTCCTCACCCTACCTCATCTTCCATAATATCTATTCGGTCACGAAATCCTGTGAACTTTCTTCCAAATCCCTCTGTAAACTGTCTTCGTCTCCATCTCCTGTCATTTCATCATTCATTATCACCTCCTGCTACCTGGCCTACCTTATTCCAGCATAAGCCTTACAAATTTATCCCACATATCACAGAATCATCTTTCGTAAATTCTCTTGACTTACTCTGTCACCCACTAACAAGAATGAGGTTGAAATTCACTTTTTGCCTCTTTTTAACATATTGGATCGAAATTCCTCTCCCTGGCTTTTCCTGCCTTAAATCTCATCCAGCACTCATCACGCCTGTATCTTTGACTATCCATGAATACTTCAGAGTGCAGGGGAAAGCATAGGTTTAGGTGTCGGGCTGAATTGGATTTTAGCATTTTCTCTGACAATTTGGACAAGTTAATAAATCTACTTATGTCTCTTCTTTCTTTATAAAATAATGATAATAACAGCCATCTCAAAGGGTTATGATGATCATGCATAAAAATATAAATTGCCTGCCATAGCATTGATTGACAAATGTCAATTTTCCTTCCCACTTGTACCAGCTAAGTTTCTTTGTGTGCAAGCAACAAAAATTGACTCTGCCTAATATAAGCAGAGAAGTTCTTTGAAATGGGGCAGCTCACAGGAAAGCTTGGAGAACCAGTTGTGGCTAGAACAGAATCCAGAGAATCTAGGTATCAGATGTTATGAATTATCAAAGATGAATAAATGCACATCTTTTAACCCCCTGATCCTTGCTTCATTTCATAGCTGTCATGTCCTGTTTGAGAGGGTCTGCTTGAGTCACATACTTTAGCTTGAGAAGTGTAGGGTTCTGATTTATTACTCCACACATTCTAGGGAATCAACAGTATGTATTCCGTTTAGAATCCATTGCAGTACGTTAGCCAAAGAAGGATTACTACTAGAGACAGAGACTCAGACAACTACAGGGAGACCCATTCCAGTTTTCCCCATGAATCCACATGGTCTTCAATCCATCAAAGAATGTGGACACCAAAGATCACCAATCCTCAAGGATAAAATAATAAATAAACAAAAAAAAAGAAAGAAAGTGAATTAAGAACAACTTACTCTGGAGGAAACCAATAATACAAAGAAGAGATTATAATTCTAACCGTTCACAAGTAATATTCTCTAAGTTTCAAGAAGATATTGTGTCCTGAAAATGAGAAGAGCTGTGAAGAAATATGGACTAAGGAAAAAGAAGCAGTTCTTAGAAATAAAATATGTAACTGTCAAAATAAAAATGTCAAGAAGACTAGAACTTTTACAATAAGGACAAAGAAGTTGCTGGGAAATTGTAAGGTAAAGTCATGAAAATTTCTCATACCTCAGGGCAAAATAGCCAAAATGGTAAATGTGAGAAAAGAGTTAAGAGATACAGACAATAAATCCAGAAAGTCCAAAGAAGAGCTCTTTTAAAGATGACAGAGGCAATAAGGGAAAGGACAGAGAGAAAATGTTGAATAGGTTGGCTTATAAAAAAATTGTGGTGAAATTTCTGCACTCAAATGATAAAATAGAAAATCCTAAGAGCTTTCAGAGAAACAAGATAGATTACTGACAAATCAAATGCATGTCTCATTAACCACACTAGATGTGAGAAGCTTATCAAAGTTTTGAGGAAAAGGGATATTGAACCAACGGCCAAATTATCAATCAAATATGAAGGGTAAAGTCGAACAAAGAAAGAGGGAAATCAGAGAAGGCAAAAATGGCATTAAGGACTTGGAAGGATTTCAGAGGAGTTATTGCTCTTTCCATGTAGGAAATCTTCAAAAGCAGGAAGGAAATAGAGAACAGAGGAATGATATGGGGCACAATGCAGCCAAATCTTAGCATGACTCAGTCAGCCTCTGACACTGGGAGGCATGGGGTTCCATTTTCTTCTGTGGTGCAGGTGGGACTGGCTAGTGTAGGTCCTTGATTTAATAGAAATGGAAATTAAAGCTAAAGCAACAGCAGGGGTAAGGGGAAAAAATGAGAACCAAGAACTGTCATGTAAAGGTACACACTCCCAATGATGAATGTAACTGTACTACGTACCTAAAATGTACCAATAAACTCAATGAGAAAAAAAATAAAGCAACAGTATGAACTTACAGGCTGGAGCTTTAGTTGGAAAGTGAGACAAGAGAGGGAAAAGACATCAGCTCCTGTAGCTGGCAGGGGCTGACTCTGATGCAGGGGCTTGGGTTGACGGGTCCCAAGAGAATGGAGACAGGTTTTATGGGTATTGTGGTGGGCTGAGGTTGTCATCCACTTTCTCAGTCCTAATCTCACAGCTCTGGAGGGATCTTTATGGCTTCAGGAACAATTCCATTTCCGTAAAATGATAACTTCTGTTTTTGATGGTTCCAGTCGTATGAGGCTCTGCTTTTCCTGAGACCCAGATGACTACTGGTTCAGGACAATTACTGGAAACATTCAGGCATTGCTCCAAGAGAGAAGGGTTTGGAACTGGGCATTATAAAAGTGTGGTAATGGGATGTCCTCCTGAATCCTGAAAATTACTTCAGTTGTTCTTAAGTTGATGTTCTCCATCTTGAAGGGAAGGAGATAGGCTAGGTAAATCTAAAGCTAATCAACTTTGTTCTGTCAACTTTTTCTAAATGAATAACAAGTTTTAACTTAATAAAATTTACAAAACTGAAGAGCAAGCCCAACCGAGAGTCAAGGGTTTTAGCAGAAACTGCGTTTAGGTCCCTCTGATTATCTCACAAGAAAACACAAAGTGTGCTTTTAATAAATAATAGGATAGGATTCAGGAGTTTGTTCTTTGTCACTTTGGTAGTTTTTGCCTGTGTCGTGACCATGTCACAGTCACACTGTGGCTCTAGGAGACATGACATTGAAATAATCTCACTTATATAATTGAGATTTGTTAATTTGCTGAGTTAGAACTGGACTTTTGTACAAAGTCTGAATTATTTAAATATACCTTAAGAATGGACTGTAACGTCCAATGTTAAAATGTGAACTATACTGCTATGAATCTCATTCGGATAAACTATAAAAAGCTGGTGTTAAAAGGAATATAGAAGGTGAGTTAGTAGAGCTCACCAGGTTCCTAAGCTTACATGGCAAGAAGTTAATGGGAGCTGTCTAATGTTAGTAAATTAAGAAGAAACATAAAGTATTAAAAGTTACCAAATACTAGAAGAACTGAAAATAATATAACAAAAATTCAGTACATTTAATTGTTTACAGTATGATTTCATGCTTCATATTTTACTTAAAAATATGCTTCTTTTTCTGTAGTGCTTTTGATAAATCTTTATGACTCTACAAATTTCAAAATAAAGGTGATCATGGGTGAAGAGAGATAAAGACTTCTTAGGAAGCCATGGGTTCTCCTTCACTAAAATTGTAAAGGCAGGGGCCATCTTGATTTCGCGCAGGGGAAGGGCTGCCAGAATCAGTACTATTGTCATTTTGGGCTGAATGACCCTTTGTGGTAGGGTTGTCCCATGCATTGTGGAGGCTTAACAACATTTCCTGGCCTCTTCCTGGAGATGTCAGTAGTACTCCCACTGTGATGGCCACAAATGTCTCCAGACGTTGACAAATGTCTCCTAAGGAGCAAAAGTGTCCTCGTAGAGAACCTCATCTGTACATGCTTCTGGCTATATGAAATTTTTAATCAAATGACCTCTTTGGGAAAGGAGTCAGCATTTTGCATAGACATTTTGTTTGCAAGCACACCATTGTTTTTCTAACTCAGGCAAATTTCCTTCAGTTCAGTTCTATCCAGCCAATTTTTGAATGCCAAGTCCATCTGGCTCTGTGCCCACATCTCTTTCTGACAAATTTTTGTTTTTAAGGAAAATAAATGATGAATGATACCCCTGATATTTCTTGGGTGGGTGAGATTTTCCTACCTACTTGAAATTGTCACACATTCATTTTGCCTCAGGTACAAATCTAACCAGTTATTAGGGCTGGCTCAGAAAGCTTTAATAAAGCTTTCTAATTTCCATAAAATGCAGTAATGAGAGAAAAATTACTTTGTAGAAGACAACAAATAAAACTGAAACTAGAAATTATAAATACTAGTTAATAAAATATGTGAACTAAATCACATGTCATACATATTTGTTACAGTTAAATATTCTTGAAAAAGTTTATGTCAAACTCGGGTTATATTTTGGATTAAAGAAACCTGGATAGTAGTAGTTTGGAGTGTAAAATTTTATTTAGTGTATTGTGACTTGTAAAATGTCCTTATAATTACTAAAGTCATTGCTTAGCAGCTGGATCATACTTCCTATTTATTTAAAAATTGGGGATTTTGAAGTTTATTGATTTGTTAAGTTACTTTTTAATGAACTATATGCTTAACATTCTTCTACATTGGAATGTATTTCAATTGAGTTTTTCCTTCAAGGCATTTCTCATTTTTTTAAAGAAAATGCACCTATGAGGGTGCCCTGTAAGTACTGTGTCTTATCCCCTGGAAGTAAATATGGTAATAGACAAATAAACAGAATCCTTGCTGGTGTTAAAATTTGAAATCCATTTTCCTGAAATTATAGTTATGTAAAAATAATGACCTTATTTCTTGAGATAAAGTCTGAGAAACTCAGTGGGCTGCAGCTCAGTCTCTGGATCTATAAGGAGTGTCAGCCTCCACATAGGCCCTTTCCCCTGTCAATGCCATGTGTCAGGGGCATCCAGACAGGCCAGCTCCTTTCTGCACCTGCTTTTATACATTTGCAGTCACATCTGCACATAGATAACACTCTCCTGCTGAATTTCTTACCACGTGAAAGGCAGAAAGATGTTTTATCTCTCCTTTAAAAATTATAGACCTAGATTATGCTACAAGCCTTTCCTGTACAAATGCTTATAAACCACTGTTTACTAATATAATTTTAGCTTCTATCAAAGATTAATATAGGAAATAACTGTTGAAAAGCACTGTTTTGGTAATACAATCACATTTTTATTCACTCATGTAATAGTTTAAGAGTGTGCAATTGGCATGACATTATGCTATAGTTTCCCTTAAATATATTCCTAGGAACAACATTTTTCCTGATAAATCAAGTATCTTTATTGAAAGAATGAGAGTGTCTTTTTACATTTTTTCATATGAGGAATTATAGCACTAATTTATAGCTCAATTGCAATGTGTCTCTATGAAACCTAGTTTTCTTAAAGTTTTCTCTTAACTTTGTACTCTTTCATGAGTAGCTCTATTATATGTGGCTTATGTTGTTTGTTTTGAAAATACTTTTTCTCAGTATTTGGACTAAAAATTCATTTATCAGTTATTTCTGCTCTAATATGATTATAATGATAAATTGGTGAGGTCATTTGAATTATGTGAATATGAATTTCCTCTAAACTCTCCCTTCTGAAAATTCAGGTGATTGGATTCAGTGATGGACCAGCTACAATAGCCATGCAAAACAACATTTTTAGAACTTTCGGGCATGGTGCATTAGTGTCTCTGGCCTGGAGCTGAGGCACCAGGTCATAACAGGGCTCAGCCAGATTTGGGAACCCTTGGGCCAGATGGTCTCTTAGCTATCCTTTGGCTTTATGAATGTATGATGTGTTTGGAACTTCACATGGATGGGGTATAAGCCAGCCCCTCAAAAAAGAGATGAAATACATTGATTACACTGCCAATGACTCAGGAAGGGGATACCTCAAGTCATGATTTTCCAGTATTTGGCAACTTTTCTTCCAAAAGTGTAGGAGGTGCTTCTCCCTGGACTCTTGTATATCTTAAGTATACTTTACTGTAGCTTTTATCTTATGGTCTTGTAATTGTGGGTGCACGTCTTTGTACATTCCATTTAATTCAAGTAAAATATATGAACACAGAATCTGGATGTCAAAATCTTCACAAGACATCCACATAGTCAGCACCAGATAAAGATGGATGGATGGATGGATGGATGGATGGATGGATGTGGATGGATGGATGGATGGAGGAACTAGTGAAAGAAATGACTCAGTGACTCCTCTGGTAGTCTATTCTTCAGAGCCAGTGAAAAGTTTGGGTGACACATTGATTCTAACCCCATAGTTTGCCTTCTCAGTGTCATTGCTGTCCTTCAAAGCGTGTCTGAGGGTCTTCTGTTTTGGAGCTCTGAGTATATGTAGAAAACATCTCTTATTCTTAATAATATTATCATTAGGTTATTTTGGGACAGTGCTTTTCCATCTAGGTTAAAACACTGTGCTAAAATAAATTTGTTTATTGGTCTGATATTTCAGTGCTCACTGTCTTCTACTGGGACAGAGAAAGGATATTTTCAGCAGCCAGAGAAGTGGTTAATTCACTTCTGGAAGTTAATACAGATAGCTGCAAAATAAAATTAGATATTCATTCACCAACATCACCTTTAGAATATTTTATCATGGTTACTGACTCATGTTTCTACTACAGTATGCCCTGTAGTTGTCCATATAATATACTAGTATTTATGTGACTAGAGAAATAAATAATTAACATAGGAAATAAATATTATTTATAAAGTTTAGATTGAATTGTTTGAAGGAAAAATACCACTAAAATTAAGGGTTAGTCAAGTCAGCAAATTTTAATTTATGATCAAGATTCCTGATCTCTTTTATAATTCTGATAATATAATGCTTATCTGAATTAATTTTCTAATTTATTGTCATATTTTTGATAGTAGGTTTAATTTGTTGATATTTATGTACCAAGGACATTTTCTAAAACAGTTCAGTTTAATGTCTTTTCTAACTCCCATCACCAGGGGTCATATTTTTGTTTATTGTTAAGGTGATTATTTTATGAGTGATCCTGAAAGTTTTCAAAAACTCAGGTGATTCTGACAGCCGTGACTTACCTACATATAAGTAGTGTAACTTTCTTGTAGCGATAAGTTATCTCCAAGCTCTCCCACTGTCCCTATATGGAGATATTGCTGTCCATAAGTAGGCAAAGCCAAACTCAAGGAGTCAAGAATAGGTGTGTGGGAGATGGTAACTCTTCTCCATATGCTAAAGGATTGGGCAGTTCCAGTGGGCAGATCTACGTTCAGTTGAAGTGCACAGCTTGCAGACTGTGACTGTTGACCTGGGTCACAGCCCATAGCTCCACTGATTACACATCCCGCCCAAGGCTCTCAAGGGTTACTGTCACCCAGGAATGACTATCGTTCTGGGTTCTAAACAAGGAAAATACAGGGCAATTATACACTCTTCCTACATATTGTATCACATTTATATTAGTAAAACTATTGACATGGTGCAGTTGACCAAGGAATTCTGCAGATGCCTTTCCATAACTTTTGGTTTTGATTTGTTGTCTTGGATTTATGTCAAGGTGATATGAAACCAATACTACAGTATCTAAGTTATTGAATGAAACGTCTGCAGTGGATGAGCAATATTTTATTAGTTTCTGCAGTAGGCAAAGGCTATGAACTTTGAATGTTATTAATGAGATATTTGAAGATTTTTACTAAGAATTTTGGGATGCTAGAAGATTCTGGATAATGTGTGAATCACGATGAGCAGTGTGTGATATCAGCATGAAATAGTTTCTTTGGTGATGTACGAAAACGGCTAGTGGGTTCTTATGAGTGTTGACCCATGATGATGCTATAGTAGAACATAGTTTTCATCTCCAGAGATAGCAGGGATAAGCTAGGAGATGTATTATAGACTGGTGACTTTTATCCTCACATCTGTTCACGAACACTCAGGTCTAAATCTGCTTGATATGATTTCCAACAGAAATCCCTGCTAACCTTGTTCTCTGAGGACTGATATTGTCCTGGCTGCTTTCCAGTTCTGTGTACACTGTCCTGTAATGCTTTAATCCAGAAAATCCTCTACACCCTCTTGTGCCTGACCCTTAGGTGACCTGGGATTTAACCAGCCTAATAATCCAGAATTTTTGCATATTTCACCCTTGACTCTGAAATGTGACAATACTTTCCTTCTTCTCTTGACATTGTTGAACACCGACCATATTTTCAATGGTTAGCTTCCAAAGCCGGGCTTTTCATTTTCTATATCTCAGAGTTTCTAAATTCTTTGTTAGCTGAATATGCCAACCTTCTTATAAATTTAAGTATTCAGATAATACATACATTTGAATACATAAGATGAAAGGTATTTTGCTTTAAATATATACTTCAGTCAGAATCCCTGAAAGTTAAATATTCTTGTGTCTTTAAGAGGCCAGAAAAATCACTTTCTCAACTTTAATTTAGTGAACTTTGGGGTGGAAGATATACTTTGATACTAAAGCCCAAGACAGGATCCTCCTTTCTCAGCTTCAAATGGCACAGGAAACCCCCCTCAGATTTCCAACAAACTCTCTCAGAATAGCACTCACTTCTGTGCCACAGAACATGCTTCTGCTTCTTTCTTACCAACAGGAGGCACAGCAGATGTATTAGTAAATCAAAGAAATTCCAGAACGGTATAGAAATGCAGCCAGTTAACATGGGATAGCTCTGATGGATAAATGTGACTGAGAATTGCTATGGGTCCTGACCGGTAGGGACCGGGGCAGGAAACTTGGTGTCAGGTCTTCCCATTGCTACAGCAATTGACAGAGTAGGTGATGGGTAAACTCAGGCAACACAGGTCAAGGGGCACTTTTGGCATAGGGCTTAGCCACGGGGGCCAGAGAATGTTTTAGAATGTTTTAGGGAACACATGGATTAAAAAATTAGTTGAGGCAAGGCAGAGCTCAGGTAGGACAAACTGGAGTGACCTGGATATGCTCAAATGGAAATGCAGTTTGAGCCAGATGGCAGGAGCAGGTTTGGAAATAAGTTTTGGGCCTATACAAATCTTGAGCTTCAGGGAGAGTTAGCTCCTTCACCCTGAAACCCCTCTTAGGATAGAGATTTACACAGCACAGTTATTAATAGTCTGCACCTTATGTTTGTGCAGTCAGGTGACTGCTTTTGCCCTGGATACTTGCTTGGCTAAGGAAACTGAGTTCCTGTGAAGAATTGAAATAAGTCTTCTCCCTCCAGCATTTGACTTCAGAGATAAGATCCATATCTGCTCTAACTGGAAACTCTGTCAGCCTGTCCACTTGGTCCATGAATCTGGAATATTAATTCAAGAAAGTAGTCCTCAAATTTAGTATACAATGACCTGCAAAGATTGCTAAAAGTACAAGTTCTTGGACACCTGCCTAGGAGATAGATGCTATAATTTTAAGAGGGGACCCTGCATTTTAAGCAGCATGTGAGGGATTTCCAAAGCAGATATTAAAGATAACAATTTTAGAAACATTAGCCTAAAGGAACATGGCTCTACTTAGCTTCAGAAAAAATCTTAAAGATACAATACAATTGTTCCCTGAGGATCCTGACATTTCCCCCTCCAAAGTGAAACGTTCATGTAGAGGATGAGACATGAGTCACTAGACTGTAGTACATAACTTCAGGATTTTACCATTCATGAACAAGTTTCTAGCATACAGTTCTTTTGTTTTAAAAGGTCAGGGTGCATGATATTAAAGCTTGAGCAGACATTCAGTATGATAACAGGATATACAGCAGGGAACAAAAAGAGGATGATTTACAGACAAGTTTACTGTTGCTTGTTAGTAGTTGGGGAGACTCCCTCATCTCTGTGTCACCCTAAATATATAGGTATTTACCTACTGTGAAGTTCGCTTTCTCAATTGTTTGGGACTGAACAAACCATGAGTTTCAGCTTTTTTATTTGAAAAGACATTCTAGAAGTGAGTGTTTAAATTTGGAACCTTGTTTAGAATTGACTATTACCATTTTATCAATGAATATCGGCACAAGAGTGTGTGGCAGCTACTTCTAGATTCTTGACTTAATTTCTACCCATAACTCCTCTGTTCTTTGTAAAATTCCAGTTAAGGATGATTTATACAACACATGTTTGGCCATGTACTGTCTTAGTTACTTCTCTCATTGTTGGAACAAAATACTGATACAAGTTAAAGGTGAAAAGTTTATTTTAGCTCACAGTTTGTAGAGGTTTCAGTCCATAGTTATCTGGTTCCAAGACAAGGTGGCATGACAGAGGGACATGGCAGAGGAGAAGCAGTCCATATCATTGCAGACAGGAGGCAGCAAGCAGCAAGCAGACTGCCTTCCAATTGCTCTTTATATTTCATCCAAACTACAAACCTATTGGTTGGTGCCACCCACACCCAAGATGAGATTTCCCATTATCCAAACCCAGAACTATGCTAAACCAATTTAGTTATCACACACACTTAACCCATATTCACACATTTTAGATCTAGCCAACTCTGAAAAGCCCCACCTATGAGTGCATGAGGTACTGGGGGGGACATCTAGAAATAAGACATAACAGGTATACAAGTAGAAATTTACTACATGCTACTTTCAAGAAACCTCTTATTTGTTTCTGAAATAAGAATGATTTTGCCTAGTATGCCTCTTATCTTTGACATTGTGCCTGCTTTTTTACTTCTTCTTGTGGTATAGACTTATGGCTAGGGGGTGCATCAGCCATGCCACGAACATGAGGCAGCACACGTGGAGAGAGACAAAAAATGTAGAGAGAAATGAAAGGCAAAGCCTGAGCCTCCGTATTACTCAGCCTCTATACCAGCCTGCCTATCTCCATTTTCTTGAATCCATGCTTCTTCAAACTTTTGTGGTGAGGGCCTTCACACTGAGCTTTTCTTTAGCCCCACCCCCTTTTTTTTTTTTTTTGAGACAGGGTCTCACTGTGTAGAGACTGACCTGGAACTCACTATTTAGCCCAGGCTGGTCTCAAACTCACAGTGATCCTCCTGCCTCAGCCTCCCAAGTGCTGGAATTATAGGCTAGTCCATTTTTTTCTCATTGAGTTTATTGGTACTTTTTAAATATACAGTACAGTTACATTTATCATTCGGGTCTTGTACCTTTACATGACAGATCTTGGTTCTCATTTTTCCCCATACCTCATTTTTTATTTTAAGTTAGGGTCTCCATAAGTTACCCAGAATGGCTTCAAACTTTCTATAGTTCTGCCTCAGTCTCTCAGAGTGCTGAGATTACAGACATGTACCACCATACCCAGCTTGAGTAAACTACTTGATGGTACTCTTGGTAAGATGCACCTGGTGTAAGCCGAGTCTGATGATTATAGATTTCTCCAGATATGATAAACAAGTTGAGAATAGGTTTACAAATCTCTGGTCTCTAATTACGAGTCTCCACATTTTCAGAGCTGGAAAATTTGCAACGGCATGAATATGACTTGACAAACTTAGGGCATGTGTAATTAGATAGGGCTTGTTTCAACCACAGGCTTATTTCAACTTTACAAGGTTTGATCACAGATAGATGCATAAGTCAGACAATGAAGTACTTGTTTCTAAAGTCTGAGTTGAGAACAAGAAATTAAACTTCAGTCTTGGCTCTTATTGATTACCTAGGTCACCCAGCGCAAGTCACAATATCATTAAAACTATTTTTTCCTATCGTTATGAGATATCATATGAACTTTAAAGTTCTGCTCAGACCTAAAGTTCTATGATTCTACATTAATCTCACAAATACAGAGGAAAATGAACCTCAGGGCCAGAGATGAATTCAAGAAAAATCCTAGAACGCTGGTTAGCTACTTTTTCATACTATTTAATGCTATTATAGATAAAGCTCAGATAAATAACATTTAAAATTAGTGTTTAGCTTTTTCAACAGAGATAAAGCCTTAGTGAGAGTTTTAATATTTTTCTAGATTTTGCCCTCTTGTGAGATTCAATCTGTGGATTTAGGAGATGACAGAAATTTCCTTAAAATTTTCAGTTTCTGCAAGTTTAACAGGTTTGTTCCTGATTTATCTTTCTGTCTCTGTTTCTCATTAGCACAGTTGCAGAAAGCTACATCTTAACAATGATAGTCCTCTGGCCACTATTCTTGTCACTCACTTGACTCTGGGAGAAAGTTCATTGATGTGTGTTTCAGTCAGGGCTCAGTCAGGCAAGCAGAACTAGCAGGAGATAACGGATAGATAGATAGACAGAAAGACAGACTTAAGTTACTTTTCTTGTGACTGGGACAAAATACTCAACAAAAAAGGTTTGTTTTATCTCACAGTTGGTAGAGGGTTTAGCTAATAGTTGGCTGGCTTCAAGGAAGGGTGGCATGGCAAAGCGGCATCACAGAACAGAAACAGCCCATGGTGTGGCAGGGCAGGTAGAAGGCAGTAATCAGCAAGCAGCAGGGAGCAACAAAAAAGCAGCTAGCAACAGCAACCGAGCCTGCCTTTATGATTCATCCAGGCTACTCACAATTTGGGCGATACCAGCCACACCTGGGGTGAGGCACCCTTAATCCTCACATCACACACTTAAACCCAGCATCATACATTTAATCTCAGCATCATATACCATAGCCACCTCCACAAAGCTCCACCTATGACCACATGAAATTTTCGGGGGATGAAAGTATTGTATAGGTGTGCTCTGATGCAGTCTCTAGACATTTCAAAGAACCTGTCTTTCTCTGACATTTCTTTGAGTCAGTTTGCAGTTTGGAGCCTGGTAAATCAGTCTCTGTCTAGTACTGGAGTTTGAAGTCTAGGGCAGGGCTTAAGAAAGAGATCACCAGCAGCCTACGACTAACAAATGTGAACTAGACCCCCAAAAGGGTGGGCTGAAATCTGTGAGCTTTTTTAAAACTGAACCTTGGTTACAAAGATACTCTTTAGAATACATAAACTAAGGACTTTTCCAAGGAGTTAAATACTGATGCTTAGCCCAGGAGTCAGCAAAGGCGTAGTAAGACCCAAGGGCACAGGAGGTGACTGCAGACCCAGCTGCTCCTTTATGTTGGTTCAGCAGGCCAGCAGGGTATCCAAGCTACAGAATGGCAGATTCCTTTCTGCTGCCTTCCAAAGCTCACAGTAACCTATCTTGTAGCCTTCCTATCTTCAGGTGCAGAAAGAAAAGCCAGAAATATACTTCAGCCAGCCAAACTGACCCATTACAAAGCCATCATAGCGGGGAATGTGAGGAAGTATAAAGTGTATTTCTTGCCTCATAAAACTTTACAGCTTGTTTAAATTAATGGAATCTCTGTAAAGGGCTCAGCATAAGTCTTGTAAAGCGCTGGTTCCCTTTTCCAGGTAGCCTTGTACTGTGGTAGTTTAAATCCACACTGTCTTTTATATTAATGCTATACTGATTCAGTTTATATAGACAGTCACATTTCCACTAAGTAAAATGGAATACTATTTACATGACTTTATTGTGAAAGCTTATTTATTAAAATGAGTGGGTCTCATAGCTACTGATTGTTGCTTCAGTTGTTTATTAGTCCAAATATTAAAGCTATGACTTAACATAGTAAATTACCTCTTAATCCACTTAATTGGTTTGCCATCCTATCTACTATCCAGAAAATTAATTATAGGCAAACCACATGGGGGGAACGAAGGCAAAAAGATTTCCAAAAATTCTAGGCATACTCTGCCTCAAGACTACTTTTCAAATATGTTCATTTTGAGGATGCTTAAGGAAACTGACACTGGAAAGTTTAAAGAAAGTGTAGTTTTTTGCAAGAAAAATCATACCTAACTCTCATCGATGGTCCAGTTCTCAGAAAAATGTTAAATCCTACTAAAGATTGACATGTTTACAGGTTTGATTAAAATAAACACTATATTAGAAATTCTACCCCAAAATAATAGAACAGGAAATAGATGAAATTCATATTAGAAAGGAAAAATGAAACTGTCTTAATTCACAGATTATGAGACTGTATAGCTATAAAATTCCAAAGACTCAACAACAGCTTCAAAAACTTCTGGGACTAATAGGTGATTACAAATGGCTTCAGAATACAAACTTAACATGCAAACGTTTATTTCTTTCCTGTATACTGGAAAAGAAGCTTTAAAATTTGAAATTTTGAAAATCCAATTTGCACCAGCATCAAAAAAATGAAACATAGTGATACCTCAGTTCATGAATGTTTTGGTTTGCAAATAATTTGGTTTGCAAACAGAAGTGTTTTGGAAAATTTTGGTTTTGTTTGTGAACTTTACATGGAGTTACAAACACAACTGTGGCCATCTTTCCTGCTCAAACACCATCATGGCCATCTTTTCCAGAATTGTAGACAAAATTAATTTTGTGAACCAAGGTATCACTGCCCTTAGGTATAAATCTAACACAGTATTAAAAGATCTATATGTGAAAAACTACAAAACACCAACAAAAGAAAACAAAGACATAAATAAGTGGAAAATAGCATACATTCGTGGATTTATGATTTGATATTGTTAGAATGTCATTTCTTCAAATGCAATATCAGTTAAAAATTGCTGAAAGCTATTGTATAGATATTGTCTTACTGATTCTAAAGTTTATACAGAAAGATAAAGACCTAGAGTAGCCAACACAAACAACACTGAAGAACAACGGAATCGGGGGACTCTCACTACCTGGTTTTAAAACTGTTAGTCAGGATATCATATATGCAGGGTATCATGGTTTTGCTTAAAGAATAGACACAAGGGGAAAAAATGAGAATCAAGACTTGTCATGTAGAGGTACAAGATCCCAACAGTGACTGTAACTGTACTGTATCTCTAAAATGTAGCAATAAACTCAATTAAATCTGGAATAAAAAAAAGAATTAGTCCATATGCCACTGAGATTGCCATGGTAAAAATTCAGCACAATCAGAATCATTGGTTCAGAAAGTTTAATTAATTCTTTTTAAGGATGCCAATTACACTAATTATCAAAGCTACAGCTTTGTGATGTTCAGGTACATACTTATAGAGATAGGTGTACTTGCTGAAGACCAGAAAAGTAGAAGCCATAGGCGCTATATCTCATCGGACTTTGGTTCTAACTAAAAACTACAGCCCAGAATCTGTCCCATTCCTCCAGTTCCCCTGTTACTACCTTAACCGAGGCTCCCATCATCTCTCCTCTAAACTGCTGCAGCTCTCTTCACCGGGCTTCCCCCTTCATTCCTAGCTATTGTACGTAGACTGCCCTTCAGAAAGAAGCCAGAGGAATGTTTGTTTTAGTGTAAATCACACGCTACCCTTCTGTTTATAATCCTCCTTTGCCTTCCTTAGTACTGTATTTAAAGTAAAAACTCAGCCCCTTTGTAGCTAAATTGTGTGGACTCTGCATAAACCGCTCTATCTTCTCTCACTATCTTGAGTGGTACTGAGCTTATTGTTGTTCCTGAATGCACCAACTCATCCTGAGAAAGCCCAGCAGCCACCATGTCCTCCCTCAACTCTGGACAGTCTGATCACATCATCCTCTTCTATTATTTCCACACCATGTATCACTCTGGATTAATATCGCTCATTTATTTGTCCCTGTGTCATTCCCCAAAATGTGAACAAAATGCCTGCTTTTAGTTTACTGCTGTTCCTAGAATCTGAAATGGTGCTGGCACATAGTAAGGGCATAAATTTTTATTGGAAATAGAATAAGCAAATTGATGAAAAATAAAAAAATAAAAAAGAATAGATACAAAAATCAGCACAGCAGAATAGAGACCCCAGAAATAGATCACAAATAGTCAGCTAATCTTTGAAAAAGTAATCCAGTGGAGAAAGGATCATTTTTCAACACATGATGCTGGAACACATTGGAATTGGAATGTACAAATAATTAAAATCAGGCCACTAGAAAGATCCATTTGGTAATAGATTAGAATTGGAGACTCCAGTATAAAGTCACATTTGGCTTAGTATACATATAGAAAGTTACACATATAAATATTTATAGCTATGTGGGCATTCACACCTTTCTACACACATATACAATGTGTATGCCGTGTATGCCATGTTTCTGTACTGTGCCTGCTGAGAGCACCCAGAAGGAAGCACACCGTAGTAGCAAAAAGCATGCCTAGGAATTAGACTTTGGTTTCTAGCGTTGTTTTTCAACATAAAGAATTAGGCATCTTTGCAGAAATACCTGCTTCCACAACTTGAGCAGTAAATATGGAGCATGAATCAACAACATCTCATAATGCCAGAAAGTACTCAAAAGCAGAGTACACCCTCCCCCCAAATACTTCAAAACCAAACATTCAATGTGTGAAGGACACAGAAGACAACTGAAAGTTTCCAATGGTGAAAAGTGGAACAAAGTGAACTATAAAATAGTGTTTTATAACCCAAAGTACAAAATATTGATGAAACTAATAGAAGCAAATCACCAATATAGAACCCAAAGTGACTTGTGCAGATACCTTGCCATCAAGGAAAGAAAGCATAACTCCTCACTCCCTTAGACATAGGCTGTGCATATTGACTTCCTTCCACAGAGTACTGTGTGGTAAGAGGAAAAATAAATGTAAAGAGAAACCTGATAGACTACCTCAGCCAGATGATCAAGGTTAAGGTCCACGGGATGTCGTGTTCATGGTATAAAGTCTTTTGTCTATGTGTGATACCAGGAACTGAGCTCAGGGCCCTTGCACTATGGTACCACCTATCATTTTTATTCTTCGAGACAGGATCTTGTTAAGCCAGTAAGCTGCCCAGAATAGGCTTTAGCCTGGAATCCTCCTGCCTCAGCCTGTCACAGTGCTGGGATTTCAGATGTACCACGCTTGCATTTTTGATATAATAAGATGGAACGGCACACTATCTCCATAGTGTTCCTCCTCCAGTAATTATGAGAAGAACAATATACCAGACCTGTATTCCTCAGAAAGTCTAATAAAGTCTGAGAAACTCAGTCAAGAGGATCCTAAAAAGACTTGGCAATAAATGTGCATCCTGGATGGGGTGCTGAACCAGATAAAAGGATGTTAGAAAAATATAAGGAAATCGGGAAAATATGGGCTTTAGTTAATGGTAATGCATTGGTATTGGTTTATTAATGAAAACAAATTTACTGTGTTGATGTAAGATGCTAGTAATACTGGGAATTAGGCATGGCATATTTGGGGACTCTACTCTTTTTACAACTTCCTATAAAATTGGAACAGCTCTAAAATTCAAGGTTTATTTTAAAATGTTTGAGGGCAGGAACTTCATTACTTTCATTAGTTTTTATTTCTTTGGTATGTGTTTGCAGTACACAATGTCTACACTCTTTGTGGGGAGTTGGTACAAGTACATAAAACGCCTCAGTTCTTCATTTATCCGCTTCCCCTCCCTCCATCTCTTGATCCCCTTGGTTGAGAAAGATCCATCTCTCCACTGCTGTCTTACACGGTTCCCACAGTGCCCACTCTACAGGGCCCATGTTTTCCTCCCAGTGGATAGGAAGCTGAGGGAAGCTGGAGGTATTTGTCAGGTCTTCTCTACAGAAAGGATATTTGAGTGGAAAAGAGATCATATGCAGACTTATTCTCTTTGCATTTTTTTATTTTATTGAGTTTATTGGTACATTTTAGGGATACAAGACAATTACATTCATTATTGGGATCTTGTACCTTTACATGACAGGTCTTGGTTCTCATTTTTCCCCCTCGTCCATGCCCTCCCTTCATCCCCTCCTCCCCTCACTCTTTACATTTTCTTATATTCTTAGATGTAGCACACCCTAAAAAATCACGCTGCTTGGTAGAGTTAAATCATTCTTTATTATTGTGTTGTCAAAATTTATTTTTCATCTGCTTGGGCCTCCATTTCATTGTCTCATGTATCTTTGAGGCCAAGTTCAAAGTAACATAGGCATCTCAAATGTTCCTTGGGTTGTCTCTCCACAATCTCAATGATGTTTGTGACCAATTTAGTATTGAGCATTTAGGATGAACATTAAATTTAGGGTTGAGGATTGCAATGTAAATTCAGTATTCCTTACAACCTTTCCAAAAAGAGTTGAAGATGCTTTGGAAAGAAAAATACAGTAAAATTAATTCTTAAAAATTGAAACAAGGGCAGGAGATTTAGCTCAGTGGTTCCACCACCTACCTTGCAAGCAAAGTCCCAAGTTCATTCCCCGTCCCCCACAAATTGAAACAGAATTATGATGGGATATATAAATATCTTAACCAAAAAGTGTAATATAGTTTTTATAATTCATTGTGAAATTTGTCACTGTTTTGGCCAAGAGACACAAAGAAGTGTGATTAGATTCATTTCTCTTGAACAAGAATACCAATGCCTCAGACAGAAAAATATTCACCTCCTCCAGATTCAGAAAAATGTATTGTCAGTTATCTTAAGAATGTAAACATAAAGCAATTGCGTACAGTAATTTCATATTGGCCCACAGCCAATATGAAAATGAATTTATATGATTGATCCTCATAAAAGCTGACTAACAGATTAAAACTATAATAATAAGGGGCTGGGGACTTACTTCAGTGGTTCTGCTACCTGTCTCGCAAGCACAAGACTGGAGTTTGATCCCTGGTAGAAAAAAAAAAGCTGTAATAATAAGAGGCAACTCAATGCACAGTTGTTTGAGTGATGCTTTAATGTAGTCCATGAATTTTGTATGCTTCCGGCAACTTTTAATCCACTTTGAGGATGTTATATGGACAACTTATTCCTGAAATATCTTCTCTAAATATTTTCTTGCTCTCCTGAGTTTCTGTGGGGAGTTCAGTCATCTGAGAGAGAACTTGGGATATTCTCTAATGTGTGAGCTGTACTTCTCATTGATTTCTTGCATGGATATTTTTTTCCAAGTACTTTCTATATCCCTAGATATTCTAGTTTATTTGACAACTGGATACTTGCTTTCATGAACATATATTATAGTGTGATAGACTGCGAATAACAATTAAACACATTGTCAGAGATGCGTAGACAGTAAAGGATGCTTTTTAGGAAAAATACCCAGGATAATAAAAAAGAGAATGGGGTGGGGACATGGGGAGGCAAAGTTTGTAAGAGGTGATAGAAGTACTATGTGATATAACACTTTAATTGAGGCCAGAGTGAAAGGCAGAAGCCTGACAGAAATATCTAAAGGAAAATGTTCCCAGAGAAAATGAATGATGCTCACTTATTTCTACTTTGACTTAGTAGATTGAAAAGCAACAATGTTAAAATGTAAGGTATAAATTTTAAAGGAAGGATACTAAGGATCATCCTGGTATTACACCATGTAACATTATCTGGTTTAACAAGAGGCCTTTTTGCCTCCCCTGATGATAATGGTATTATCAGAGTGCAGCTTTTGAAAGAGGCTAATAAAGCCTGCATCTCTAAATGTAAATAAGATTACATTTTTCTCAGACTATTTTTTCATAAGATGAAAAAGATCATAATAGAAATAAGCTTGCTGCCACTAAAATATTTTTGAATGGAGAAACCAGCTTACTGTTTAAAAATAAAAAATTTTCAAAACTAAGAATAATACTGAAATACAGTATTGGACCAACATAAATTAATTAATTAATTAAAGGGGCAACCATAGTAAAAAGAATAAAATGTATGTTCAATTGCTTCTGAAATAAAAGATTGAAAATGAGAATTTAATCTGAATTACCAATGTTTGATATTTGATGCTAGCAAAAAGAAATATTTAAAGAGGTCATCTTGCCTTACCTAGCAAAAACTGTAAGAGCACAAATTTTGGAGCATTTTTCTTGGAACCTAAAAGCTTTATGTTATTACTCTATGATTATGTCACACACTATTCATCAAATATATTTCCAAACTTGTGACAGTTCTAATAGCTAAGCCTACTGTTTCCCATGGGAATTTACTCTTGACTTTTTGAAGTAACAAACATTTGTTAGGGATTATTTAATGTAATAAATTATTTATTTAATTTAATACAATCAATTATTTCTTGGTTAGGTTCTTCTGTATGCTTTCTAAATAACCTGAAAATGTCTTTTGCTACCCAGTTATTTTTATTGCATTCAGGGATGTATATTTGCTTGAACACAAAGTGTTTTCAGTCAAGCTTAATATAATTCAAATTCCTTCAGCTGCACTGTGAGAGAAGCCACAAAATAGTCTATGGAATGAGTCCTTAGCGTGATTATTGTTTGTAATGAGGGCCTCAATATTTCTTCTCAACTACAGGCGATTTACAGGTTTTTCTTGCTGTTATCTTGAAGTTGCTGGGGCTATGCATGGATCTATATTTTTCCTTTTAATTTTTGGAATTATGTTATTAGCCAATAAACGGGTCTTCATCCACTTTTCTATGAGGTCTTCATAAGTAGGGTATGTGTTATATTCTTCTTTGTGTCTATCATACCTAAGGACGGCCCTGACCTGTATCGTGTTTGCTGAATAACTGAGTTAATGAAAGTACAAAAGCGTGAGACCTCGCTCTGCCAGCAGGCATTATATCTCCATCGGCTGGGTTAGATTACGAGGGGTTTTAACTCTTCAGCTTGGCTATTTAGTAGATTTGTTTTTCTTATTCAGGAGCTTTATTTTAATATCACCAAAGGATGAATTATCTCATTTTTTAATTTTCTTATTCTGCACTGTATTTTGGACTATACATTCTCATTTTGAATTTAAATTATTTACATATATTTTGAGACATTTTTTAACTTCTTGAGAGTTAAAACACAACTTTCACACCCACAAAATGCTTCCTTTTAAACATAGTAGTTGGTAGACCGTTAAAAAAAATTTCAGTCTTCACCATGGAAAAGAATTAAATTAGAAGACCTACTTTTGGAGATTGCATTATTTTTTTTATTCTGTAGAAGCTTCAATTCACCCTGCTTATCATTGTCAACACATCATTTGTACGTTTTCTGCTTTGGAAAAAGAAAGAAAAAGTTCAAACTGAAATGCTTTCTAATCAGTGAAATGCTCTTTCCGTCTTCCTGAAGGCCCAGAGGTAATGAACCCCTATGTTCCTAGGTTCGTGCTTCAACTTGACTTCTAAGCATCATTTGAATTGAAAATCAAAACAAGCCCTTTATATAAGCAATGTGCTCCCTGCTTTTGGTTTGATTTAGAAACCAGGAAATGCTTGCATCAGTTGTAAGTCTGTAGAAGCAATTTTGCTCATTTAAATTCATCCCTCATGAGGAACAAAATTTAGACTGGTGTTTCCATAAAAGAAATGTCTTAAGTCAGTGAAATTTATTATTTTATCCTGACATTCTAAATTATACTCTTGACTATTTGTCATTTAAAATTATTACTCATTTATTCTTGTGGTTTAAGCCACTATGCTCAAAACCTTGAATATTATTGCTTTTTTTTTTTTATCCTTTGTGGTACCGCTAGGCAAATGCTTTACCACTGAGCTATATCCCCAGTCCTGCCCTTTTATTTTTAAATTAAATTTTATTTGGGTTGAAGAGGCAGATGAAAGATAACCATTAATTTTTGAACTTCTATTAAATTTTCTCTCTTTTTAATAAAGACAGAATTTAGTCGCTGAACATTTACTCTCTAAGTGTTCCAGATCTATTGTTGGAAAATTTTTAAACATATTGATAATAGAAGATAAGTCTCATCAAAATAACTTAAGAAACATAGGGGAGTGTATGAGGTATTATCATTATTAATGTAACTAATCAAACCTAACAGTTTATGAACCAAGTCATAAGAAATTGCAGCCTTTTGGTAAGACAAGTAGGAATGAAGCACAAGCACAAACCCACTTTCACTAAGTGTTTTTTATTATGTGAGCACCAAATAGTTTATAAGCATGCTGGTCTCAACACATAATTTTTATTTCATAAAAAACAATGTTAGTCATACTCTAACTTACTTTGGTTTGTGTATTAATTCCTTTTATTGTTTGTTAGGTTTTCAGTGACATACCATCTTTAATTTCTAAAAGTTAATCCAGTAATCAGTAAATAGAAATTTGTACTTCTGTTATTTAATCAGGCAGTTTCTTACAATAATAATGAATTCATTTTCTGTAGTATATTATTCTCTCTGTGTGTGTGTGTGTGTGTGTTTGTGCGTGTGTGTGTGTGTGTAAATCTCAGACTTGGGCATGCTCCATTTCCAGCCTTTTTTCATCAATTTCAGCAATATCTGTCCAGTTGGCACCATATTTTCCCACACCTTTTTGTTGTTTTTACTGTCATGTTGTTCAAAGGTTGGATATCACGGAGGAGTCGGCCCAGAAAGTGGTCTCAATGGGCACCAGGATGCCTCATTACAGTGATGCCCGTGTAAATCTCAGACTTGGGCATGCTCCATTTCCAGCCTTTTTTCATCAACTTCAGCAATATCTGTCCAGTTGGCACCATATTTTCCCACACCTTTTTGTTGTTTTTACTGTCATGTTGTTCAAAGGTTGGATCACACGGAGGAGTCGGCCCAGAAAGTGGTCTCAATGGGCACCAGGATGCCTCATTACAGTGATGCCCTGCAGGGGATGATACCAAGTTAACTATAATGAGCTCTCACTCTCAAACTGGGCTAAAATATTGGCAAGAGTTCCTCAAATAGCTCTCTGGGATAAGTATTAGTTAGCTTTCCTGTTGCTAGATACAGTACCCAACACCCAACACTTAAAGAGAAGTTCAATTTGGCCCTTGTTTCAAGGAGATTCAGTCCATGATCACCTGACTCCAAGGTAGAAACATGGCAGGAAGGGCGTGAAGAGCAGAGCTGCTCAATCATGGCATCTGGGAAACAGAGCAGGAGAATGGTACCGGAGAGCAAAGAGTAAGGAACCAGATACAGTATCCAGGGTCGTGCTTCTTCTGTGACCACATACGTGTACCAGAATTGTACTCCACCCATCCCCTGGGTAGTTTCCAAGCCAATCAGGTTGACATAATAAAGCTTAACTATCAGGTAGTCATAACCCATTTTATTCCTGTGTAGGAGATGAAGAAACAGACCAGAGAGGTTAAGCAAATTTTCAGTGCTCATCATATCTCTTTTTTAGTGATAGCCTATATTGTCACTCACACCTACCTATCAAAGTGCCTGCTACATAACTGCATCTGTAAAACTTTGGATGAATGGATAAGTGATGTGGTTTAGTAAATGAGAAATCCATAGCATCTGATGCCAAACCTAGTCAACTAACTGCACAAAGCATGTCAAGGGGAAATTACTACAGTTATCCTAGAGATATAAGCCCAAGAGCCGTGATCAAAGCAGGAGGGAATAGATGAAGATCTAGGGGTGATGTGAATGTAAAAACAGTCCTAGGTAGCATAAATGAAGGCAGTAAATTTAATCTGGAGGGAAGAGAGGTTGTCTAGACTAATTCTGGAGAGAGAGAGTAGCTGTCTGGAAATGAGTTCATGAGGCTTTAGCTTACATTTCTGTGATTGGACTTGATCAACTTTAAGAAAGAAATGTACTCCCATATCTCTCTATTCAGTCCTCTGTCCCAGGAAAGATGGCTCCAGCCAGCATGTGCCTGATTCCAGATTAGAGATCCTAAAGTGTTTGTGAATGAGATTTATGAACAGTTCTCTGTCACTTACTCTTCCTAGAGACAGACAGGAAATAGGAAGGCCTCCAGCATCATAGCGGTGCCATATTTCAGTGGGGATCTATTAATGTCATGATAGTCTCACCACCATAAGAGAGGATAGGTCAACATTAAGGCCAAGTTTGCCTTTTGCAGCCTTCAGAAGCTCTTGTGGTTATGTTCAGCATTTAATCGGACCTTCAGTAGTCCTCTAGTGCTCCATACCCTTGGTGTATAGGCTCAGTCCAGAATCATATGTTTCACTGACTGCTATCTTAGTAAATCAGCTCCTCTTCAACTAACCTAGGGAACTTGACTGTCTCATGAAGTTCATGATAAGGGATTCAATTTTCTCTTCATTGCCAGATCTTCTTTAGGCTTCATAGGATCTGAATTGTCATAACTCTTTCAGGCCTGAGTATATGTGCTCAATGTACAGGAATATTCATCTTGGCACTACTTCTGATAGCAAATAACTGGGAAAAACCTAAATGTCCATTAACAGAAGAGGCTCAAATAATGAGATTTAACTTGAGTGGACTATTTAACTCTACATGAGAGAGGAATGTAATATACTTGATAAAGCCTTGATTTACATTGGTATTTATATATTTCAGACAAAGTTTACTGCAAGCTTTAGAAGAGAGGGGAACCCACTTACCAAGACTGGGGCCAGGAGCACTGTTAACATATATGTGTGTATTGGTCAACTTTCCCATTGCTGAGACCAAATATCTGACACCAGAACATAAAGGAGAAGTTTATTTGTCTCATGGTTTCAGAGGATTCACTCCATGATCTGCAGGCCTCAAGGCAGGAACAATATGGTAGAAGGATGTGGCAGGGGAATGCCACTGACTTCTTGATGTCCCAGAAGCAGAACAGGGAAACAAAAAATGCCAAGAGGAAAGGCCCAGTGAGACACATAAGCTTCTGTCAGACTCATTTTTTATCAAAAGCGGGGGGGGGGGAAATTCTTTACAGTCTGCTCTTCTTACAGCCTTCTTTGGGCATGATCAGCCAGGTAGTTTCCTGCAACCAAGTAGAGTAATGCTTTTGATCATTTTGTGATCATGGATTATACCAAATTTAATTTTAAAAAATCATCATAATTAAACCACTTTCATGTTGCTTTCTCTCCTCACACCATAACGTGGTTCCTTCTTTGCCACCCCAAAAGTAGTAGCTGTCTTCAAATTGTACACTAGTTGTGCCTGGCATTTACATATTTAACTCATATAAAATAAATTTATTATAATATTTGGGAGAATTTAATGCAATATTTAAATTTATGTGAATCTGTTTAACCCATTGTTTCCAAGGTTTTTACTTCTTGAAACAAATAATGTCTTTCATATTTATTACCTAAGTGTATACCCTGTATAAATATGCCTCAATTTATCCATTCTCTTTCATGCACTTTCAAGTTTCTGCAATTCTTTTAGAAACTATTACCCATTCAGCTTCCTGTACAAGACTGCAAGTCCATAAGGAAAATTTGCAAACGACCTAATTTAAAAAGACAAATAAAAAGGCAAAGGACATGCATTGACAGTGCACAAAAGTGGAAAATGTAATGGCTAATGCACACCTGGAAGCATGTCTAACCTCAATAATTGTTGCTAGCAAAAATTTTATTCCATATCCATCTCTGTGTTGGAAAGAAATTAAGCAAGTTGACATTGTTCTGCCCTGTTAGTGACAGTGTAAGTTGGTAGAACCACTGTTTTCAGCAATTCGTTAGTATCTAGTGCAAACCTTATGACTTATCTGGGTTTCAGAGAATAACTCTTCACTCTACTTTATCTTTCTAGCATAAGGCTGGAATCACTATTCATTCAACTTTTCTAGTTAACTGGCTGCCTGGCATGCCTATCTGCTGCTTCAACAAAAACAGCAAGAAGAGCATTCTGAGAGGGTTCTCTGTCCCTCTTTAGGCTGCAGGCACAGAGGTGGTGTGAATCTAGCTGATGTTTTCTTCATTGCGGCAGCTGCAGCTGTTTCCTTAGCCCTGCCAGCTATGCTTGGAATGCTAAAAGCAGGGCACGTATTTCTGCACTTGCACCTTCAAGGTTGCATATCTAAGAGAGCAGGACTCCCTGAGAACCTATGGCCATCTCACTTTTCATGGAATGTCAGCATGGACATAGAACACATGCAGCAGCAGTCTATACTCAGAGACCCAGAAACAGGGACAAATTGGTCCTCACGCTGCAGGCCAGGAGGCAAGAAGAGCAAAAGCTCACACAATGGAGGAAACTAGATCTTCAAGTCCAGAACTCAGGAAATAGTGATAAGCATGTTCAAGCAGGTCTGTGAAGTGAGTGAGGCTCAAGAGGAGGGAGATGACCATAGGAAATACAAACCCAGAAAAATAACACAAAAGGAGCAGATAAAAGATATAGCACATGCGATGAGGCTAGAATTGGGTACCTAACCAATGCCAAGATATTGAGAAAATCAAAGACTGAAAAAGTGACTTTGGGGACAGGTGATACAGCCAGTTAGATATACAAACCTCTAAGAAATACCATGAAATCATAGAGCCAAAATTAAAGATAAAAATAAATTGCTGCTGCCTCTCTCTCTCTCTCCTTCCCTCTGAGAGGCGATTTCAGGTCCTTTTTTCTCTTCTCACTTTTATTTCATTTGACAAAAAAGAAATGTACTATGATGTTAGTCATCAATTCACAGACTATTTATATGTGTGACCTAATGGAGAAATCCTGTCACTAACTTTACTTATGGAGACAAAGTTCTTTAAAAAGAGAGGTACATGATAATAGACAAAACTTCATACCATTACATCCACTAAGCACTCATTTTTATTATGGCCAAGTCACTCCTCTACTAATAATCTCCATAAAGAGAGTAGAACATTAAAAGATATGGTAAAAAATTAACACAGTAGCTCCAGTCATCTTTATAACACTTTCATTGAGATATAATTCACAGTCCATAAAATTCACACTCTCAAAGTGTATAATTCTGTGGATTTTAATATATTCAAAGAGTTGTGTAGCCATCACTACTACTTTTCAAACTTTTCATCACCACAAAAAGAAAAGTTCAACTCACTGAGCAATCACTCTCCATCTCCTCTCCACCCTCTCTCCAGCCCTGAGAAACCCTGCTGTTACTTCTCTGTTGATCTGCCTATTCTGTACTTTTCCTATGATTAAAACATACCCTACATAGTTGTTACTAATTTTCTTCTTTCACATGGCATAACATGGTCAAGGTTCATCCATGGTGTAGCCTGTGTCACTACTCCATTCCTTTTTATAATCACATGACATTTTATCGTGTTTACTCATTCACAGGTTGATGGACCTGCTTGATGGCAATCTCTGTTGACTTCCCAGATGACTGTGATTTCAAGTAGATACCTCATTTTCCTTGCATTATGCAATTGCATTTAATCAGCTATTTTTGTCACAACTATTCAGAAGAACTACTTAGACACTATCATAACTCTCTGGGTACACATTTCTGACTCCCTTCTTTTTTGCCATTTTTTAAAAAATATGTTACAAATATTTATCTGATGGAATATTCCTATACATAAGAAATTATGATGTTAAATTATGAACACACATGGATATAAAGTAAAAATGCGTGATATAAATATTCTTGATGTTTGTGTTTGACATGTATGAGATCAATTGATTTTTATAATTTTTAATCTCTGCCACATCTTAATTGAGATGAAACCATTGTTTTCAAGGTATGCCTTTAGGCTTCTTGTATACCAGTGAATCTTAAGCTTCAAAAACACTTTGTTAATCCTGTCAAATATGAACTACTTTTAAAATTGACTATTTTTTTATTTAGGTTCATCAAATATGATTGACTTGGCATGGATCCAACAACAAAGACAGATACCCACTTGATAGGAGTGGACATGGCTTCGCCCAAGCAGGAGATTTGCAATGCTTATCTATTTGTCCTTCTGATATCTTATGCTCTTTTCATATTCATACTCAAGGAATTCACTTTTGTCATTGTACACTCATGTCTGAGAAAACTTTAGTCTAATTTTATCTGAGTCTATATCATACCAGCATTTTTAAATGAGTATTCAGCAGAATTATTAGTGAGAAAATTCCTGACAGAAATACATTCTAATTATATTCCTGTAAGACTGATGTCTTTTATTTTTTTAAATTATGCTCTCTTAAGAAGCCCTTACTTCATCCAATGCTTCTTTTTATGGTTTAGACCTAAAATATCTCCCAAAAGTTTTATATTTGGAAGTGGAACCTGGCCAGAAGGAGTTAATCACTAGGGGCATAACATGGAAGGGTGTACTCTTATGCCCAGCCCCTTCCCACACTCTGTGTTTCCTGTACATGCTGTAGCGAGCAGCTTTCCTTCTGAAATGCCCTTCAGCCATGCTGTTTCTGCCTTGACACCAGTAGACTATGAACTAAACCTACTTAAACACTGAGCTAAATAGACTTGTCCTCCATTAGATTGTGATTGTCATGTATGTATTTTTTGTCTTAGTAGTTAATTCAGGAAATTGTTAGCAAAAGTGAGATCACTATGAGGAATATTCGTGGCAGAATCCCACAAGCCTTTGGAACTGGTTTGGAGAAGGTATTTGGAAAGTTTAAAGAAGCAGGCTAGAGAAGCCCTAGAATGTTGTGAGCTGTGCTTAATGGAAGATACTCATCAGAACTCTGAAGACCAGAACACTAATACAAAAGTGGACAGTAAAGGCAAGGCTCAGGTGGTTTCATTTGGGAACAAGGTTCTACTGGCAATTGGACTAGAGGCTATGTATGTTATGCCCTGGCAGAACATTTGTCTACATTTTGCCTATGTCCTGAGACTTTGCAGGACATTGAGATTAAGGGCAGCACACGAGTTAATGCAGTGAAGAAAATTTCAATACAATCCAATGTTCAGTCTGTAGTATGGATACTACTGGCTCATTTTTAACTGGATAAAGAATCAGGAGCAAAAGCATATGTGAAAAGTCTGCAGTTTCACCAAAAGGGGGGTGCCTGAAAAGTTGGGGCCATGTAGAGTATTGCTGCTAAAAAGATTCACCTTAAAAGGAAGCCAAATAATTTGCATTATAACAATGTAAAGATGGACTCCAAGGCATCTCAGGAATTAGCCAGACTCTACCTCTCAGGTTTGAGGGTACAAAAGAGTAAAGGCAAAAATTATTTGAAAGATTCTTTGAGAATACAGCCCTAATATACCCTGCTCAAGAAGACCTGCCTAGAGATTTGATTCATAGGATTCATTTCACCAAGAAGACTAATCCATGAGCTCAGAGGCTGCTGCAGACATGGTCCAAGAGGGATGAGCTACTGCTCTGGGTAGCAGCCAATCTTGGCATTATTTATGTTGTGTGGATTTTTCAGGTATGCATAGTGCAAATGTTATGAAGTCGCAGAAGCTTCCACCTAGATTTCAGAAGGCCTGAGATAGCAGGCAAAAAATGTGTGACTAGGTCACAGTCCCTACCAGAAGCCCATGAAATGACAGTGTATGAAGGTATCAGAGTGAAGCCAAAGGTGCATTGGAGGTCCCAGGCTGTTTAAACTGCCCAAAACATGGATCATCTACTGAGGAAAGCTGCAGGCAATGAGCAGAGCCAACCCAAGAGAGAGCATGTGTGGGCTTCAACCAGCAAGTACACAGGGGTGGGACTGCCCAAGCCTCTTGTTGCCACAGTCTATCCTAGATACTGGACATGCAGCTACAGGATTTAATGTTTTCCCTGATGGGTTTCCATCTTGCTTTGGTCTAATTTCTCTCTACTCCCCTCTCCGTCAATTTTGGAGTGACAATATTTACCCTGTGCTATTATATGTTGGAAGTGTTTAACTCTTTTTTTAAATAGGGACAAACAGCTAAAAGTTTGCTTTTAGTCTCAAAGGAGATTTTTGATTTGGACTTCTCAGTATTGTTGGCACTGATGAGACTTTGACAATTCTTAGTGATTGACTAAATGCATTTTGCATAATTAGTTGGTCTTGAACTTTTTAGTGACCAGGCGTGGAATGTTATGGTTTAATTCTAAAATGTCCCCCAAAAGTCCAGGTCACTAGGGGTATGACTTGGAAGAGTGTATTCTTATACCTGGCTCTACCCCTCACACTCTGTTTCCTGGCTGCCATGAAGTGAACAGCATTTTTCAGCCATACTTTCACCATGCTCTTCTCACTAGCATTATGATTGGAGCCACTGAAACTAAGGCAAAATCAACCTCTCCTCCTTTAAGTTGTCAGATTAATACATGAGATATTTGTCCCGTAATGGAAAAGTAACTAATACCATCCTTCAGTATCTCAATTCATGTAGTTTCCAGTAAAAATCCACACCTCTTCAAGGCTTTCGCAAAGTGCCTTGAAGATAGAGTCAACTATTAGCTCAGAAGTATGTTACAGCTGTGAGGCCATCAGATACCCAGATCTGGAGCTGTTTGGGATCAGTAAAACAATGTGGATTCTAGGCCCAACACTCATTATTCCTAGGATTCATATGTTGGTGATGAATTTGTTCACTTTGAGCCAAATTTTGTGCTTATCATTTGGAATGCTGACAGCTGCCCCGAGTCGTGGGCTAATGATAGCACGGAACTGACTTTACAGGCCCACTAAATAAGAGAGCAGTATGTTCAGTTTTGTGGAAGGCACAACCATGAATTAGCAAGAGTATTTTACCATAGTAAAATCTCCCCATTAAGGCCCAAACCAAAAGCAATATGAATCTTTCTGTTTTAGGGATTCCCTACTTCTTTCTATTGTGCATCTAATCATGTTAGAGTAGGAAGGAAGTAGGATAAAATGTAGGTGATAACTTCAGCTATTTCTAGAAATGATCTAGGATAGATTTAGATGTGACCAACAGAGAAAATACATAACTCACAAAGTGTCTTGCCTTTGTGCCAATTTTCGCTATTTTTTGTGCTTTAGTCTGGAACTTTTTCCCTAGTTAAATTGGAATATTCATCTTTATGGTATATTAAAATGTATGAGTGGTACTTTTTTCTGCAGATAGGAAAATTAAATGACAAGAGGTGCCATCTCTAATTATGAAATCAGCCCATGTCTTTTGTATCTTTTCCTGAAATAATTCAAATTGTTATATTTAAAAAAATTTCCTTGGTGACCAATATATAAGGGGGATGAAAGTAGGGAGTGGATATCTGTTTACTTCAGCATTCTCTAAAATCACTTCAAAGAGAAAGTAAGCCATAGTAGCTCTCAAGGACTTTGACTTAACCTTTTTCATCACTGTTTCTGAACTCAACCCTAACTTACTGGCTGAATGAGTGAGGTGTGCACACCCCCTGTCTCTGGGGCCAGTAAAGTTCATAGCTCTGCCAGCACTGTCTTGAATGGAGATGATAACTGCTTCTGAACATCAGTTTGCTTTTGACTAATTCTCCCTGCAAGCTTCACTCATCCTGTCCACAGCAAAGCTAAAAATTCAACAACTTTGGTGGGGAATCAGGCCAAGTTGTCAAACAAAGGTGTTTTTACTTGCTTCCTCAGATCCTTTAAAAGAAATTTCTGTTCTACTTTAAAATAAGTCATTTGATATAGCACCTTTTATTTCCCAAGAAGACGTGGAGGAGAAGGTGGGAAGGGAATTATCCCCACATAATTATCCCCTTTAAGGTTCTATTCCAAAGTATACTTTCCCACCCTGGCACCACTCACATCTGTAGTTATATTGGCTTCAAAAAAAAGGAACCTAACGTCACTTTAGTAGAATTACAGCATGGCTTCAGGCACATCGCTTCAGACTTGAAACAGAGAGGCTCCATTTCTCTCTCAAACCCTACTGAATCTAATTTCTTTTTTTTTTCTCATTGAGTTTATTGTACATTTTAGGTGTACAGTACAGTTACATTCATCATTGGGATCTTGTACCTTTACATGACAGGTCTTGGTTCTCATTTTTTCCCCTTATCCCTGCCCTGCCTTCACCACCTCCTCCCTCTCCTATTTACAAATATTTTATTTCCATTTTTCATTTTCTCATTTTTTTTCCTTTTCCCTTATTACCTTTCCCCTACTATCTAATTTCAACTGTGATCTATAAATCAAGCAAGAGATTTTGAACTTTATAATTCAACAAAAATTGAGATTTTGGATGATGAAAGTTATTACATATGAGTGTATTTGTCTCTCCAAATCAATGAAATAAATTAGGTTCCCTGCTTTGTAGCATATGGCATCCTCAAAATTGCCAACCTCCTCCCTTCCCTATTTACAAATATTTTATTTCCATTTTTCATTTTCTCATTTTTTTTCCTTTTCCCTTATTACCTTTCCCCTACTATCTAATTTCAACTGTGATCTATAAATCAAGCAAGAGATTTTGAACTTTATAATTCAACAAAAATTGAGATTTTGGATGATGAAAGTTATTACATATGAGTGTATTTGTCTCTCCAAATCAATGAAATAAATTAGGTTCCCTGCTTTGTAGCATATGGCATCCTCAAAATTGCCTTTATATAATTATAACTCTGTTTATTAAAAAGAATTATGTAACAATATGGTTGATTTATTCTGATGCAATTGCCTTAGTGACTTAATTGGTCTAAGCAACATACAGAGATAAAATTAATTTAATTAGCTGCTTCATTTCGGGATGACTAGAACCCCTCATCACATTTTGTTATTCTGAACAGGTGTGCAAACAAACAAGCAAAGTTCAAGAACAATTGGACACCCATGGGCATATCAATGAAGAAATAAAACTGTAAAAAGAAGTAGCATTTCAAGACAACAGTAGCCCCAAAGTTGAAAAATAATACTTATCTTTTTAGAAGGATAGACTATTTTGATGATTTATAAAGTTCTAGAAGCTTCTAAGTTAATCCAGACTCAAGGCTACACACTCTGACCTCACCCTTCTCTACTCCATCATGATCTCCAGATGGAGAAATCCTTGGAAATTTCCAACACCTAGCATAGAGACTTCAGTCCCAATTTAACCAGAAATGGGACATGCGCCTTTCTTTTGTGGGAATGGAGAATGCTATTGTGCAAATGTGTGCCATTGGATTGGAGTCAGTAGAGACAGGTGAGTTAGGGCAAAATTGCCACAGCTATTCCAGAAACATATCAAAAGTCTGCGTCTAAATAGCTGTTGGCTCAAGCTGTATTTTCCCACTTGTTTTCTATTTGTTCTCTGCTTTTTGTCCCCTTCTCATTGTAATCTATTCTGTACAATGCCACTTTTTTCTGCTTGCTTATGGCGATTTTTTTGTTTCTTTATATTTGCATAGAGATCCTTCCTTATCCCAAAATGGTTCCTGAAGCAGCTTCACCACCTCTGTGTTAATCTTGCAGCACTCCTTTGCTCTTTTCCCTACTTGACAATTAATGGCTTCTGACTAATTTTTTATATTTCTGCTGTAAATTTATGCTTCATCAACCAGGCACCCAAGTCCCTCTGTAAATTCCTACCATAATCTGCTGGCTTAATCTCCTGTGATTCCACTATGTGTGTTCTGTATGGCAACCACATGAAACTGCTTGCCATTTTTTCCCTCAGCCATGCCATTTCTCATTTTCTGTGCCTTCTATACCTTAGCTCATTCCATATTCTATTTCTGAAGATAGTTCCTTACTGCATTCCATTGCTGCCTCTGAAGCATCCCAGCTGGGAATTTTTTCCCTCTTCTGTTTGTGTGTGGTTGTGCATGTGTGGATAATTTGGTCATACAGAATTCTTGTTTATATATGTCTACAAATTTGACTTCTACCAGCCCTGTGGCCCTCTTTCTCTTCCCAGTGTGTCCTTATACAGGAATCTCATGGGAAATTTGGTGATAAGTTCTCTGTTGAATATAAGAATATTTTCATTATTTTTATGGTGGTGGTCATGGGGATTATATTAATTATTGATTGGTTTACCTTATAGTTTTTGTCCTTCAGGCAACAAAACTTCACCTTTGGAAAAAATAATATGCAAACTTATTCATTATCCTGCATCCATCAAAAAACTGAGCTCCTTATTTCAAGAATTTTTCTCTCTTAAAATAAGAACCTGATTCCTTGGAGTTCAAAAATTATTGAAGCTAATATATCGCTCAGATTTCACTGACTTCCATTATACTATCTCTTGAGTCTGTGTAACAAGGTCTCTAAGTTTGATATTATAGGTCCGTCCATCTGCAAAGAAGCAAGTGAGAGGCAAAATTCCCATTTATAGGATTCTGCACCCTTTGATGATGCAGCAGTCATGGTGTTAGTGATAACACAGCACACACTGGGCCTAGCAAGAGGAGCCACTCTGGACAGTACCCTTGGTTCTGACTCTTTGTTTCAATGTAGTTAGAGCAGAGTTGCAATGCATTGAACTTGGACGCTTTGATTTTTTTGTTGTTGTAGGAACAAAACTGTAAAAGAGAATAGAACAGAGGTACTTCTATAATGAGCATTGAAGTGATCAAGGAAATCTATACTGGACAAAAGACCCATTTATCAGTGCCATGAAAACCCTTTGAATAACTACAGTGTTTTCTTTTTTTCTTTAAAGTCTCTCATCCTTGTGAACTGATGTAATAGGTATATATCTCTGAGGACTAGATAAAGATTTTTGCACACAATGAGAGGGAGATAAAAATATGATTTCCAAAATAAAATTTTAAGTATTAATGAACATATGAAGGTGAGTCCATAAGTGTCATGCATCATATTAAATAGTTTTTCTTCATCACTTTATTTAATTACCACAATAGCCTTTTGAGCTACATAGTGTTGCCAATTTATGGATGAAATTTTATAATATAATAAAGTCTGAGTAGGAACCCAAATCCTGAAGCAAACTGTTTTATTTCTACTGCATTGGACTGTGTCTACATATGAAAGTGAAGATGTTCTGTTTAACAAAATAAGAGAGCAATTTTCATGTTAACCACTGGACTATTAACCACAAAGTGGACTTATAGCACCTCTCAGATAATGTATCACTACATAATGATTCAAAGAGCTCTCCACTTGGTAGTTGCTTGAGAGTCTAATGACCTTGTAAGTCATAAAAGCCAATATCTTTAAGTTCAGATACCTATGATCATTGTACCAAACAGCACTATGTTCATGCTTATGACGTGAAATAGCTTACTTTCTACCTGACTTCAACATCTGACTTCACCACAACTTTATTCTTGTCCCTCTTCTTACTTGGTTATATCTTCTCTTTACACCTTAGATTAAGACTGTAATTATAATTTATAAATACATTGGTAAACTCAAAGCCTATTTCCTTGAGCATTTTTTAAATGTCCATCTTCCCATTCTACATCTTTATGAATATGTCTCTTATGAAGATGCTGCAAGCTCAGTTTGTGCAATACTGAATTCTCTGTCTTCTCTTATCCTGGAACACCCAGATCACCATAATGCTTCTTTTTCTTAGTGTTAACATTGGTCATGTGAATATACAGGCATAAATCTTGGGAATTACCCTGGATTTCTTTCTTGTTTAGCCTGTTCACTATACTTCATCAGCCACTGAGTCTAGTTTATTCTAACTTTTCAAAATCTCCCTCCATTACTGTGATCTCCCTCTGGTTTATTGGTGTCACTATTTCTACTTCTAGGTCTTACCTCTTGTACTCTAGATTTCTTCACTCTACAAGTAGGGACTTATTTTCTTAAAGAATGTGGCCAAGCACACCCTCTTCACTAAAGTTTTCCCTAGGTTGGCTCTTCCCCCCTCTGTAATACCTATCATATTGAATATTTTTATATTGAATATTTTATATCATTACTTCTGCCTGTCATTTATAAGCTGAGCAACAGATACTCAGCCTTAAGCTTGGAATATGATAGGTAGTTAAACTTTTATTGAATTGAATACCAACCCAAATTTTGTTCTTCAGTTGCTTCTGTGCATTCTACACTTGCCTTTTACAACCACCCACAAAACTTCATCCTTCTTCTGACACTTCTAATATTTACAAATATAATCCATTTTTCCCCCAAGTCTTCTCTTTTATTCCATGCAGAAGAATATGTGTAAATTTCTCCACTACATTAAGTCCCTGATATACAAATGAGTTTAATTCTGGGAGAATGTTCATAAATCAGATTCATTTGTAAGTCTGACAAAGTGATTCTTATGCATACCTTTGACACACATATATAATGTAACACACTAAAAAACCCAAATGTGAGGTCCACCTGTATCTGTGAAAGTTCACAACACAAATGTCCATAAGTTGGGAACTTACTTTATTTCAGGATAATTTGAGATGTTGGTCATCATCTAGAGAAAACTCATACTTCAATGCCCCTTTTAGAATCAGGTGTGAATATCAGTATGTGGTCTGAAAATATGAATGCAGGAAGCTCCTTTCATGGGTTTGTATGATCTGTACTTATAATGCAGCCAGAAGTTGCAAGATCTTTCTTAGATGTCACATTCATTTGTTAATTGTAGCTAGGAGAAAAAACATCCAGGTTTCCTTCCTCATGAATTGACAATTTATGCAAGAATTTTTCAAACTTTAAATGCAAGACTTCCTTCACAATTTTCTCCATTAGTTTCATCTGTTTTTCTTGCCTTTCAAGAGCTCCCTGACTCTTGGTTCTGTAACTTGACATATCAACTATCCTAGTTTTGAGCTATGTGGGGAATTGAGTAATATTTTCACTATAAAGTCATATAAAAGTAAAAGTTTTAAGCCAGGCATGTTGGCACATACCTGTAATTCCAGCACTCAGGAGACTGAGGCAGGAGGATCACTGTGAGTTCGAGACCAGCCACAATGAGTTCTAGGTCAGCCTCAACTACATAGTGAGACCCTGTCTCAAGACACAAAACAAACAAAAAAACAAAATTAAAAGATCTAGATATTCAGTCAACAGTTGTTTAAATAAAGTCAGATATTCTCTTTTCATACCTGGCAGTTATCACCTTTTCTTTCTCTTACTTACCCCAGATAACAGAGTGATCACCTGTTTAATTTCTTTAAAGACATTTATCATTGGCTCATTCATACAAAAGAATCTCATAGAAATATTTTTGGTTTTTTATTTGTCTTTTTTAGTACTGGGGATCGAACTCTGGACCTTGCACTTGCAATGTAGGCAACAACACCACTGAGCTAAATCCCCGGCCCAGAAGTATTTTAATTAATGGGAAAAAATATCTTCAAGGAAATTTCTCTTTCAAATCATTTCATTATAGTCCATATTGATATATGGGTGGGAAACAGAGAACATACAACCCAAGTTACTTTAAAAAGTTCACTTTTTTCAAGTGCTCCCCCCTCATCCAAAAAGAAGAGGATGAAGGAGAGAAAGAGAGAGATGGCAAAAAAAATGCATGGCATTTGAACAATCTGTACATGTCAAGTGGGATAAGAGATATTTTAAGATGAAGAAATCATATAAATGGAGAAAAGTATTACATTACTTAGAAGTTCATTTTATATAATATATTTATTATGATTTGCCTCAGAATTCTTCCCTTTAATCTAGAAGTTTGGGCTTTAGTCAAATTGCCACAGTTAAGAGTAGAACAGAAAGAATAAGCATTAGAACCAGGAAGAACCATATTCTCAAGAATTACAAAGGGCCGATTATTAGAATTTTCACTAAGATCAAGATCATAGGCTAGAATTAGAGTTGCAGCAGGGGGAATGCTTCAGACTGTAGCCTCAGAAAGAAGAGCCCAAAGGTGTTCAATGTGAATGCATAAATCCAAGGTGACAAACTGAGACCAGAGCAAGGCCAGCAGAGCAAATCTTTCAAGTACACAAAGAAAATGCGCAGCCCAAATATGAGGTGTGGTCACAAAATATGGTTAATGCTAATTTTTTAAATTATTGTAGTAAAGACACATTGTCATTAATCTCAGAATACCCCCCCACACACACACACGCAAACGTGCACACATACTTCACTTGTCCCATTGTTCGTGCCACTTTCTGAAGCAGTTCCGGAAGTCCTCTTTTGTGAGTATCTTTAGTTGCACTGTTGAGAGCCGGCTCTCAATGTCCTGAAGCAATTCAACATGTTTACCTTTTGTGGACTTTTTGACTTATGGAAAAGTCAGAAGTGGCACAGTACCATGTCCGGTGAATAAGGTGAATGTGGACACTTTGTAATGTTTTCATTTGACAGAAATTAGTGTAAATATTTTGAATCAATTCAGGACATTGAGGCAGCCTTAAGTACACTGACAGAAAAGGACTTGGAGAGCTGCTCCAGAAAGTGGCAAGAAACATGGGCTATTTGTGTTCAAAGTGAGAGGGGCTATTCTGAAGAAGATTAATGACCATATGCCATTTACTGTAATAATTTTTTAATTTTTTTTTTTTTACATTTGACACATTTTTTTCTTTTACTATACCTGGAACAACCTGAAATCGAACTTCATTCAGGATAAATTTCAGAACCTTGAGTCTGGCTTGGCAGAATTTCTGAGATATCTCCTGAAAATAATCTTTTCCTTCTCAGGTTTCAGGTTACTACTTTTCTCTTTATTTAGCCACGCCTTTTTAAAGGTCCAGATGCATAACATACTCTCTTCCAGCTCTGGATCTTTAACAGGTCACCATTGCTCTACAAGATGCTAAAAGCATTTTTGATTGCCTGAATTGAGTGCATGACTAATTACTACGACTTGTGACACAGTCAGTGTATATCGGATAAATAACCTTGCACAGCCTTGTTGTCCATACAGACTGTGGATTTAAACTGAGATGTCTGGAAAGGGCCAGTCCATTGCCATGTTAGTCATATTTTTCTTACTTTTGTTTCCTCTTAACCCCTATTTATAGACATGTACATTGAAATAAATTGCATATTTGGGCATAAATGTGGATTAGAGGTTAAAGCACAATGCATGGCTTGTTACTTATGGGGGAATTAGATAGAAATAGTGATTTTTTTTGCCAAAAAAAGATATGACCCCCAAAAGAAGTGACTATCAGCAAATGTGAAATTGGACCTGACTAGGCCACACTATTACCTCTTCTTGTGAAGGTCTGATGACTCTACTTGGTATATACAAAAGATGCAGATACTAAGTCCTAGGACTCCAGGCCTAGTTCTGCACCCTTCAGCCCTCTCTATGGTTTACCAGATATAATAACAAATTTACTGAAATCTTTGATCTTCAGTATTCACAGATTTAAGGCTCAGTCTAGTACCTACCAGAGAACTTGGACACGCAGCTTTACTCATCAGGTGCAGACAGTGATCAGCATCTTTAGCCAGCAGCTTAATCAATCTTGACTCTTACTTTAAGTTGGAAAAAACCTGTGGAGACTCTGCCCAGCAATAGATTATTTGTGAGTCACCACACGCTCTTCTCTACATTTATTTGTACCTTTGAATTTCCTTGAATATCACTGCACCAGCGGCTCCTGGATTAAACCTGACAGCCACAGGTACATTGTAACAGTGCACCGTTGAAGTTTAATTGACCCCCAAATCCAATCGCGTCCAGTGAATTTTTTCCCCAACAAAAACACAGTACTGAACCTATAAGTCACCGATTTCTTTTGTTGACTATTCCACTATGCCCGTTATGAACATTTAAATCACATCTTGTGGAGGGTAAGCAAGAAAGGGGGTTTTTGCTCTTAAAAATCCAGCAGCATTGCTGTGTGGTTGGTGCATACCTGCCAAATAGGAAGGACTCATCTGCACCAGCCCAACGGGCACCTGGATCATTTTTATTTCTAGCTTTTAGAACTAAAAGAAAGTGAATTATGAATTACTGCTAAGGCGTCTAGTCTGTGATATTTGTTTCAGCAGCCCAAGTAGACTAACACATCACATAATGCCACTTACATGTTTTCAACCCACCACATATAAAAGGAAGATGTATGGGCTCCACCTCTTCATGGGAGCAATGTCAAAAGATAAAAGTGTCACATTTTAAGATTGTAGCATGTTCAAGTTGAAAAGAGCTTAGCAGTTTGAACAACTAAATGGCTGCTGTGGCTGTAATGTTCTGTGCAAGGCATCATGTGGTAAGAAATAATGTCAAGAGACACACAGGGATCAAACATTACACAACATTTTAGGTCACAGAAAAAAGAAAAATTGCATCTACACCGTCCTTCTATTAGTATTTCCAAATAGGAATTTGTTATTTCTACTTAATATTACTTATTAGCCTTATTCATGACTTAAGATAAACTCTTTCCTCTTCACTGCCAATCAAATAAATACCCTCATTAAAATACAATTAAAGTCTATTAAGATGACTATATTAGATACTATACTAAAGTATTTAAGTGTCATTCTTTTTAATCCAAATTGTCCTTATTAGATATGTGCTATTTTTATGTCCAGAAGATAGAATACTTAGCTTTGGAGATTGTGTTAGTCTTCTTGGATGAGAACATACCAGAGAGTAGGTGGTATAGACAACAGAAATTTATCTTCTCACACTGGACACTGGAACTCCAAGACCGTGGTGTCCTTAGGATTGGTTTCTAATGAGGTCCCTCTTCCTGGCTTGCACATGGTTGTCTTCACATTGTTTTTCTCCTACTCATTCATGGAGAGAGAGATTGAAAGCTCTCTGGTGTCTCTTCCTCTGTTAAGTGTCTCGGCACTGCTGCATCAGGGCAGTGCTGTTATGACTTCATTTAACCTTCGTTACTTTCTTAACAACCCTCTCTCCAAATGCAATCAATTTAGGGATTAATCCTCAAGTAAATAAATTTAAGGGAACACAGGAAATTCCATAAAATCTTAAGAAGATCCTGAGCATAGTGGCACACACCTGAAATGTGAACTGGGAGTCTTGAGGCGGGAAGATAGCAAGTCTGAGTTCCACCTGGGCAACTTAGTGACTTAAACTCTGTCTCAAAGTAAAAAAAAATTAAAGTCTTGAAGATATAGCTCAGTGTGAAGGCCCTGGGTTCAATCTCATTACTACAAAAAGAAATAACAAGGATATTGACAGGATATATGTGAGCGGGATTGGAACTCAGGAGCCTGACTCTAGAGACTGGAGCCTCCCACTGCTTCCTGTTTTATCTCATTTGACTTCATGTAAGAACAACTGCGTGATTTACAAAAATTGTGGCAGAGCACAAAAAAGACAGGAGTGAAAAGAGCGAGGAGTAATGTATTTATGTTGAAGAATATAAAACTGTCTCTCATTAAGCTGGATTTCATTAAAATTTAAATTTCATACTCTGCAGAAGACATTGTCAAGAGAATGAAAAGACAAAACTCAAACAGAAAATATTTATAAAAGTTGTAATTGGTAAAACACTATCATGTAAAATATATAAGAATTCATAAAATTCAACAATAAGTACATGATCTGATTTTTAAAGTATACAAAATACTTGGACTGACACCTCAACAAGAAAGTTTTACCAATGGAAAAAAATAACATATGTAAAGATGTCCCAACTCGTGTAATTAAAGAAATCAATAAAGAGATACCCAAAACAACTACGATTAGAGGTCCCATTTGACCCAGCTATTCCTCTGCTGGGTATCTTCCCAAATAATTAATTAAAATAATCATATTACAGTGATACATGCTCACCCATGTTTGTAGTGGTATAGTTTGTAATAGCTAAAATTTGGAAACAGCCCAATTGCTCATCAACTGGAGACTGGATAAAGATGTGTGTGTGTGGGGGTGTGTGTGTGTGTGTTTTATAAAATGGAGTACTACTCAGCCATAAAGAATGAGAAACTAGAGAGATTTATAGCTAATGGATGCACATTGAGGCCATACTCTTAAGTGAAATTAATAGGATACACGTGTAAGTACTGAATGGTTTCTCTGGTGTGAAAAAGTAAAAGTGTAAATAAGGATCAAAATGTATTGATATTGTGAAATAAAAAGAAAAGCCTAAAAGAGTAGAGGAAATGGGAGGGGTAGGAGAAAGGTAAAAAGGGAAAAGAAAAACTATGTGAAAAGGAAAAATGCGGAAACAAAGTCTTTGTAAAACAGGGTGGAGAAGTTGAGGGAAGGGCAAGGGATTGGGGAAAAATAAGAACTAAGATAAGTCATGTAGAAGTACAAGTTCCCAAGGATGAATGTAACTGTTTTGTATACCTAAAATGTACCAAAAATTTAATAAAAGTAAAAAAATAAGTAAAATACAACAATGAGATCCCATCACACATCTATTAAAATGGCCAAATTCCAAAATGCCAATAGGGCCAAGTTCTTATCAGGATGTAGAGCAGCAGAAACTCTGATTCACTGCTGGTGGGGATGCAGAATAGTGGATCACTTTGAAGACAGTCTGGCAGTCATATTTCTTGGTTTTTACCCAAATGAGTTGAGAGCTTTTCAACACAGAAAGTTGCACACAGATGCTTATAGTACCTTTCTCTATAGTTGCTGAGACTTAGAAGAAACCAAGTTGTATTTTACTAGGTGAATGGATGAATAAACTCTGGTGCATCCAGACAGTGGAACATTATTCAGTGCTAAAAGTAAATGGGCTATTAAGCTTTCAAAGTGTATGCAGGAGCCTTAAGGGCATATTCTTAAGTGAAAAGAGCCTATCTTAATAGGTTACCTACTAAGATTCTGGACAGACAAGAAGATTAGGGCTTAGAGGGATGGGAAGGGACGAGCAGGCAGAAATGGGGGGAATTTGAGAGTAGGGAGACTATTCTTATGATGCTGTTATAATGAACACATATCATTAGAACTTTGCCAAAATTCATGGACTGTACAATACCAAGATTAATACTAGTGTAAATGATGGGCCCTGGATGGTAATGATATGTCAGGGTGGATTTATTGATCGCAGTGATACAATTCTGTGCTGGAGGATATTGATGATAGGGAAGGCGATGCATGTGTGGTTTCAGGGGATATAAAGAAGTCTCCATTCTTAGTGTTTAATTTTGCTGTGAACTTTAAACTGCTCTAAAAATAGCCATTACAACTGCACACATATTGTTGGCTAACCCAGTAAAATTTGATCTTTGGTTCTATGTTGGAGAGTATGTGCCTTTGGTTTATGTTGTTTCTAATTTTTTCAAAAAGATACAAATTAAGCAACGTATTTCATTGTGGCTGGAATATTGTTAATCTCTAGAAACCCTAAGGAAAGTATAACAGTATACTAATGGTCCAATTTAGTAGCACAGTTTCTACATCTCCGTTAATAATCTCAAAGGAAATAAATTAACATTATTTTAATGAAATGTGAAGCCAGGCTTAAACTTTAACTCACTTTGGTAGATGTCATGCATGCACTGAAGAGAAAAAGTCAATGTGCAATGCACAGACTGTCAAGATATTGTCAGTTGTACCACAGAGGAGACAAATTCGTATATCCTGAAACAGGAATATAAATGGAAATAATGTGACTGACAATAAATACTAGAAGAAGGCATTCTAGAATAATGATAATACTTCTTACTCAACATTTGAAACTGTGTACAGTAAATGTTTCTTTATGCAGGAAAATGAAAAAAGCATAGAGAGGCTGTGTGAGAAAGTGACTGAGCACTGAAGCTGGGAAATGTAATTCATTGTTAAATTATTTTATTTTGTTTTGTTTTTCCTCATTGAGTTTATTGGTACATTTTAGGTATACAGTACAGTTACATTCATTGTTGCGATCTTTTACCTTTACAGGACAGGTCTTGGTTCTCATTTTTCCCCCTTGTTCCTGTCCTCCCTTCACCCCTACTCCCCTCCCCTTTACAAACATTTCATTTCCATTTTTTCATTTTCTCATATTTTTTTCTTTTCCCTTATTCCCTTTCCCCTACCCTTCCCACTTTCCCTACACCTTTAGCCCTTTTCTTCCTATTTCACATTGTCATTATATCATTAGTATCTTATGCACTATTATAGTTTAGTCACACCAGAGAAACTACTTGGTATTTACACATGTGTGACTTATTTATTTCACTTAGGAGTATATCCTCAATATGTATCCATTTTCCTATGAATGACTCTAATTTCTCATTCTTTATGGATGAATAATATTCCATTTTATAGAACAGCCACATCTTCTTTATCCAATTTTCAACTGATGGGCAAATGGGCTGTTTCCAAGTTTTAGCTATTACAAACTGTGCCACTATAAACATAGGTGTGCATATTTCTCTGTGATATGATTCTTCTAATTATTTTGGAAAGAGACCCAGCAGAGGTATGGCTGGATCAAATGGAACCTCTAGTCCTAGCTCTATGAGGTATCTCCATATTGATTTCCATAGTGGTTGTACCAGTCTGCACTACCACCAACAATGGAGAAGGGTTCCTTTCTCCTCACAACCCAGCCAACATTTGTTATTGTGTGATTTCTTGATAACAGTCATTCTTTGCATTCTCAGAAATCCCAACACTATATTTCACAGAACTGGGAAAAAATAATCCAAAAATTCATTTGGAACCATAAAAGACCTAGAATAGCAAAAGCCATCCTAGGCAACAGACACATGGCAGCGGGTATAACAATTCCCAATTTGGAACTATACTACAAAGACACTGTGATGAAAACAGCATGGTACTGGCAAAGAGACAGACCTGAGGATTAGTGGAACAGATTGGAAGACACAAAAACAAATTCAGTTGTACTCAGCTACCTCATCTTTGACAAAGGAGCTGACCATCCTCAGTGGAGGAAAGATAGCCTCTTTAATAAATGGTGTTGGAAAAACTGGATCTCATCCTGCCAAAGATTAAAACTGGATCCTAACCTTTCACCATGCACTAAATTAAAATCCAAGTGGATTAAAGATCTAAATATTAAAACAGAAACACTAAACTTGCTGGAAGATAAGTTAAGTAGAACTCTTGAAGACATTGGCAGAGGAAAAGGTTTTATGAATAAATCCTCAGTAGCACAGGAACTAGCAGAAAGAATCAACAACTGGGATATTATTAAAAAGTTTCTGCACTGCAAAAGAAACCATCAACAGAACTAAGAGACAACCTACAATGTGGGAAAAAATTTTTACCAGCTGCTCCTCAGACAAAGGACTATTATCGAAAATATATAAAGAACTCAAAACAATCAGTCCCCCCAAATACAAAGACCCAATTCAAAAATGGGCATCTGAAATGAACAGACATTTCTCAGACAAAGAAGTAAAAGCAGCAAGTAAATATATGAAAAAATGTTCCACATCACTGGTCATTTGAGAAATGTTAGATTATTTGGAAGTAAAAAAGCAACTATACACACATTTGTTGGGACACATGAAATAAACTCAAGTGAAAATAAATGTATCCATAATAGCAAACATTATATAACATCCTATAAAATTCTTGTGCCCAGTAACTTTTAAAGCTATCTGTGGAAAAAAAGGGTTGTTGTTATTGAATTGTCCTTAAAACTGGGTCACAATTTCAATATCTCTTAATGAATTATTTGCCTTCAACTCACCAATCTTTAGTGAAGCAGAAACCCAAAACATGTAAAAAATTATAACTTTTTGGATTCATCTCCCTTCACCATCCAATCCCAAGGAGTTTACATCTATCCCAGATTGGGACAAATATGAGTAAAATACAACTAGCAAAATGCAATATAAAGTAGCATTTAGGTTCAGAGCCTAGGTAAATACGTGAGTTTGCCTTCTCTGTTTGGGGATCTTGGCTCAGTGTCCATTCAGCACTCCCTCATCAGATGAAAAGTGTAAACATCAGACACTTTGTAAATGTTTGTAGTGCATTGCTTCAATAACTACACATCTGAAAGCTTGCAGAATTTTAAAATAGTAGAATAAAATAATACAATAATTAAATGATCCCTCAAGTCTTTTGCTATGGAGTAGATAGTACATATTTATATTTCATACTACACTTTAAAATCAAATATAGATTGTATTTTAATCATACTATATCTTAGGTCATCTCTATCTTTGCTCCCATCTGTTAATACAGAAAATAATGAGTCATCTGTAATTGTGGAGAACCTGAAGGGAGAGCTCAGTAATGAAAGGAGGCCCAGCATTCAGCAACTATTGCCACCAGTGGAGTCTCTCCCATTCACAGAATGGCTTACAACTGTGGGTAATGCTGTCTGTTGTGTATGAGTGCCCAGTTTCAAAGACAGTATATAATATATGTTGGCTATAGAATAAGCACTTCACTATTTGTTCTAATTAATTCATAACATTGTTCTTGAGCAACTAACAGGCTCACTTGAAGAAAACACAAACAGATACATTAACAATTATGAGTTGTGTTTCATCATTCACTAAAACACTACCTAAGAGGTGCTAAATATATTTTTGTTAGTTATTGAGTACCTCCACTAACGTATGAGCTTCTGCTTATCTTAAAGATGGAAACAACAATAAATAATTCAAGGGGAAAAATAGGTTAAAAAGGACAGGTATCTAATAGTGAACAATAATTTTCTAAGCCCTGTCTCACAGAGGTGTATAGGTGATATACAGTGTTAGCATTCATGTGCACAGGCATGGATGGACACACACACACACACACACAATCATCTCAACCACAGTGGTCTGGTGGAGTTAGATCTGACTTAAGTTTATTACAGTAAGTACCTGATTTATGAATGAGTTCTGTTCCAGGAGAATGTTTTTAAGTCAGATTTGTTCATAATCCAACAAAGTGAATCTTATACATTCCACTTGTGAATCTTGTACAGTAAGCTGAAAGTTCATAACTCAAATGTTTGGAAGTCGGGGACTTACTATAGTTGCTGTGCCCTTGTCACATACAGCTAATTCTGAAGATATGGCTATGACTTGTGGATAATAGTTCTGCTAAGTGGGTATATTTTTTCCTGACTTGGATAAAAGGCATATCTAAAACTGTCCCTGGGGAAAGCATCAAAAAACCATGACATCACTGGTTTACTAGTAGTGGTAAAAATAATTAGGTAGCAGAGAGTGTAAAATATCATCTAGGAGAGAGAATGCTGTGGGAGGAAGGAGAGTTGACATCAGAAAGAGGCCTTGACATTTACTGCACGCCATTCCAGTCCCACCCTGGCAACAAAACAACTGAGTTTGGGACAAGTGACCCTGCTTCTAATCTGCAGTACCACCTCTGAGGATTGGAAAGAATGGTACTTAACCTAGAGAAGCAATGTGAGAAGTAAACCGAGTCCTAGGGTACTAAGAGGAGGTTGGGGTCCAATTGTTGTGTTTCCTTTTCTGGAATAAAACCTGAGGACTTTTTGGATACCTGACCCTTTCCTAGGGCAATTTTACGTGGAAATGCAGCTTGGAATAGCAGGATACTAATAAAACCCAAGGTTAATCCCATAACCATTGAATTCATGTGAAAACTCAACCCAAGAAGACTAGACTTGAGAGACAGGTTTGGGCCAAATAGATCCATTTTTCTTCAAATACCAAGTAATTTGTTAAGAACACTTAACCATGATATTTATACTCATTTTTTCAGTATTTATAATCTTCAGTGAATTGATTTTATATTGCTCCCTTCTGGAATAAATCCTCTGCCTCTGTTGGATGTTGCTCTTTACGGCTTCATTAAAGTTAGTTGGATTAAGGCTCTGAGCTTTGCTCACTCTTTTGTGTTGCTTGGCATTGCTTTACTGTGAAACTCTACAATGGTTCACCCCTGCCTTATTTTGGGGAAAGAAAATATCTCTCCTCCAGAGTCTTTACCTCTGCTTGCCTTGGTGACAGATATGAAATGATGTGGTACTTAACTTTCCACTTTTGTTCACCTAGAAAACAAGGACAGAAGATGAGAGCTGACAAAGCACTGAGTGCTACTCTTGACTGTGTTCTGCATAGACCAAGCCGCTAAATAGGCCTGGAGTTTCTGAGGCTGATAACCCTTTTCAGAACCTAGAAACTAACATGTTTTTGAACAATTCTAGCCACATAGTTTTCCTTGTTTTATTCTTACACCACCAGCCAGAATTGTTTAAGCCAAAGATCACACCCTGTCCATTCATCATTAAATCCTGCCAGCCTTACCTTCAAATTAAATCCAGAATATGATCACACTATACCTCCACTCGCTGGCCTCATTACGCCTTCTTCTTCTTTGCTCAACTGGATCCTTGTGTATCTGTTGACAGTCAAAATGACCTCTTCTCCCAGATACCCCTTCAGTCTTCACTCCACACGATAGTCCTAGACAGCCTTAAGCCAGTCAGACGGTGCCTCTGTCTGCTTGTGATCAGTTGGAGGAGCCGTTGCTGGACACCTGCCCACATTTGCTGGCTGCCTGCACATACCCCCCAGGTTTGGCACTACTTCCTTGGCTTTTCTGCTACTTTTTTCTACCTGGTGCCACTCCAGTCATATACATCTGCCTGATATTCATTCGTCCGTGCCCAGCTTTCTTCTACCTTGGGGTCTTTGCTTTTTCTGTTTTTTAGGCCTAAAGTTTTTTTCCCAAATGTTTTCAAAATTTATTTCCTGACTTTCTGCAAGCGTGTACTTCAATAAGACCTTTTCAAAGGTGCCTTTCTTTACCACTTTGTATAAAAAGCCAGTTCTTCCCTTTTCCCTTGCTCTTCTTTGCTACACATCATTCTTTCGTATATGTTTGCTTCTTCTCCTTCCACTAGTATATAAATTTCATGAGAGGAATACTAACAAATAAGATTAACTTTCCAAAAGAAATTCACGTACTTACCTATTATGGAAATGGAACAGCTAAAATTCATCCCCTAATCTGGCTGTCTCTGTAACCTCTACTCTTCCTGCTAGGTAATGATTTTGGAGCAAAAATAGACATGCTCCACCTGTTGCTATTGTAGCTCTGTAAATTCAATAAAGAAAGAATACTCACTATGCTGCATCTAAATCCTACAAATGCACAGGCATTATGCACTTGTTGACAAGGTTACCTAGCCTAGGGAAAGTTATTCCTTTCACAGTCTCAGGTTTGCCAAGAGAGAGAACAAAGGCTAGAGAGCAAGACTGAGCCCCACAACAGATTCTTTAATACCATAGTTGTGTCACCTGTGTAGGCATTGTACACAATCTCTAATCAGGTTTTCTTTTCCTGAACACATGGTCTCTCTTCTATGACAACTTAAAAATAAGTCTAATGCTTCTTTTGAAATAATCTTTCTGCCTACAGTATTAACACTCAGTCCTGCCTCTAAATACTTCCAAGTACATCTCCTGTCCCGTTGCCATGTTTTTAAAACGTGAGTCTTATTATTTTACCCTGTTGTTAAAGAAGGCTGCTGTAACATAAAACCACATGCCTTGGTCTGGTATACAACAACCCCTCTAATTGAATTCTTGTGTACCTCAGCCTTCTGCTCAGCCTTTCTCCTGCTGGAAACTGAATTTAAACACTCTTTAAACAAACTCCCATCACTAAATACTACTTCCTCTGCCCTATGTCCTTCTGTTGTATATTTTTAATTTTTAGTACTTTGTAACACCTCTTGGAAACCTACAAAGTGTCAGGCATTGTTCAAGGTCTTTTATATGTTGTTTAATGTTCACTCTAAAATATTTTTGTATGTATTTCACAAATAAAGAAATTGAAGCTGAGAGGGTCCAATATCCCTCAGCTGGAAAAATGGGAGAGCAGGGTCCTGCCACCTTTCCTTGCTCTGTGACAGTGAGATAGGTAAATCATCTATCGCTAGGATTGTGCCTCTTCCCAAGAGCTGTAAGCTCTTCACTGGCAGAGACTTCTTTCTCTCATAGCCACATGTCTTCATGACTAGGCCATCACTTTTGCAGGGACATAACTAGCCTGTTGTTTATGAAAAAGAGCATGACCTGAACTTGCACCTTCACATCAGCCATCTTGGGTCGCCAGCTCTCATCTGGAGTTCATGGCCCCGCCCCTCAAGGCTGTCTAAGCAACGTGAACTTCATTCAAGCTTACTCGCTACAGACTTATGATGACCCTTTGTCAGTGAACGCAGACATTCGTGAACATCAAAGTTTTGTTATGCTTGGTCCATGAGGCAGTTTCCAAGCACATTTGTTTTCTTTCGCAGAGGATTTTGTTCTATGTGTGAAGATGGTCATCTCTTACTCTTGGCCTTTGCTCATTATGCTATCAGTAGGAAACTGGGTTTGTGGTGTTCTTCAGATGGTGGTAACTAACTTCTGTTGCGCTAATCATATAGCTTTTTTATTTTAAAAATATTTTATTATAATAATGCAGACTTTATGTAATACAAACAATTTCAAAAGATTTATTTTTTGTGCTGGACTGAATGATTTAAAAGTTCATGTAGAAAAGTAAATACAACAATTCCCAAGAATACACGAGAAAGGAAGAATAATGAGGTGGTACATATAGTACAGAACACTGAAATTTATTTTAAAGCTAATGTAATAAAAAATGTTATTTGCACAAGAAAAAGCAAATAGAACAGCAGAATAGAATCGAACCAAGAAACATAGAAGTACATGTGGGAAGATACTATACGATTATGAGAGCATTTCCATTCCATGGGAGATAGAGTTTATTTAATAAGTAAGATTGGCACTATTTGCTATCAAAATAAAAGCTCGTATTTTAATAACACATTTAATAGTTCAGAGTTTTAAATGAAAGTAAGAAAGTAACCCTATATATCTATATACTTATGGGATTTTTTTACTTGTTACCACAGTATTACCTTTATAATTTAAAAAGTATAAAATTTATTTTAAGTTAATATTTACATATTACATTTTAAGAAAACCAAAACAATTCAGAAATTTTAAAAATAAATACTAAAAGACTCCTTTCTTCCCAGTACTCTCAGTTTCTCTTTCTTGGTATTTTCATGTGTGGTAGCATATAAGTATGCACACAGACATAGAAAGATTCTTTACATCTTCATGGGAATGATATTATACTACTTTGTAAATTCTGCTGTTTACATTAAATGTGTAATTATAGACAACCTTCCTAAAAAATATATATAGGCATGTCTCATTATTTAAAAGGCTAAACTGCATTCTAATATGATTCTGTTTCAGTTTATATAAGTCTTTACTGATAAGTATTTAATATAATTTTGAAGTTAAATAATATGCAAGGATCAAAAATTAAAAGCCAGGCTATCTCCCACTGCATCTCCAAATTTTCTCCACAGGAAAAAACACAAAAAATTCTATGTTGTAGTTCTTTTGAGATTATCATTAAAATTTAAGATACTTATCCTTTTTTCTTTCTTTGCACTTTAGAATTAGTGACTTGCATATTTGAAAACTATGAAATCTAATGAGTTTACACCATGCCTTCTGTCTCCCTTCATCTGCTATTCTGCCGTGTCTATGAGCATGCTTTCCATGTTTACTTTATAGGTTAATTCAAAGCTTTTAAACTACATTTAAAGGCAATAACAGAATTATACTTTAATTAATATTTACTGCAGAACCAAGTTATGTTACTGAAATTATAAAGAAAGAAATACAGAAATGGACAGCCATATTGGTCTAGAAATGCTAATTTAAAAAAATTTCTTTTTCATTTGTACAGGGGTAATGCACTGTATTAAATATGTAAGGTCATATCTACGTGGGTTTGATTACAGAAACTAATAAAGTATTCTCTAAATAATGAAAAAAAAAAAGAAATACAGTGTTAAAATACTAATCTCACACTCACAGAACAACTCCCCAATCAAGAAAGGTCTAAGTGGTTTCTTTGGGTAATTTCTTTTGATTTTTTTTCTCAAGTCATGTTGAGTTGCTGATCTTGTGGTTCATGTGTAATTTTTTCTTTTTTTCTCTTTTCTTTTTTTTTTTTGATTTAGTTTTAAAGCCTCATTGAGTAATGCTTTTGTGGATTGTGTGAAGGTGATAAACTCTGCAAAGTTGTGTGACTGAAAATGGTACCTAAAATTATTTAAGTGTAAGGGGAAAAAATGAGAATCAAGACTTGCCATGCAGAGGTACATGATCCCAACAATGAATGTAACTGTACTGTATCCCTAAAATGTACCAATAAACTCAATAAAATTAAAAAAAAATTATTTAAGCATGGAATTTAAAATTCATAGTCATCACCTAAATGAGTGTTTGTTTCTTGTTGTCATTGTTCCTTTGTTTTGCTGTTCACTGTTACTCGTAGATATAGTCTAATAAACTCATACTCTTCTTTAGAGATGAACATTATTTTTTTCTTTCTCTAATTATTTTTTTAAATTTTCATTTCAGAAATTTCAATGGTATAAATATGTTTTCATCTACCTCACTCTTTTCTGGGTTTCCTCCAATATGAAGGATCTGTGTTTACTTCACTAAACACATTTTCTTCCATTGTTTGTCTTTCTTTGTTATCTCTCACCTCCCCCTGTCTTTTTCTATTTGTTCTGATCTCTTAAAACATGAGTCAACTCCAAATCTCTGGGGCCCACTCTCCTGTAACTAAACTTTTTCCCCTACCTCCCTCTTCTTTCTATTATTTTAAAATTTTGATTTTGTTCTTCCTTTGGATAATTGAAAATAGCTTTGCTAGAGCTTCTAAACTAGCAATTTAGTCTTTAATTCTATTTTCATATCTGGCATTCTGCCGACTTTTTCATTTTAGCAATTGCATTGTAATTTTCAAAATATATTTCTTTATTTATTTATAAATAAAACAGACATTAACTAAAGATAATATATAATTTTTTTTTAAATTTTTGCTTTATTTTTGTGTTTTGGGGTATGTGTTTTACAGTACTGAGAATTAAACCCAGTGGCTTTACACTGAGCTACATGACCAGCTCTTTTCAGTGTTCATTTTTTAAATGTTGAGAGAGGATCACACTAAGTTACTAAGTTTCCCAGGCTGAATTTGAACTTGCTGTCCTGTCCTCCTACCTTAGCCTCTCAGAGTACTGGAATCACAAGCATGCACCATTATGCCTAGCTTGAGGTTATTTTTTATCCATTTATTTCCTCACATTTCTGTTGATTTTCTGTCGCCTGCTGATATTTGAGAATTACATTGTTTTGAGTTCTTTGTGATATATATAAATTGTGTGTGTGTGTGTGTATATATATATATATAAATATATATATTTGTGTGTGTATATACATATATATATATTTGAGGGGGCAGGGGACTGGGGATTGAACTCTAGACCTTGCACTTCCAAAGCAGGTGGTGGCACCACTGAGCTAAATCTCCAGCCTGATGTGATAAATATTATTTAATGTTCTTCAGGTGAGCCTCATATAAAGACCTAGAAGTTTCACTGCAGGCAGGCATATGGTTATGTGTCTTCTTCTGCATCTTATCCTTTTTCATCCAGTAATAGGGCTTGTGGATTTTTCCTTATCAGTACATGTTACAGCTTGTATCTAAGATGCACCCCCCAAGCTTCATGCAATCATAAGTGGGGCTTTTTGGAGGTGGCTGGATATAGGGTATGTGATGCTAGGTTTGATTCATGGTGTGGGGCTAGAATTAAGGCTGCCCCACACTGGGTGTGAGTGCTACCTGCCCAAAGAATGGGTAGCCTAGATAGGATATAAGGGACAGAAGGAGTGTCACTACTTGTCATGTGTTGCTTGCTGATTGTGGCTTGTTGTTTGCTGCTTTTGATGCCTTCTGCCTGCCATGAACTGTTTCCTCCTCTGTGATGCCCCTCTTCTATGCCACTCAGTCTTAGGGCCAGTCAAGTACAGACTGAAACTTCTACAAACTGTGAGCCAATAAACCTTTCTTCTTTTAACTTTGGGCATCAGGTATTTTGTATCAGCAAGAAAATTAACCAAGACATATTAAAAGATCCTCCTTTTTTATAGCTTCATAATATTCCATTGTATGGATGTACCATTTCATTTAACTATTTTCTTACTGATTTACACACTTGAGTAGTTTCAAATATTACAGCAACAATTTTTTTGCTTTAATACTTCAATGAATAATGTAATCAATTTTTGTCACACATGTGCAGCCATGTTGCAAGATAAATTCTTGAGTGAAAGGTTATAACTTCAAAAGCTAAATATATTTATGACTTTGACAAATTTGAATAACTTTCTTTGCCATGTGAAATGTTAGGAACAGTCCTGGAGAGAAAAAGGGAATGACTTGACCCTTGTTACATAAAATATCTATTTCATGGTGTGGACCAGAACAATCATCTCAAGACCCTATGTGCAGTGTCTTCTACCACATCACACTGCTGTCCCTTATGTTCTGTAGCAGGGACAATACCTACCTCAGATAATTCTGTGGAACTAATCTCATCATAGGAACTTAGTCAAGGTAACATGCTCCAGTATCTGCAAAAGGGACTGCATAATCTGCTGCCTTAACCATCTTAGATTACTGTAACAAGAATGGCTTAAACATATATTTTCTTCTCACTGTTCTGGAGGCTGAGAAGACCAAGAATAGGGCAGTATCAGATGAAGTGTCTTATGACAGCATTCTTCCTAATTTGTAGAGAGCCATCTTCTCAATGAATCCTCACATGGCAGAGACAAGCTGTAGTCTTCCTTTTCTCAAAAAGACACTAATTTTATCACTAAGCTCTACCTTCTTGTTCTCATCTAAAATTACCTCCCTAAGGCATCATTTCCTAAAACTAATTTCCCACTGGGGATTAAAGTTTCCACACAATGAAGATGTAGTCCATTAAAACTACCTACTTTCCATCCCTCAAGATCTCATTTTGCATAAAGATGATACAACAGTAATATTGCTACTTTAAAAAAGAGTGAAGGTAGCAGTTAGCCAGAAAGAATAAGGAAATTTAGAGAGACAAAACAGAGTAAGAAAAACTAAGACCAGAAATAACATATATAAGAGCTGTTTTTCTCAAGAAAGCTTTGGGGAAGAGTAAAAAGGGAAAAGAAAAAAATGTGAGAGAATGAAAAGATGAAAATAAAGTGTTTGTAGATGGGGAGGGGAGGAGGGGGTGAAGGGAGGGCAGAGGTAAGGGGAAAAAATGAGAATCAAGATTTGTCATGTAGAGGTACAAGATCCCAACAATGAATGTAACTGTACTGTATCCCTAAAATGTACCAATAAACTCAATTAAAGCTGAAAAAAGAAAAAAAGAAAGCTTCCAAAGAAATTACAGTACACATAATCTATGCATGAACACACTAGAATGAAAAGGCAGGTTGGGGAGAAAGACATACTTAAAAATTGAAATAGTGATTGAACCTACTGGTCTTAGATTCTTCCACTGATAGAGGTTATCTATAGTCTCATACTCTAATTTCTTAAAAGTTTTATTTATTCTTGCCTAGAGGCTGCCAAACTCCAAGCAGCTATACAGAACCAATGACAAATGTGCTCGACTTCCTTTACTGGGATCCACCACATCGACTATAAACAGCTCATAAATACTAAACTAAACAATATGACTTCTATGAAGTCCCCTGGGCCTTCTCCTTATCCTCTATGTTGGCTATATTCATAACAACCCTGCTGACCTTATAATTTGGCCCATGCATTCTTAACTGTTTCTTTGGCTTTGTCTCCTCCAGGCTTAAAAGCTATGTAGCTACCAAGATGTCAATGCTAGGGGCCTACTGAAGGCCTTGAGATAGACCCTTTGTAGAATAACTCTAACTGCTGATCACGACTACAACCATCTTCAGCCGGAAGTAGCCAGAACTGTCTTCACCCTTTCCCCGCTCAAAGCAGTTACGGGTACTTCTTCAGAGGGGAGAGTATTACAGATAAATAAGTTAATTAGATCTCTTGTCGGTAGTTAAACAGAGCTTCCCTCAAGAAGCCATCACAGCAAGGAGCCAACATGGAAGACAACCAAGACATATTCAATGAAAGCCAGAATTGTAAAAGGGGAGAAACTACTATACTTTTCAGCTTCCCTGGGGATAAATAGCAGGGAGTGATATTATAAATATGTTTCAATCACCTGAGTGGGGGCGCAAAGGTCTCAACCTGGCCTTACCAGGCAATATCCCTGACCCCCACCCTCACTGAAAATCCTTGAATATGCTTGCTATGTGACTTACTCCCCCATTTAATCAATATTACCTGGGTGACTGTACTTGTAATCTTACTGGTTGGTCATGGTTTGCCCCACCTCCTGACCACCTTATAATTATCCACTGGGTCTTACAGTTTTGTCCCACTTTGTACCCACCCCACCCCATGGCTTTGCTGTATAAAACATCTTTAAAAATTAAGGTGAGTAGGCGACAAACTTTCTGGTCCCTTTTCTGTCTCTCTTACACCAAATCTTCCCCTCAATAAATTTTTCCTACTTTAAAAAAAAAAAAAATCACTCCCAAAGAAACTCCATATACAAATCAATAAGGGCAAAAGCAAAAGTGGATCTTTAGGCAAATACTGAGACATTTAAATTAAGAATGATACTGGCCCAGGGAATTAGCTCAGTGGTTCCACCACCTGCCTCACAAGCTCAAGGACCTGAGTTCAATCCCCATACCAAAACAAACAAACAAACAAAAAAAACAAAACACAAAGAAAACAAATTAAGAATGATACAGGGACACCACTCACTACCTGGTATAGAGAGTTTCTGCCCCTGCTGCAAAGATGATGACCTGTCTTCATGAATAGGTGGCCAGTGTGCTCCAAGAGGGGTAATATAAACCAATGGTCCCCAAACTTTTGGCACCAGAGTATGGTTTCAGGGAAGGTCATTTTTCCATTGGTACTCAATGTAGAGGGATGTGAATGGCTTCAGAATAAAAATTTTATTGTAAGAAGGCCACCTACCTCCCTCACAGGAGAGCTCTAGGTCTTATGAGAATTTAATAAAACTTTAATATGACAGGAGGCAGAGCTCAGGTGGTAATTTGAGTAATGGGGAATGACTGGTGTAAATATAGATGAAGTTTCACTAGCTCATTGTCTGCTCACTTCCTGCCATGCCCCCACTTTCTAACCAGTCACAGACTGGTAGCAGTCAGTGGCTCAAGTTGGGAACCTCTGTTACTAATGAACTAGATCCAGAAAAGAAAAGATGCAGAGACTTGATGTGACTCTTGACCTCACTTTCAGAAAGTAGAGGAATAAACTGTGCCACTATAAATATGGGTGCACATATATCATTGTGGTATGACCCTTTTTATTCTTTTGGAAAGATATCCAGCAGAGGGATAGCTCAATCAAATTAAACCTCTAATCCTAGTTCTCTGAGGTATATCCATATTGATTTCCACAGTGGTTGCACCAGTCTGAACTCCCACCAGTAATGGAAAAGAGTTCCTTTCTCCCCACATCCCCACCAACATTTGTTATTGGTTGATTTCTTGAAAGCAGCCATTCTTTCTGGGGTAAGGTGGAATCTCAGTATTGCCTTCAACTGCATCTCTTGAATAACCAGAGATGCTGAATATTTTTTCATATATTTATTTGCTGCTTTTACTTTTTTGAGAAATGTCTGTTCATTTCAAGTTCCCGTTTTTGAATTGGGCCATTGTATTTAGAGGGTCTGATATTTTTTAATTCTTTATATATTCTAGATAATAGTCCTTTGTTTTAGGAGTAGCTGTAAAAATTTAATCCCACATTGTAGGTTGTCTCTTAACTCTGTTGGTGATTTCTCTTGTGCTGCAAAAACTTTTTAATACAATGATTTCCCAGTTGTTGATTCTTTGTTCAAGTTCTCATGCTGCTAAGGATTTGTTCATAAAGTCTTCTCCTATACCAATGTCTTTGAGAGTTCTACTTAATTTACTTTCCAGTAAGTTTTATGTTTCTGTTTTGAACCACTTGGATTTTAGTTTAGTGCATGGTGAAAGATAGGGATCTAGTTTTAATCATTGGCAAGTTGAAAGCCAGTTTTTGCAACACCATTTATTAAAGAGGCTCTCTTTCCTCCCGTGAGGATGGTTTGCTACTATTTCAAAAATGAGGTAGCTGAGTGTTGTTGTCTGGTGTTGTTTCTGCATCTTCTAATATATTCCATTGATCCTCAGGTCTATTTCTTTGCCATTCAGTACCATACTGTTTTTATCACAGTGACTTTGTAGCATAGTTTCAAGTTGGGAATTGCGATTCCTCCTGCTATGTCTCTGTTGCCTAGAATTGCCTTTGCTATTCTAGGTCTCTTCTGGTTCCAAATGAATTTTTGGATTGTTTTCTCAAGTTCTTTGAAAAGACTGATGGGATTTCAATTGGAATTGCATTGAATCTGTATAGCTGTTTTGGTAGTATGGCCATTTTCACTATGTTGCTTCTTCCTACACAGGAGCAGGGGATATGTTTCCATTTTCTTATATCCTTTTCTATCTTTTTCTTATCTATTTTTTTCAGAGTGCTACAATTTTCAGTGTACAGGTCTTTTGTCTCCTTAGTTAGATTGATTCCTAGATATTTCATTTTTTGTATGTTATTGTGAAAGGAATTGTTTCCCTAATTGTCTCTCGGTGAGTTTGTTACTTGTGTACAAGAATGCTATTGATTTTTGAGTGTTGATTTTGTATCCAACTACTTTACTGAATCAGTCAATTAAGTCTAGCAGTCTTTTGGCAGAGTTTTTTGGGTCTTCTATGTAGAGTATCATATCATCAGCTAATACTGACAGTTTAACTTCTTCCTTTCCTATCTTTATTCCTTTTCTTTCTCTTGTCTAATGCTGTGGCTAATGTTTCTAGAACTATATTGAACAGGAGTGGTGACAGTGGACATCCTTGTCTTGTTCCTGATTTTAGCATGAAGGTTTTCAGTTTTTGACCATTTGATATGATGTTGCCTGTAGGTTTTTCATAGATAACCTTTATCAGATTGACATAAAGACCATCTATTCCAATCTTCTGTAGTGTTTATATCATGAATGGGTGTTGAATTTTTTCAAATGCTTTTTCTGCATCTATTGAGATGATCATATGGTTTTTGCCCTTGACTCTGTTGATATAGTTTACTACATTTATTGATTTAAGTATGTTGAATCATCCTTGCATCCCTTGGATGAATCTCACTTGGTTAGGGTGTATGATCTTCTTGATGATCTTCTGTATTGTGTCTGCAAGTATCTTATTGCATCTTTGTTCATTAGGGAGATTGGCCTGTAGTTCTCTTTTTTGGTTTGGTCTTATCCTGGTTTTGCAATCAAAGTAATACTTGCTTCCAGGAATGAATTGGGAAGTATTGCTTCTCTTTCAATTTCACTGAAGAGTTTAAAGAGTACTGGTGATAGCTCTTCTCTAAATGTCTCATAGAATTCAGCAGTGAAGCCATCAGGACCTGGGATTTTCTTTGTTCATAAATTTTTAATTACGTTTTCATTTCACTGGTTGTAATTGGGGTGTTTAGAATTTTTATGTTTTCTTTGCTCAGCTTTGGAAGTTCGTATGTGTCTAGGAATCTTTCCATTCATTCTGTATTTTCCATTTTATTAGAGGACAAGTTTTTCAAAGTAGGCATTGATGATCCTCTGGAATTCTGCTGGATCTGTGGTGACTTCATCTTTTTGCATTCCTAAGTGCATGAATTTGAGCCTTTTCTTTCTTTTTTTTTTTTATAAGGTTGGCTAAGAGTTTATTGATTTTATTTATTCTTTTGAAAAACAAATTCTTCAACTCATTGATTTTTTTTTGTATAGTTCTCTTAGTCTCCATTGCATTGATTTCTGCTCTGATCTTTATAATTTCCTCCCTTGAATGAGCTTTTGGTTTGTCTTGCTCTTCTTTTTCTAGAAACTTAAGGTTAAGCATTAAGTTGTTTATTTGAGCTCACTCTGTTTTCCTAGTATGGACATTACTGCTATGAATTTCCCTCTTAGAACTGCTTTCACAGATTCCTGTATGTTGTATTGGCATTAGCATTTAATTGTAGAAACTAATTTCTTCTTTAATTTCCTCTGTGACCCAGTGGTTGTTCAGCAGGGTGTTATTTAATTTCCATGTGTTTGTGAAGTTCTTATGGTTTCTTAGGCTGTTGATCTCCAATTTAATTGCACTATGGTCTGATAATATAGAGTGGATAACTTCAATTCCTTTGCATTTACTCAAGCATGTTCTGTGCACTAGCATGTTGTCTATTTTGGAGAATGACCCATGTGCAGACAAAAAGAAAGTACATTCTGATATTGTGGGTTGGAACACTGTATAAATCTAAGTCCATTTGTTTTAAGACTTGGTTAAGTTTTGCTATTTTGCTACTAACTTTTTGTCTAGATGATCTGTCTATTTGTGTCAGTGGAGTATTGAGGTCCTCCACTACAATTGTATTAGTGCTTATTTCATTTTTCATATCCATTAATATTTGTTTTGTATAGTTGGGGACATTAGTATTCAGTGGATATATATTCATGATTGTCATTTCTTCCTCTTGTATTGTTCCCTTTACAAGGATGTAGCGGCCTTCTTTGTCTGTCTTAACTAGTTTTAGTTTGAAATCTATTTTGTCTGCAAATAAGATAACTACCCCTGCTTTTTCCCAGGCTCCTGTTGCATGGAGAACTGCTTTCCATCCTTTTACTCTCAGTCTATGAATTTCTTTGTGGATTAATTGGATTTCTTGTATATAGCATATTGTTGGATTTTGCTTCTTAATCCCTTCTGCCAGCCTGTTTCTTTTGATTGGTGAATCAAGGCCGTTAACATTGATGGTTATAACTGTTATTATTGACTTTCCATTGTCATGTTATTTTCCTGTCACTGATTCTTTTGTTTTTTGTTTTGTTTTTGTTTTTGTTTTTTTCCCTCTCTCCCTTTAATTTCTTGCCTTGCCTGGTATATGTGCTCTGTTGGCCCTTACAGAGTTGTGATCTTCACTTGCTTTTTCTAGGATATTGTTTAGAAGTGTTCAGAGTGCCAGTTTGGAGTTCATGAAATTTCTCAGGTGTTCTTTCTCATGGAAGTATCTTATTTCCCCATCAGTTTTGAAAGAGAGTTTTGCAGACTACATCAGTCTAGGTTGGAGGTGGTTTTCTTTTAGGATGTGAAATACCTCACCAGGTTCTCCTTGTCCTGAGGGTTTGTGTTGAAAAGTCTGCTGTGATTCTGATGGGCTTTCTTTTGCATGTGATTTGTTTCTTTTCTCTTAACTGCTTATAGCATTTTGTTCTTCTTTTGGGTTTCTGGGATCTTGATTATATGTCTAGGTATAGATTTCTTTTGATCATGGTTATTTGGAGTACTATATGCCTCGGTTATCTGTATGTCAAATTCTTCCCCTCTGTTTGGAAAGTTTTCTGTCATTAATTCTGTGAACAATTTTTTGTGTGTGTATCAGCTGTGAATGCTTTCAATAGAGATTTTAATCACCAGTATATCTGTTTGAATCTGTTTCATGAATTCCATTTCTTCCCTATGTTGGGCATTCAAGGTTTCCATTTCTCTCCTATGCTGGGCATTCATGGTTTCCAACATGGTCCTAAGCTCATCTATTTTTTTTTTTTTTGTAAGTTTTTGTTCTAGAGTCCCTAATCATGTCTTTCTTTCTTTTCACCATCTCTGTTGTTATCTGGGAAATTATTCCTGTTTTGAACTTTTCTACAGTCTCATTTGTCTGTTTTGTTGTTGTTGTTGTTATTGTTGTTGTTTTTGTGTTTTTACTTCCTGTGCTGTCAGTTCAAGATGTTTAGATATTTTTCTGTCAGAATTTTCCACCTGATTTACCCCAGGGTTTACCTTTAGTGGGGTGCAAGTCTGTCTTTGTGTTTTATTTAAATGCCTTCTTATTTCTATTTTTGTCATTGTTTAATTCTTGGGTTAATACTTTGATCTTCCAGATACAGCCTTTCTTTAGGTTTAGAGTCTCTAATTTCTCTGAAGCTATCTCATTTTCATTATACCAGGGAGGAAAACTGATTAGATCAATCACAATACCTTAGCCCACGTGATACAATCAGCAACACAATAGCATCAAGCACAGCTTAGAAAATGACAATTTGTGGTAGTTATTAATCTATCACCTTTAATTGTGTGAATTAAATCAAAATAGAGGACCAGTCCAAAATACGTTTATAGTGAATAAACTCTTCAATATAGCAACTTTACCCTTCAGGATGGGGATTTAGAAGGAGTTGGGGAGGGAGGGATAGATAGGATAGAGAAATGTTAGAAGTGAGGTCAGAGGACACAGGAAGATCACACAAACTCTAGGGAGCTGTTGAAGAGAAGAGAAGACAGAATAAAACATATCCAAGTAAAGAAAAAACTAACAGCAATAGGGAGGCTAGAGACTGTAAACTTTCTTTTAATATTAATGGCAATTGAGAGAATGAAAAAGACAAGAAAAGGAAAAGAAAGAAAATAAATTTGAATTATGATAGGAACAGGAACAAAGCGGGAAAGTAATGGAAATTGAGGTGGGAGAGAGAGTGAGAGAGAGAGAGAAAAGAAGGTAAGGAAAACATTTAAAAAGGGAAAGAAAAATTTGAGAAAAAAGATAGATAAAAAGTTTAAATGATTAAAGGTAAGAGAAAAATATTACTTGGAAAATAAAAAATACAGATAGAAATAGAGGGCCTCCTTTAGGGTATGCCTCTGTTGACACAATAGACAGTGTGGGCAGGAGTGTGCAGTTCTAAATTAATTAGTCTCAGCAAACCAGCAGCTGTCCCCTGAGGTTCATGCTGATTTTTTAGATGCAAGGCCCAAGTTGAGATTTCTGACCTCCTGCTGGGTTGAATTCTGCAAGGTTCTACTGCGGGTTCCTGCTGTCTTTCCCCTGATGTCAGACCAGGATCCAGTGTGAGGCGCTGGTCCTTCCACCTTACCAGCTATGGTGGTGTGGTGTGCCTTTATCACAGATTTTCTTCACTTTTCCAGTGGGCTTCAATTTTCATCTAGGAGCCTCAGAGAGGCCCTCTTTCTCTTGTAGAGGGGGACACAAGCACCTCTGTGTTGGTGCCTGTGCAGCTGGGCTTCTCTGATGAATTGTGTCTAAGGGGTGGGCCTACCAGAGCAGTACCGGTATGTTATAAAACAGTAATTCTAATTTGCAGCTACAATTGAAAATTGCCATTCTGAACAACTGAACTGAACAATTTTATGTGTGGCATGAAACAATCTAATCAGTTTAATATTGTTAAAGTGAAAATTAAATTCTAAGCCTGATTAATGGCAATAATAAATTATGTACCTTAATGGGGATAATAACTTAGGTACCAAGAAAGCTATTACCTCCGGCCAATTATAATGAATACCCAGGAAGTCAAGTCAGAGCACAAAGTGACTTTAGTGGATCTACCAAGAAATAGAATTTTTTCATCATGTTTGGAAGAGTATTCCTACAGTTCATAGAACAACAGTGTCACCATGACTGATGAATAACTCATATTATACTCAAAATTTCATCTTCAGATTTTGCCTCTCCTCTTTATCACTGACATTTAGGAATTTCACTATGATTCATCTGTACAATGGAAATTTGTATACGTTTTCTCATTGGGTTGCTATGTGTAGATTCAAGTCATTTTCCTTAGTTCTGGAAAGTTCTCAAGGATTACCCTTTCAAATATTTATTTTCCTCTACTCTATGCTCATTTCCTGAGATTCCCATTAGACATATGCTAGAACTTTTCATTTATTTTACATTTTCAAACTCTTTTTTGTTCTTTTCCATCTTTGTGTATTTCTATGCTATTTTCTTCATATCTCTCGGTTATTAAATCTTCCTCTATCCAACTAACACTTTTTACTTTTTTATCCCAAATATATTTTTCATTTTAAACTTTTACAAGTATTTGCGGTCTTATTTCATAACCCCTTCTTCCTTTCCTGCAGGATATTACTTCTTCTTTTACTTTTTAGGACTGGAAATTGAGCTGCAGCCCTTTTTCCTTTTTTTTTTTTTTTTTTTGAAACAGGCTCTTGCTAAATTACTGATTTACCCAGTGTGCTAGTTATTTTTCTCTTGTTACTGAGACAAAATGCCTGACACCAAAAGTAAAAGGGGAAAGGTTTATTTGGCTTACAGTTTGTAGAGGTTTAAATCGGACATCCAGACCCACATTGGGTTAAGGCGTGTGGTCCTCTTGCCTCTGTCTCTCAGAATGCTAGAATTACACTTCTGAGACACATGTCCAGCTTCTAACATTATTTCTTTAAATTTGTATGCATAACTCATATGGATTCTACATCTGACAGTTTAGCTATCTGTTATCCTTGAAGGGAAAGTCTGCTCTTTGTCATGATCTTTGGCCCTTAGAGAACTTGCCTTCTCTTGAATTTGGTAGTCTTTGATTATTCATTTTTTACATTCTTCTATGAGGACTCAAGGGAATGCATTCTTCAAGAGTATTTGTATGTAATTCTGCTGTGAACAAAAGTTCTTCATCAACCTGGGAACATTCTTCCCCTTTGAAAATCTCAGGCCCAACTTGTTAATTTTGTTGTTGGTTCAAAGCTCAGTATTCAATTTACTGTGTCACAGTGTGATACAGAAGACCTCAGGGCACCTCTGTTCACCCTTCTGTCATTTGCCTACTAACCTCAGGACTAGACAGTTTATAGTTTAGGTTTTTATTATCACTCCATAGCATGCTTTAACTAGGGTTCTTTTCACAACAGATGAGTCCAACAGAACAACACTTGGTTCAGCATATTGCTGGAAGCAGTTATCGTTCTGAAGTATTTTTAGTAATGTACTGAAGTCAGAATGAGCAAGGAATAAAAGAATTTATAGGATAATTCATTTAGTGACAATAAATCTCTTATGATTCTTTTGTATTGATTCTTTTGTATAAATTAATTTCTAAATTAATTTGTTTGACTTCAGTGTTTTACATATTTTCATTAAAAAGTGTAAGAAAATGTGTTAATAAGCCTTTCAGATAAGTCTGCAAGTAAATTTACTGGTTCTGTTGCATATATGCAATGCTTTCTCCAATTTTCAGATTCTCTGGATAAAGAAATCATAGAACTGATACTAATGCATATCAACAATTTGAAGTATATATATGTATTATTTTTCATTAATCTGTTGTAAAGAATAGAAGACATAGTGGGAAGACATAGTGGGAGCAAAGTAATTCAAATGAATCAACATCATTAACTCAGAAGATGAACTTTGTTCTTTAGTACCTCGCCATTGATCTTTATCAGGACAGTTGCAGAACATGTATCATTTCTAATCTGAGGAAGTAAACGCAGCCTGCTTCCTGCCTCTGTGAAGGGAGAATCCAAGGGCCTCCTGTGGTGTCTCTTTGTCAAGGAGACTCCAGGATCCTTCCCCAGGTACTGGGAATAGGGAGGTCCTGTATTTGTATGAGAGGGATCACTCCATTTGTAGGAATTCAAAGATATACAGGATAGGAACATCTGTTAAACAAGGACATATCCAGCCTGAGATAGAGTACATAATTGGTATTTAATAAATATTTATTGAATGAATTTAAAAAATCAATAAATGAATCTTTTTAAAATAGGGAACCAATAATATAAAAATGCATACTTAATGATCTGATGCTGAGATTTTATTAGCTTTTTTAGTTAGTGTATCTTCTGCCCCAGTGCATACATATATCCATAGCAAGAGAAAAAGACAAGATTATAAAATTAAACTAATTTATTTCATTATGAATTTTGAGGCCACATGAGAAATCTATTGTATATCTAATATATAAAGATATATATTTAAGCTCTGATATTTTTATAACAAGTAAAAAAGAAAGAAAGAAGCTGTTTGGGCCAGTTTTTCCTGCCTGTTTTATTCCACTAACTATAGCTAGATTTGTTTCTTTCATTCTTTTTTATGTAATTTGAGAATAGGGCACTGAATAAGCATGTGCCAGTGTAGCTAAAATTTATCTAGTGAGGAGATAAAAATCAGTATCTGGGGGCTGTTCAGTCATTCACACTGAAAACAGAAAGGTTCAATAAGAAACACACTGGATCCCCTAACGAGTGCATTATGGCTTTGTGAGAAATGAAAGGCTGGGAAGGGTCCCTTGTGCCCACAGTCTCATCTTACTCCTTTTATCTGTTCAACACAGAACACTAGTGATGATGAAATTCTTTTCAGATGCTAAGCAAATGGAGAGCCTTCCTGTACCCACTTTACAGTATTTTTAAAAACATATATCTACAGTTGAGTTTAGGTGCCAGTCCTTGGAAAGGACTTTATATTTCTCATGCTGTGCTTTCCTATTCATTCTACTTCCCTCACTAAAATCGAGAGATAAATCCAGAATACACCAGAGAGTTTAGCACTATGCACAATAGAAACTCACTCAGCTTTTATTTGGTTTCTCTTTCTTTGGAAGTTTCTAAAACAAACATGGAATAAATACTGTTTCATAAGGGTCTCCTCTTCAAACCCTTTGGGTCAACGACGCACCTAAGAGAATTCAGCATGCAGACCTGTGGCGTTTGGGGCTTGTTTCTTAAATCCAGGAAAGTCAGATTGAAATCAGGAGGGCAGCAGTGAAGGGTCCAGTCCCCACTCCATGTAAGAAAGAGCCTCCTAGAAGAGGGAACAAGTCCTGAATGGCATGGAACTGTTTTCTCCCAGCAGGCAGCCCCCACTAGCGAGCAGCGTCTGTTACACTATAGCCAACTATTTAAGGGCTGCAGGCATTTAATCATTTTGCATTCCGAGCATTTTCTTGAACAAAGAACATTCAAAATAGTCTCAAGACAATCACTAATGGCAGACATAGCTGAGAGAAGGAAAAATTAGAAGGAATTTATCATCGAATTTTTATTAAGACAGTTTGTGCACCTTTTTTTAAAAAAAAATAATAGCTGAATATCTGCAGTGTGATAGACATGTGTAGTGTAGAGAGTTTCATAATTATTTCTAATACATTTCCATTCACACATGGAAATAAGAACTGAACACAAGTATTCATATTACAATTTAGTTTATGATGAGTGGCACAGAGTAACCACATGAAGAAACAGTAAACTGAAGAACAGAAAAGAAGGGGTAAGAAGCTTCATCTCCTACAATAGAAAGTTTCACATAAACATATTTACAATAGTTGAAATTGATCTGGGGATAAGACAAAGACAGTGAGTGTTTACAGATTCAAGAAAAACAAAATTACACCATGGTCACTTTAATGACTCAAGGTGAAAGATATTACTATGAAAGCTGTACTGCTGCTCTTGAAAGCAAAATTGTGAAATGATGTATTTCCAAAAGATGGTCAGTGTAGATAAGGGGAAACTCCAAAGTCCAAATATGGGACATGATTGGTCTAAAGATATGAGCAAGTCAGCATCTGTGACAGAGGAATTCCCAGTCTGGTTCATTAAACCAGCAATTTCTTTTGATTCTATACTCACTAGATACTTTGTAGGAAATTTACTACTATTCACTGGGAAAAGGCTCTTGTACAAATATGAGACATGCATTTCCATTTATGTAGGTTATGCTGTCATTGTTAAGTGACTGACATTCTGCAGTACACACAGTCATCTGTTCAATAAGCTCAGTTAATGTGCAGGAAAGCCTGAGAAACAGTTCTTCCCAGACTGTTATTCCAAAGTTTCCAGGCCTACCAGATGAGGATAAGACCTTAACATTGCTGAATAACTCTGTGCCATTTGGCGACAAGCCGTTTGCCCTCTGGTAACATGCCAAATTTATAAGTTCTCTGCAGATCAAGCAAACTACAAGCCAAATATTATAAACAATGTGAGATCAGCCAAGTGTATACATCACACTTCTAGCCATAGTCATCATGGAAACTCTATCTTTGACAAACTGTAGAGGTTTGTTAAATAAAAAAACATGGTGAGTGGGAAGCACAAAAGCCAAGTCATGAGCCAGATGCAGAGGATATATTCCCCAAGCAGGCAGGAGTTGGAGGGAAGACTTCTGTTAGGAAATAGTGGGAGATATTGTGGCAAATATAGTCTTGGCCATTGTGGTTGACCAGAACTACTAGAATCAGACTTGCAAAAGGTATTAAGTGGGAACTTAAGACCAATTTAAAGGCTTAAATAAAATGATCTCCTCTATAATGACATACTGTGCAGCTAATAATATTGATCTAATTCAAGTACCATTTGGAGTCAGACATAAATTTGGAAGCCACTATCATGAGATAGCTATGGCTTCAAGTAAGATGGAGGCAAATGGGTGCATGAAAGGAAGGTACAAGTGCAGGAAATGGGGAAGGAAATGTCTATTAAAGTATCCAATGATTTTCAGCCTTCTTTCTTTTACTAAGATTTTAAGACAGAATTGTATCAATGATAAGACAGATGAGACCCCCAAAAAAGTCAAAAAGATCATTTTGCCTCATTTTGACAAGGATGAGCTGGCCTAAGGAAGATGAACACAAGAATAATGTAAAGTAGGCAGCAGGGTAGATATCAGCAAGAAATTCTGAGTAGCCCAATGGACAGGAAAAAGGCTGAGAAAGTGGATGGGTGAAGATCCCATCCTGGATAAGTAATATGCCTTGGTGAACAAACTGTGGGTGTTTGTAAAAGAATCATAGTGAGTTGGAGAGGTAGAGACAACCCAAACTGTTTGTGCAGAGTAGAAACCAGAGAATAATGAATTAATGTTACTTTAGTCGGGGAGAATTGAAGTCCCAAGGCAAAGAACTAAACCTTGGTAAGGGCAACTCCAGTTGAGAACTGTAGGTCTGAGAACGGTAAATTATAATATATATTATATAGTATATTACAATAGCTTGCAGTAAAGTTTATCAATGGAATCAGGAGTGGAATAAAGTTGCTAGTTAATCAATAGGACAGATAATTTCAAGCTAATCCTCATCTGAATTGATCATCACTCTATTTTTATCTACAGAAAAGTTACAAATTGGAATCCTTCTAGTTGTTGGTGGGAATGTAAAATGGTGCAGTCGCTATGGAAAAGTTTGGCAGTTCCTTAAAAAGCTTACATAGAAATACTATATGACTCAACAGTTTCTCTCCTGGATATATACCCAAAAGAAATGAAAACAAGGATTCAGACAGATACTTGCCTACCAGTATTCTTTGAACCATTATTCACAGTCGCAAAAGGTGTAATCAACTCCAGTGTCTATCCACAGATGAATGGATAACTAAACAAGGTACATATATACAAGTAAAAATTATTCATGCACAAAAAGAATGAAATTTATATATATATTTGTGACCTAGATGAACCTTTGGAGCATTATATTAAATGATAAAAGCCAACCACAAAAGGACAAGTGTAGTGTGATTGCACTTACATGATGAAATATCAATGATAAGCAAACTGATAGGTAGAGAAATAGATTATCAGGGGCTGGAGTAATAAGGAGCATTGCTTAATGGCTAACAGAATTTCTGTCTCAAATGACACAAAAGTTTGTTAAACAAATAGTGGTGATGGTTACAAAACTTTTGTAAGTATAATTAATGCCACTGCATTGTCCACATGAAAATGGTTAAAATTTGGGAACCAAGAAGTTCTTCAGTAGGTGAATGAAGAAATAAAGTATTTCACATCTAAAAGCTAGGCTATTACTCAATACTAAAAGTAAATGACCTGTGGCCAGGGATTTAGCTCAGTGGTTTTGCCACCTGCCACACAAACACACAGTCCTACATTCAATCCCTAGTTCCAAAAAAAGAAGAAAGAAATGGTGTGGAGAAATGATCTATCAAGTTATAAGAAGAAATATAACCTTAAATGCATATTACATAGGGAAAGAAGCCAATCTGAAAAGGCTATCTCCTATATGATTCCAACTATATGACATTCCAGAAGAAGTAAAACCTTAAAGACAGTAAAAGGATATGTGTTTGCCAGTGGTTAGGGAGAGGCAGGGAACATGACACTACAAAGTTGCATGCATATCTTCATACATTTGTCCAAATTTGTAGAATATGCACCACTAAGAGTAAGTACTTAATGTAACCTGTGCACTTTAGATTATGATGTGTCAATGTAGGGTTATAAATTATATTAAACAAGTCACTCTGGTGGAGGTAATATGAAAGGTAAAAATAGCAAATAAACATATGAAAAAAATGTTCAATATCACTGGTCATTTCAGAAATGCAACTGAAAACAACACTGAGATTCCATCTCACTGCAGAAAGAATAGCTGCTATCAAGAAATCAACCGATAACAAATACTGGTGGGACTTTGGGGAAAAAGGCGCCCTGCTCCACTGCTAGTGGGAGTGTAGATTGGTGCATCCACTGTAGAAATCAGCATGGAGATACCTCAAAGAACTAAGATTAGGGCTGGGGATTTAGCTCAGTGGTTCTGCTGCCTGCCTTGCAAGCACAAGGACCTGAGTTCAATCCCTGGTTCCAAAAAAAGAAGAAAAGAAAAAAAAAAAAAAAGAACTAAGATTAGAAGTCCCATTTGACCCAGCTATTCCCCTGCTGGGTGTCTTCCCCAAATAACTAAAAGAATCATACCACCATGATATATGTGCACCCATGTTCATAGCAGCACAATTTGTAATAGCTAAAACTTTGAAGCAGCACAATTTCCATCAACTAGAAACTGGATAAAGAAGATGCAGTTTTTTAAAAAAATAAAATGGAGTACTACTCAGCCATAAAAAATGGAAAATTAGAGGCATTTATAGCTAAATGGATGCACTTTGAAGCCATATTCTTAAGTGAAATAAATAGGACACACGTGTAAATACCAAATAGTTTCTCTAGTGTGAGAAACTGAAAGTGTAAATAAGGACTAAAAGGTATAATAGATAATGTGAAATAGGAAGAAAAGTGACATGGGATAAGGGAAAGGAAAGAAGGGAATGGAATTAATATGAGAAAATGGAAACAAAGTCTTTGTATATAGGGAGGGGTGCAGGGGTTGAAGGAGGGGCAGGGAAATGGGAAAAAAATAAGAACCAAGATTAATTATGTAAAGGTACAAATTTCCAACAATGAATATCATTATATTGTATACCTTAAATGTACCAATAAAATTAATTAAAAATATGAAGAGAAGGTGCAAAGGCTACTATAGTGTTACGATGAAGAGAGAAATGCAGTCTGTGCCTATGGGTTGCTGGGAAGCATGCTTTTCTTTTCAGGCCAGCTGCTCTGTTGCCCTGAGAAGGCTCCTTCCCAACCGGGACTGTCCCCTACATCCCCCAGGAAGCTCAGAGCCAGTCCTGCGGACCTACATGACTTCCTTGCTGATTGGGATCATCTCCACTGCCAGTTTCTACTGCTAGAATACACACCTGAAATTTCTGAAGTGCTGGATTCTGAAACTCCTCATTTGGTAGCATGCCAGAAAATACAGCTTTTTCTTTTAAAAATTGGTCTAAATTTAAATGCTCCCTTATTGTTGCTTCAGATTGGTTTATGTATGCATGGACATAGCTTTGGTTCACGGGCAGAGTATCTTTTGTCAACACAAAGAGAGTGACTCAGTATTTTGTTGTCTAAACCAGCCCTGTGTTGAGTCTTGATTTTCCTAAGCTTTGATAAATGTCCTCCAGCCTTTGAGCCAAGAAGAACTTGGAATCCAACTACTTAATTGGAGGTTTTCCAGTTCACAGTAGTTAACTTTTTGTCAACTTGTCTCCTTAATTTAGAACAACATTCAAAGAATAATAAGCACTAAATCTCACATTAGTTGGTGTCTATTTTTGGACTGCTATATAGAATATTCAGAACTAAACATTTACTGTCTTTCAAGAATTTTCAGTAAGAATCTGGAGGGAAAAAGAAGTTGCTTAGAAATTTATTCACAATTTTTAGTTAAATTGCTAAATGGCCTGTTTTAGTATTTTTTTCAGTGAATACAGCATTAACTTGCATAGTAAATCATATTACATCTGCCTCCATTAATGATTATTTTTAGAATTAGGCAATTAGTGCAGTCTTTTGCAATATTCGAATCTTGATGTAAGAAATAATGCTGGTGTAATTGTATGGTCAGGAACCTACTAAAATTAATTCATTTGTGCTTATTCTCTCAAGTTTGGGATTTTGTCTTTGAGGAGAGTTACTCAGTGGTTAGTGTTTTTGACAGCTGAGGAATATGGCACTAGTTTTTTGTTATTATTGTTGTTTTCAAATTGGCCTTTTTTTCTCTGTGCCAGAAAAAGAATAAAATTATCCAATTCAAATTTATTTATTAAAAGCCTTGTATCAGTACCAAATACATTCATGGACAAGACAGACACAGAGCCATGCATGAAGCTCCTTTAGAGAAGACAGGTCTTGGCATCTTGGGACAATAGATTTGAGATTGTCATCACAAATTATCCCAGTAAAAAAGAAATGGAGAAAGTATGTATGGTAGTCAGCTTGATTGCCCATGGAGCCTTTTTGACAAGGTCAGATTTTTAAAGGGCAGACACAAAGTCTTACTTATTAAATTAGCTGATGACATGAGGCTCCAAGAGATATAATATGTTGGCTGACAAGATTCAAAATGATCTCAACAGGCTAGAATGATGGGCCAGATCTAGAAAGAAGAAAGTTAAAAAGAATAATTTCAAGGTCTGGCACTTGGACACAGAAAAAGACACCACCATCAGAGGATAAAGCATATATGATTAGCAAGTATGGAAAAGTTTTAGTTGAAAATAAACTGAAGTTGTGAATCATCAATATGGCGAAAACTTTCCAAGTGTGCATAAGCTTTCCAGGGTGCTTATGCAACCCGAGGTTTTATTAATAGACTATGATATTTAGCAAGAGGAAAGTGATATCATAAAGCACTTGGAGGAGGTGTACACAGACGTCAAGCAAATGCTCTTTGAGGTCAACTGTATTTCAGACCCTAGATCCAACACTGTATAGTAAAGGCTTTCCCCCCACTAAACTGTATTGAAACAGTACTTCTACTGACTTAATATTACCACCCCACTAGACTCCCCTGAGGAGCTGAATATCTTGATCTATCTCCTGATTTAATTGGTCTATAGTGATGCAAATGTTCTAGGGTGATATTTCTCAAACTATCTGTGAGAATGACCAATTGTTATTTGTTTTTACGTTCCAATCTAATGTTTTTATAAAGTGCAAATATCACATCACTGGATGTTGTTGAAATGTCAAATTAATACCAAAGCATCTAAACACAGAAATATTGAAGTCTGTCATTGCCTTCCTTGTAACTTCTTACATTTCCACTTGCATTATATACTTTAGCCTGAAGACACTTTTTATTTAAGACCATTGTCTTATACTTTGTGTATACTAAGTTCACATAAGAATATACTAGACCTTTATCAAATATGCTATATCTCAGGCATTATCTCAGACCCTTGGAGACAAAATGTGACTGCAATCCAAATTTTGCCTTCAGTAAATTCACATTCAGATATGGGCAAGGGTAATGCAACCAGCACGCATTCAAACCAATAAAATGCAATTGCGTCACATGCATGGAGGTAATATAGGAAAACCTGTGACTCCCAAGAGTTCTGTAAATTTACATTGAGGCTCACTCTGAATGTGTAAAAATGTCCTCATACCTCCCATTCTTAGAGAATAGGTAAGAGTGTACACAGAATATACTCTCAGTAAATATGTTCCTCAGTTAAGAGAGTGTTTGCCATATTATTTTCTTATAATAATTGTATCACCATTCTAGGCATCCATTAAAATGTACATAAAAGAATCACTGTCATGTTGCAAATGTTACAACCAACATAGAAACCTGGTGACCTTCATCAAAATGAAGAGATACCAAGAAAAGCTGTTCTTACTTAAAACTTGGTGTGTGTAGAATCTATGCCAAGTCTTAGTAATGTATTATTTAAATCCTTACTGGATTTCTCAATAATAACCCCCAGTATCTCTTAGTTGCACTTCAATGTCTGGAAGTAGTTAGATGTGGACCTCTGCCTTTAAAAATTACAGGGACTGAGTCAGTGGTGGTGCACACCTGTAATCCCAGCACTTGGCAGGCTGAGGCAGGAGGCTCACTACAAGTTCAAGGCCAGCCTAGGTTACACAATGAATTTGAAGCCAGTCTGAACTACATAGCAAGACCCTGTCTCAAAACACAAGCAGAGAAACAAACCAGAAAACACCAAAGCATAAAAGTTACAGGAGACTTATTATATTAATCTTGGTATAGCCCGATTTATCCCTTCAAACGTCTATCATCTGTACAGTGTCTTGAAATTGGTATTGATGCCGCTGCTGACTTTTCAACAGCAGCTGGGAGACATTCATTAGCTAGACTCTCAGAGACTGTGAATGGCTGTAATATTTTCTTTTACTAATGATCTTTGCAGCATTAAATACTATGTCTACTGTATCTACGGATATCTTGAATCCTCATTTTCCTGCTTTAAGACGTGAAACATCGGGTGTTACTCAATTAGCTAAATTATTAACAATCTAGCCCCTGGGTCCTAGATATAGAAAAAAATGGACTTTAAATTCCTGGGTGTTATGGTTTGTATCTAGATGTTCCCCCAAAGTCTCATGCAGTCTTGGGTGGGACTTTTTCAGAGGTGGCTGAATCTAGAGTGTGAGATGCTGGGATTAAGGGTGTGTGATTGCTAAATCATTCCACTGATTGGTATTGCTCTGCCCTAATCCTAGCAGCCTACATAGAGAATAAAGGGGCAGAGAAGATGCTAAGGTTCTTGTTGCTTTTGCTACCTCATGTCTGCCTCCTTGAACTGTTTCTCCTACCACACCACCCTGCCTTGAAGCCAGCTGACTACGGCCTGAAACCTGTACAAACTGAGAGATAAATCAACCTTTCTCCCTTAGCTTTGAGTGTCAGGATTTTGTTTCAGCAACAAGAAGAGTACCTAAGATGCTGGGTTAAATACTTGCTATTCAACAAAGGGGAGAACACATGGCCCATTCCCTCCAGAAGTTATAGATGAGAACTGAAAAGTAATTTTTCTTAAATAATTTTAAATTGATTTGTCCATAAAACATCCTTTGATTAAGCTCCCTAAACCTGATTTTACTTTCCTTTGCTTTACTTCTTTTTACTCCCAGGTTAGAAATGTTCTTTTGCCCTTCCTCTTTCGTAAATTTCTCTGTCTTCCTTTGCTTTGGCCATTGTTGAAGATCCTATTTGTCTGCTCAGAGAGTTAAAGATCTTTAACTTTTTTTCTTTTCTTTTCTGTTTTTCCTTCTTTTTCTTGCACTTGGTAATTGACTTCTCCCACATAAACAGTAGAAGAAGGATTTTATGCTATATGTGAAGCATGGAATATTCTATCAAAGAATTGCCTGCACCCCTGACCTTATGTGTTACTACACTTCCACAGCAATTGTTTTTCTCTGTGCAGGTTGTTGTGGGGAGGCGGGTGTATGGTAGGAAGGAATTTAAGAAAATTTTTGAACCTTCTGTGGTTACTCCTGATAGTGAATAAGTAGGAGTAGGAGCCATAAAGACATCACCAATTTTATCATTTTATAGGAGTTAAGACTTAAATATGAACTATATTTTTAAAATAAAGAAATAGTCTCTGGAAAATGGTAAAGTAGCCTCCATGTTGCAGAGAATTGTCACATTATTCCTGTATACTTGCTTCGTCTTAAAGCAGACTCACATGTGCTTTAACCTCTGCTCTCCTTTGATAAGCAGCCAGCAGGGACTGCTCCCTAGAAAAGCTAGCTCTGTGTCTGTGTGGGTAGCATTCATAAAGAAATAAAACAGGGCTGGGGATTTAGCTCTGTGGTTCCAGTGCCCACCTCACAAGCACAAGGTCCCGAGTTGGATCTCTGGTACCAAAATAATAATAATCATCATCATCATAATAATAATAACAACAAAAACAACAATATAAATAAATAAAATTAATTTCCCTAATTCCATTCTAAGCCCAGAATCTGACCTCTCCAAGCCTCAGTTTTTTCATCTGTAGAATGCAAATAAAAAAGCAGATAACTCCCTCTCACCCAAAGATCCAAGTCAAATACATAAGAAAAGTTCAGCAAACAGTCCTTTCGAATGTCCCTTCTGTATTAAACAACCATCCCCTCAATGCACACAATACCCAATACCCACAATTTAAAGGAGGAGAGGTTTACTTAGCTCATGGTTTCAGAGGATTCAGCGCATGGCTGGCTGGCTCCAAGGCAGAAATATGATGGCCAAAGGGCGTAGTGGAGCAAAAATGCTTATTTCATGGCAGTCTGGAAGCAGAGGAGGGAACAGGGGCAGTAACAAAAAGGAACAAATATAAACCACAAGGGCACATGCATTTGACACACAGATGCACCCAGAAGTATGCTGTACTAATCTCCAGGCAGCTCCCAAGCCAATTCAGTTGACAATTCACCTTAACCATAGCACTTTTATACTGCTTTGTAGACAGCTGGTGCTCAAAAACTATAGCTGCTCTTCAGACCCTGATGCATTTTTCCTCCTCTTGCGCTTCTCCTCTTTCCTATCTTTTTATTACTAGAACTTTTATAAGACCCATTTCTATTTTCCTCAGTTTGCCTTCTTTCTTTCTCACATATTCATCCCTTAAATCTGAGAACTGTTTTCTGTCCTGCCAGCCAACGGGCAGTCCTTCAGCTGGTTGATACCACTCTGGGCTAAAGATATCATTGACCTTTATCATGAAACAAGTAATCACCCAACCCACTCTACTACCATCCCACTTGGGCCAGCAGGCTGCAAATTCTCCTAGAATTAGATTAGCTGTTGCATAGTTAAAAATCTTCCCAACCTGAGAAGAGGACTATTACCTGGCATGCTTCCTATGTGACTGCTTTTGCTTTTTTCTCCAGAAGGTATTTTCATGAATAGTTTCACAGCTGAGTCTATTTAGCATATTTATAATTCTTCCTGCCTGCTTTTGTTACTTTTCCTAAAACACAGTTCTCTACATCTCCCTCAAATTGTACCACCATAACTCTTATTTGAGGCTCTAGGGGATGAGAACAGATGTGAAATTCTCTTGCAGTTAGAAGATATCAGCACCACTGTGGTTCACTACTGATATGAACCGACAGATAACTACAGTTTAAAATTAGTATTTTAATGAACCAGTCTTAGGAAATGTAAAGTGAAATCTCCCAGGCATTCAAGAAACAAGCAGGAGGGAAGACATGAAGTAAGAAGTCCAACAGACGGATGGTCAGCGGGTGCTGTTCTGATAGAGAGGTGAATGTTCTATTTTTATGTGCTGCACAAAAGGGAGAGAAGCACATGTTTAAAGGTGAACAGAAATGCCTTAAAACCCATGTCAAATGCTAACCAATCATGGATGTGAGGCTTCAACCCAAAAAATTTCAAATTAAATATCACTGCAAAATATGGGGAAATAAATTCTTTTTCCATTTAAACCTAATGTCAACATTCTCTTTTTTCCTTTCAGAAATTAATTATATCATTAAACATTTATGAACCCTGATACCCAGCAGTAATTGTTAGTTGTGTCATAAACTGTTTCAGCAAAATAGAAAATTTCAAAACCAGATATTATTAGGTGAGAAGATTGAATTGTTAAGACTGGTTTTTAAAATGGGTACAGAGCTAAATAAGTATTTCGCTAAGGGCTTGGTTATTACACTTCCTATTCAATTAAAGGAAAAGCCATAGATAATGTTAAGAATGGTTTGATTGCTGGATTCAAAAGGACTATTAGCTACATCCCTATCCGGGTAATAAAAGGAGTTTGCTTGACTCTGCCTATTTTCAAGCGCTGGCTTGCTTAGGGAACTTATATTTATTTGTTCCTTAAACTCTCGGTGCCCTGATCCCTCATCTGTAAAATGAGGTTAGCACCATTTGCCTTACACGGCTCACTAGGAAATACGGAAAAGGAATTCGGTGATGTCTTTAAGCTACACAGGCCAGCACAAGGACACACTAGGCACATAAATGGAAAATGTTAAAGTATATAGAATTTGCATTGACAAAGACTTCTCACGTGTAAGCACACTAGAGGATGCGAATAGAGCAGGAGATGCGAACACCTGAAGCAAGGCTTTTATTAGGGGAGCAGGGTGTAGAAGATGGGGTTCCAGGCTGTCTTGGACAATGGCAAGAGCAACAGGGCAGGGGCTGGCTGGGTGAGGTTTTATATGGCTAAGGAGTCATGGGTTGTGGGGCATAGTGGAGGTAAATGTTTGGTTGCAGCTAGAGATGAGATTGAAATCCATGGCCAGGTTTGGATTTCCCCAGTGGGTGGGAAAGAATAGGGGTGGGAGAGCTTTGTGGGGGGAAAGTTAGGTCTTTGTTTCCCTGGAGTGATTTATTATCTGCCAGAAAAAGCCATTTAGGATGTGGGTTAGGGACATTTTATCTAGCAGGGAACTCTATCAAATTCTATCCTTGATTTCCATCATAATGTGTTTTGGCTGCCTGCAGGATTTTTAATTAAAGATTGGTATTAAGAGAGTAGTCCACATGAACCTATTTCCTCAACTGATGCTGTGCACCCAGCAAACCATCAGGTAGGAAAGTTGCTCATTCAAAACTCTGATTCAGACTAATCCCTGCAGAAAATGCCTCCTCTCTGGGAGCATCTCTCCTCAAAGGCCTGCACAGCAATACCTGCCCTCACTCCCACCCCTGCCCCAGGCTAGCTCTGTTAATCTTTCACCTTGTCCTGTCTGTTCTCCTGGCTGCCTCTAGGCCATCTCAGCCAAGACAGGTGCTGGATGTTACTCTCGCAGAGTAGCTTCTTGAAAAGGCCTAAAGCCAAAAGGGAAATCACTCGCCCTCCCTCTCTCTCTCCCCTCTCCCGGTTCCTCTTCCTTTCAGCTATTAAGGGTGATTCTTCTTCTTAATGAATTATTCACAAGGTATCAACTGGTAATGAAGGTTGCATTATTTCTTGACTGTCTCTACTTTCACAGCTCCACCCTGGGGCCAGCTGTGATTAGATGGGATAAGGGAGAAGAAGCTTCTATCCCTAAGAACTTTCTATTGCTCTTTTCTGGAGAAGCTACTTTTATTTTAATAGATAACTTACTCTTTTTGCCCTCAAAAGACCAAGAGCTGTTCTTTACTGACAACTGCAAAATGGGGTTGTGTTCATTCTAGTTTTCACTGTTTACACTCTGGAGAACCATAGATCCGCCCCTCCGCCATTTTATGATATAGCCTATGAAGCCATTTTGTATCGATGAAAACAGTAGTAAAAGACATCCAGTAGCTTTGAGATAGCCCGCTGTCTCCAATCGGGGTACTGCTAAAGCTACATATTGACTGTCAGTATAGATATTGAGGGGCTCTATATACCTTACCAAGGCTAACAATACGGCGCTTAATTCTACTAATTGTGCTGAGTGGTAAGGCATGTGAACCCGAATGCGATGGTCCTCGTTCACCAGGGCTGCTATGCCCGTGCTGGAGCCATCTGTGAATACAGTCCTTGCCTGCGGAATCAGACACGTGCTAGTAATCTTTGGAAAAAGCATTCGATGGTGAGAGGCAAATTGAATCAATTTATTCTTTGGAACATGATTGTCTATAACTCCTGCATAGTCTATTAGAGCTAAAATCCAAGGCACACATGTTTGATCTAGTTGTGCACGCTGGGTGCTATCATAGGGCACTATGATCCTATGGGGTTCCCTTCCAAAGATCATAACACATGTGGTTCTGCCTTTCCTGATAAGCTGTGCTACCAACTCGAAGTACGGCTGAATAACCTTTTCAGAGCTATGAGGAAGATGTATCCAGTACAACGGGGCAGTCTGATATAACACTCCAGTAGGCCAATCTGGGGAATCACATATGAGAAGCAGGAGTGGAAGATCATCATCCACAAACTGAATACATTGCTTTTCCACAGCTTTGGCCACCAATGCTAAGGCTTGTTTCCCTTCTGCAGTTAAGCTGCGAGGAGATGATGGGTTATTGTCTCCTTCTAAAATTCTGAACAATGGGCTTAACTCTCCTGTGCTGAGCTTTAAATAAGGCCTTATCCAATTTATATCACCTAGTAACCATTGAAAATCATGAAGAGTGTGTAGCTTACTAGTATCTATCTTGGGTTTCCTAGTTATAATGCTATTGTGGCCTAAAGTAAATCCAAGGTAGGAGATTGGATGAACCTTTTGTACCTTCTCTGGAGCAATGTGTAGCCCACTTTTGGATAGGCTTACTAAAAGATTTTCATAGGCTCTTAGAAGGATATCATTATCCTTATGTGCTAGCAGGATATCATCCATATAGTGATAGATTAAGAGAGACTTTGGGAGATTTGCTCCAAGAATTGCTTGTTGGACAAAATATTGACACAGCGTAGGACTATTTGCCATGCCTTGAGGCAAGACCGTCCATTGGTAGCGCTGATATGGTTGAGCATGATTAATAGATGGAAGAGAAAAAGCAAACCTCTCTTTGTCATTGCTATTTAAGGGTATGCTAAAGAAACAATCCTTTAAATCTAACACTATCAAATAAAATTCTTGTGGGATAGTCACAGGTGAAGGCAGTCCTGGCTGTAGGGATCCCATAATCACCATCCTAGCATTTACTTGTCTTAGATCTTGAAGCAACCTCCGTTTGCCTGACTTCTTCTTTATAACAAATATTGGTGTATTCCAAGGAGAGAATGACTCTTCCAAATGGCCATCCATAAGTTGCTCCTGCACTAGCTGAGTGGCTGCCTCTAATTTCTCCCGAGTGAGGGGCCATTGGTCCACCCAGACCGGAGGTCCATCAAGCCATCGAATGGCAGGTGTCTGGGGTGCGGCTGAATCAATGGCCCCTAGAAAGGGTGCCCTAACCCTAAGGTCGTGGCTTGGGTTGAATTACTTCTTGCCGTGGAGATCCAGGGTATTTCCCTAGACCTTTACCAATATAGCCCTGCTTGAGAAGAATGGTGGAAACAATCTCATTAGGGCTGCAAAGCATGGCCCCTAAGCCCTGCAATACGTCTCTTCCCCACAAGTTGACTGGCAAGTGGTCAACCACATAGGGCTGAAAATTGCCTTTGTTACCTTCAGGATCTTCCCACACAAGGCACTTTGCACTTCGAGAGGGCACCTGTGCTGTCCCTAAACCTTGCAGTGTTGTGCCAGTGGACTCAAGGGCCCAATGTTGTGGCCAGTGTTTTTTGGAGATAACTGAGACATCAGCCCCTGTGTCCAGCAAACATTTAAACACCTTTCCTTCAATTACCAGGTCAAGATTTGGCTTTTCCCGAGTTATCTGTTTTACCCAAAAAATATCCGGGGCTTTTTGGCCCTGCTCGTGAGTGATTGAAATGGGTAGGAGGAGAAGCAAGGGCGATAGCTTCTCCCTCATTAATGGTTATGATACCTCGGGGTGCTGAAACCATGACCTTGATTTCTTCTGTATAATGCTCATCTATTAGACCTGGATGGACTTGTAACCCTTTTACAACCCATCCTCCTTTTCCTAATATTAGGCCAATGGTTTGAGGGGGGGCAGGTCCAGAAAGACCTGTGGGAATGACCTGAGTGCCCATCTGAGGTGTCAGAACAACATGCGATGTAGATTTCAAGTCTAATCTTCCATCCCTGGAGGGGAATCCTCCATTGTTTGGGTCTCGGCCATCTGGGGCACAAACTGCTGCAGTGGGTACAAATTCCTCCTCGTATTCTGTTTTGGGCCCCGAGGGAGCGGGCCCATGGGCACGTTTTTTTGGCCCAGAAGCACTTCCTTGATTGTTGGGCCCTATATAATTCCCTTGCCTGTCATAGATGGATCGACACTCAGCAGCAAGGTGAGCTCCTTTGGAGCATCTGGTGCAAAACATTTGCTTCCCCTGAGATAATGAGTTCCTGTTGCTCTCCCTAGTGCAATGCCTTGCCAGGTGTCCGGGCTGGCCGCATCGGAAGCAGCCGTCAGATTGGGAGCCTCCCCTCACGGGGGGTCTCATTCCCCCTTTCTGCAGGGACCGCATGAATGCCTGATAATTGCCTCCTCTCTTTAATGTTTCTTTGGCTGTAGCTTGAGTCCATGCCACTATTTGACTATCACCCACATCCGCACATAGACGGATATATCCGTTAAGATCAGTCTTTGTCCTCCACGGGCAAACGACAGGTTTGCACCATTTGTTTGCATTTTCATATGCAAGCTGAGTGACAAAAGGCAAACCTGTCTGAGCATCGGGAAAAATCTTCCCCATCCCTCCGGGAGCCTATGGACAAAATCTGCATATGGCTCATTTGGGCCCTGGCGGATATTGCTCAGGCTGCTACTTAGATCACCTGTGCCGGGCAATTGCCGCCAGGCATGTCTAGAGCAATTAGCAATCTGGTCAAAGACTGGTGGCTCGTATTGCATCTGGGCCTGAGTAGTAGCAAAGAGCCCTTCTCCTGCAAGCATCTCATGGCTCGCTAAAGCTACTCCCGCCTGTTGATTGCGGCGCAGTCACTTTGCATTGTTCGGTATAATTAGTCAACCATAGGAGGTAATCTCCTCCTGATAAGACAGCTTTGCTGACTGCCTTCCAGTCCCCAGGTGTAAGCCAGTTCCCAGCCAGACTCTCAAAAATGGCCATGGTGAATGGCGCTGAAGGTCCATACTGACTAACTGCTAGTTTCAACTCCTTTGTAATTTTGAATTCAAGGGGTCTATACTCTCTATATAGGCCTTGTGGGCCCTGCAACTCAAAAACAGGGAAGAGTCGCTGGACTTCCTCAGTGCTCTCTTTGTTATCCAAGGCATTCTGTAAGCACCGTTCTAATGGACTTCTTTTCTGACTTAATGATAGAGAGGCGAAGCGCCCTTCTACCAGAGTAGTACAGAAGTCTCCTGCATGGCCGTATTCGGGGGGAAATTTCTCTTTACAAAATGGCCCCGAAGGCAGGTTCTCCTCATATAGAGGAGGGGCAGTAGGCGGAGCTGAAAGAGGAAGTGCAGAGGCGGGCAGCGCAGGATAAAGACAGCAAGAAGAAACCGGAAGAGGAGCTTCCGAAAGACTTGTTGCTGCAGCCGCCGCCATGTTGTCTCTCTCTATATTGCTCTTTTTCCCTTCAGATGCCTGCGAGCATGTACTACGTCTTTCCTTTTCCTCAGAGAGATGTTCCTCAACTTCATTAAGCGCTTGTTGGATTTCCTTGGGGGGTCCATGACCTAGAGCTGCCGATATCATGGCCCAAAATGAAAAAACATTTTCTGGATATCTGTCTGGAGTTTCAGCTAATGCTTTGGTAATCTGTTTACCTACTCTTTGCCAAACTTCATCATCTATGGTTTCTTCGTCCCTTAACCAGGGACAGATAACATCCATCGTGCGTACGAAGGATGCAATTTGAATCTTGCTTGCCTTAACTCCTTGTGTCTGTAAAATTTTTTGGATGGCCTGGGTAATAGAGTCCGTAGACGGACCTTGTCCCATTCTTTCTGTTTTCTATAAACACAAGCAAGGGAGAGTAATCAAACTTCCTGGTTGCCTTTACTTACCACTACGTGGATCAGGCGCAGCCGCTGCTCCGACGGATTGCCGTCCCTCTTAACCAGAGGCAACCTGGGTCCGTTTCACTTTGCCCACGAAAATCGCCGAGTCCAGGTCCCTGTTCAGGCACCACTTGTCGCGAGCCGGATTGCCTTGGGCAACTCGGTCTGCAACTACAGGGGCCTGAACTGGCGACGCGTGAGCAAAGAGGCACACACTTGATACACAAGGAGTTTACTTTAGTTCCTCATCTCCGGATCTCTACCCCGCTCTCCGCGCCCGGAAGGGGTGGCAACATATATACCATAATGCAACCAATCAGCATACAGAGAACAGATTATTACCTTATAAGGATACATCAAGCACCCACGGGAACACATATCATGTGATCTACAGGAAAACTAAACGTAATACAAAATGGCTTCATAGGCTATATCATAAAATGGCGGAGGGGCGGATCTATGGTTCTCCACATACACAGTTGAACTTTATTATATACTGTTTATTTGTTTGAGAATTGTTCTATATTGTATGAATGGGTTTGCTTATATGTCTATGAATATTCACATATTCATAAGCATTTGGGGGTGATTTGAGACAGGGTCTCACTATGTAGTTGAGGCTGACCTGGATCTCACTATGTGGTCTCGAACTCACAGTAATCCTCCTGACTCCGGGAGTGCTGGGATTACAGGCATGCACCACCACGCCCAGCTCATAAGCATTTTCAGTACTTATTTTCCTTTTTTTTCATTATAACTAATGTTTGTTAATCACCAAGTCCTGGATATTTCACTACACATCATATAGGCAATTTGTTAAATGTGTAATTGTTTAATCTTCAGGCAATGAAGTAGTTTGAATCTCAAAATTAATTACCTTTTCAATATCGCAAGAAACTATAAGACTTAACTGAGTTTACTACTACAAACAGCTATTTATCTGAATATGTTAACATTGATCTGGGCATATTTTAGTTTCAGAATCTTTCTTGGGGGAAGTTAATTAAATGTGTATTTTCAAAATACAGTGATACCTCGGTTGTCAAATGGCTCCAAGCTCAAACTTTCCACTACTCAAATAGCTAAGTTCGAAAAAAAAAAAAATCTTTTCAGTGTGTTTGTAACTTTGCTCAATAGTTGAACCAAAAATCCCACTTGAAAAAACCTGTAAGGGCGGAGTCACAGGTCTGGGTTCACTGCGGACCCAAGTGGGTGGTTCTGAAGTCTGAGCCAGCTCTTGCCTAGACAATGTGCAATGCTTCTGTTAGTGGTTACAACGTTCCTCACCGTGTTAGTGTGTGTGTGCTTCACTGGCAGAAGATATCATAACCACAGCTTCCAACTCCAAAGGAAGTTATTGATACCAGCAGTAAAGCTAAAAGGAGAACTGTGGGAACCAGGATATAGTTAAAGAAAGAAAACATTGCCAAATTTGTTAAAGTCCCAGAAAAACAAATTTATAAATGTAACTTCTGGGCCTCAAAAATAATTATTTTATTTCCCATTATTTCTTATGGGAAAAATATGTTCAGTTCGTGAAATTTCCATTGTTCAAATATGAATTTGGAATGAACTGAGTTCAACAATAGAGGCATCCCTGTATAAAAATGGTTTAAAATGTGCAAGGTGGGGGATGTATTTATTGGAAAGTAAACACTCTTCCCAGGTTTCACCTAAAAGTACTCTAAAATAATCATTCCTACATTTTTCCACTCTCTTAAATATACAATGGAGCTAAAATCGTACCTTCTGTACAATTCTGTATATATTTTAAACAAACATTTCCCCTTGCTGTTAAACCCATTATCATCAGGTTGTGGTGGCCCACTTGTGCAAGTCTAGCACTCTGCGAGATTGCAGTGGAGCTTGCCATTTCAACCCCATTCTGGGCACTTTAATGGCATAGTGAAACCTTGTCTCAAAAATAAAAAAGAGCTAGGGGTGTAGCTCAATGTGAAGGCTTTGGATTCAATACCATATATATAATTTTTAAATACCAGAAAAAAGCTGTCAAATATATAAAATTTATTTTTACAATTTTCTTCAACTTTTACAGAGTTTGTATGTTTGCTTCTATTATAATATGAATTATATTTTACTAAATATTATTGTGCATACATCAATAGCTGTCAGTGTGGTAGAAAATTTCCTAAGGATTATACTTGAGAAAAGCAGCTGTAATATCATAGGGAATGAAGGATTTTAGGACTTTCTGTGCACATATTACAAATTGCTTTCCAGAAAAGCACTACCAATTCGTATTGCCATAACATACTGGGGGAAGAAAATCATTTCAAGCAGTAGTTATTCTTATTTTAGTCCAAAAAATAATTACTTATTTTCAAACATTTCATACTTGATGATTTGTTAGTCAGAAAGCATCTGTTGTTTAATTTGTACTTATTTGATTAGCAATGACATTGAAATTTTTATTGAATCTTAATACTATCCATTTGTTTTCTCTAGAGAATTGCATTGATGATCTATCTGTAACTGTATTTAGTTTTTCTCTGATAGCTTGTATTATTTATTTTTCAAATTAGAAAAGTTATGTAAATTTAATATGGAAGGTGACACATGGTCAAGTACAAAAAAAGAAAAGCATCAAGAATTGATTCTCAAAAAAAAAAAGAGTTGATTGTCTTGAAACAACCAGCTAATGTTTTAAATCCTGCCAACAATTTTTTATTTTCTTTTTTCCTTTTTCTATTTGCCAATCATTTTTATTGTGTAGATAAGCTAGTAAACAAAAGTGTATCATTTTTCTTCACTTAGAAGAATTTTATTTTTATATTATTTTATGGTATTTTAATGAATCAATCTCCATATGAATTATACTTTAATATATTCATTAAATACATACACTGTGTCTTAGTTGCATTTTGTTTTGCTGAGACAAAATACCTGACACCCAACGTTAAAGGAGAAAAGGTATATTGTAGCTCACAATCTGTATAGGTTTCAGTTCGCAGTTGTCTGTCTCCAAGGCAGGGTGAAGTGGCAGAGGGGCATCACAAAGGAGAACTGGCTTATGAGGAGTACAAGGCAGGAAGGCACCAAGGTAGCACCAAGGTAGTGAAGCAGCAGAACAGCCGCCTTCTTTCTGTCCCTTCATATCCTTTCAGGTTACCCACTTTGTGGATGGTGCCACTCATACCCAGGGCGGGCCTTCCTAATGGACTAAATTATCCTGCACCCGTAATCCCAGCATCACACACCCTTCACCTCTCAAAACTCCAACCTGTGGGTCCATAAGCTTTGGGGGGACATCTAGACACATGCCATGACACACTATATATTTCTCATTATGAATAGTGCAATAATTAATGTGCCCATATATAACTGTGGGCATAATCTCTTTTAAATTTTTAACCAGTATTTGGGAGAATAATTTACACGTGAAAGGGTTAAACTCTTTTAAGACTTCAGTTCCAAGTGTTTTGACAAATGTACATTTGTGAATATCACCTGAATCAGGACATAAAACTTTCCATGTCCTCAAATAGTTCTCTTAAGTTCCTTAGTGGTTAGTACCACTAATTCCTTAGTCAAAAGCCACTATTGTTCTGCATACAGATGAATTTTGTGTACTTGAAAACTTCATATAAATATAAGTATACAGTTATACTCTTATTTTCTGAGATCTTTTTGAAATTCCTTCCTGTTGGTACGTGATATGAGTAGTCTGTTCTTTTTATTCTGAATATTATGTTGCATAAAATTGTCATTTATATCTTCTCTGTAATTACTTTTTTATTGAGTTTACTGGTACTTACAGTACAGTTATATTTATCATTGGGATCTTGTACTTTTACATGAGGGTAGGGGAAAGGAAATAAGGGAAAAGAAAAAAATGTAGTTATTTTTCATCTAACAGTTTTACTGATCTATTTTCAATTTAATTATCCATTATTTCCCATTTGAATACCCATTATTTAATGTAATACTCTACATTTGATGGTCCATTAGTGGGACACTTCTGTTATTTACATTTTAGAAATTTTACAAATTAAGTTCATATAACTACTTTATATATAAAAATCTTTGTTCAAACATATGTATTCACTTCTCTTGACTAGAAAGCTGAAGACAAAACCACTGGGCCTTAATGATGATATCTGTCCATACAAAATATTCAGACTTTTCCAAAGTTGCTTTTCACATTTTACTGCTTTACTAGCAATGTGGAAGTGTTTTAGTTAATCCGCATCTTCACCACCATTTGATACTAGCCAGTCTTTTTTATTTTAATCATCCTAATGGGTATGTGTTGCTATTTCATGTCACTTTAATTTCCATTTTCCTGATAACCAATGAAGGGCTGTATTTTTGTAATGAGTATATATTGGCCATTTGTGCCTTTAGTGAAATACATATCCTTTTTGGTCAGCTCTTTTTTCAGCTTTTAAGAATTGTATATGTATCTCATTATTGACTAAAATTGGGTCTTTATTATTTTCTAGGTAGAAGCCTTTTTGTCAGATAAATAGATTACAAATATGTTTTCCCAGCCAGTAGGCTTGTGTTTTGTTTTCTTAACACTGTTTTTCAAAGTACAGACTTTAATTTTGGTGGGATACAATTTTATTTTTTGACTTTGGGTTCCTATTTTTATATCCTAAGAAATCTTTTCTTATCTCAAGGTCTTAATTATTATTTCTTACTTTTTTATCTAGAGGTTTTATAATTTTAATTTTTACCTAAGTCTATGATCCATTTAGTGTTAATTACTATGCATGGTATAAGAGTGTCATCTTTTTTTTTGTGTATATACAGATGTGATTCCACATCATTTGTTGCAAACTACTCTTTGTCCATTGAATTACATTAGCACTGTGGTCAAACATCTATTGGAATAAATGGGTTTGTTTCTGGGCTATTTAGTTCCATTGATCTGTGCTTTTCCCACATATCAATACTTTAAGACACCATTTCTGACTTAAGGTAATTTCCTAGACATGGAATATTGGGCTCAAAGAGTACCATGGTTTTTCAGGCTACTGATTATTTTTTCTAAATTTCTCCCTGGAAATTCTGGCTCTGTTTATTCTTCTGGGAACTTTTTAACCTTCAATATTGGGTGCTTCTCCTAAAAAAAGTTTTTAACTTTATTTTTGGAAAAAGTTATATCATAATTTTTCAATTCACCACAATATGCATTGGCTATATACACATCTTTTCCTATAAACTGTGTTCATTTTGGCCTTTGTGTATGTTTCAATTTTGAGCTTTGCTTTTCTTAGTAAGTAAAATTTATTTATATAATAAGGGTATAATTTTTTTCCTGCTATATCTATACCAAATAATTTATCAGTGTTATTTGCATTTTAACTTTCTTGATCAAATTTCTGATATCAGAAGCTATTTAATATTTGTTATTGAATTTCAGAATGCATTTTGAACATGGTTTTTAAATTCTCATAAAAATATGTTAAGATTTTGAAGGAAACGGCATGAAATATATATATATATATATATATATATATAAA